>NC_141689.1:511178565-511628565 GCF_964263255.1 Lissotriton vulgaris
GGGGGAGCAGGGGGGTGTCAGTATCTCTCTGCGTCTTCTTCCTTCTTCTTCCTCTCTCATGGGAGGGCATCTCTGTGGCTCCCTGCTGGGGACAGGGGGCGGACAGGCTGTAACAACATCTCACCTGAAGAACAGACTCTCAGGCACATTTCTCCTGCACAGGCACCAGGTATGAGGGTTCGTGCTTTGTGTTTTACAGGCCGGACCCACAGCTCCAGGTGTGCAACGTCCACTCAAAGGGCTACAGCATCCTCCCCCAGCCACCCTCCCCTGCCCCCCAGCTCTCCCCCTCGTGTATGTGAGCCGGGCTGAAACACCTTCAGGGACACACAGAAAGCCGCACCCGAGTACTTGACAGGTATTTAAAAGACCTTTTACTTGTTAATGAGGCTTTGCTGTTTTTCACCCCTCGGTGTGAATTAGGCCTCCGCCGTGAGCACCCTCAATCAGCCCGACGCCACTAAGGCAAAATGACAATCTGCGACCCCCTTCCCAGGACTCCACGCCCCCCCTGGGGGTCGCGCCCCACAGATTGAAGACCCCTGCCCTAGGCACAGGGCACAGCCCTGCCCTGGCGCGCCCTGGCCAGCGGAGTGATCTGCGGCCACATGGGGTGCTCAGGTGAAGACTGGGACTTAGACGGGCCCCTCCCCCTGGCTAAGGCCCGACCGACACGCGAAGGACCGGGGATTGGGGGCCCCCATCCCCTGTCCCTCTCTGAGACGGAACCCAAGCTCACCCAGAACGACCCCCCCTCCTCAGCGGGGGAAACAGAATGGCAGTTCATCCCCGGGCTGGTACCACCCCTCCCTCGAAAAAGGCCCTGGCGCCGGCTGGGCCCTCCTGCACCTGAGTCCCGGCCCGACCGGGTTCTGGGCGACGAGGAACAGCCCTTTTCGCGCGGCAGGTCGGTCTGCAAGAGAAGGGGCCAAAGTCCTGCGAGGTGACCCCGGCTCCTCTCGGTGGAAGGCATGCAGGATGGGGAGCACGTGGCTCTTCCCTTCCAGCCCCTCTGACCCGGGCGAGGGTGGTGGTGGGCTGATCGCCTGCCGGCACAGCTCAAGCCTGCCCGTTGACGGACCGCTGACGTGCAGGTGAGGTGACCCTCCCTCGTTGCCAGGTACACAGTTCAACCTGTTCCGTGAGGCAAGGCCGAGGGGCTTGCCTTACTCCCTCCCGGGGTAACCCTCCTGGGTTACCCCGGGAGGGATCGGCGGCTGCGGAGCTGCCTGCTCCCATCACTCTAGTATCCCCCACCCTCGTCCCCTATGTGGACTCCCGGGCCAAGCGCCTGGTAACTTTTTTTTCTCCTAACGTTGCAGTCTGACTCCCAGAGGGAAAACCTTCAACAGGACACTCGGGCCGTCTCGCCGCAGGGGTGGCGGACGGACGGCATCGCCTTCCTCCCACCTCTCCTGCACCCGCAAGTGGGTAAACATTTTTGAAAAGTTGCCTGTGACTCTTGGCGGTGGATCACTCGGCTCGTGCGTTGATGAAGAACGCAACTAGCTGTGAGAATTAGTGTGAATTGCAGGCCACATTGATCATCGACACTTTGAACGCAGCTTGCGACCCCGGGTTCCTCCCGGAGCTACGCCTGTCTGAGGGTCGCTCGATCATCAATCGCCCCGGGGCTTCCCCGGGATGCGGCTGGGGCCATCACAGTGTTAGCTCCACTTCCCTTCATCCCCACACATGGTCAGACCCCCGATCGCCCATGGCAGGGTCCCTCACCGGGTCCTGTCGCGGAGGTATTCCACCAGCGTGCCACGCCAGTCCAGGGGCGCCTGGCTGCGTGCCGCACGTGGCTGTCTGTGGTGTCCAACTGGCTGCCTGCATGCATGCGCCTCGGGCACCCACCTCCATGGCCAACATCCCGGGGAGGGCGAAACCTCTCCAGATCCGATCCGGGGAAAGAAGGCGAGGGCTGTCGGGACGCCAGGCCCCTGCTCGGGCAGGGGCTGGCCTTCTGTGGCAACCCCTTGCCGCTGCGGCATTTTCTTCCAACTACGACCTCAGATCAGACGTGTCAACCCACTGAATTTAAGCATATTACTAAGCGAAGGAAAAGAAACTAACCAGAATTCCCCAGTAACGGCAAGTGAAGAGGGAATAGCCCAGCACCGAATCCCCGCCCGGCGGCGGGCTTGGGAAATGTGGCATACAGAAGACCGACTCCCCGTCGTCACTCAGGGGGCCCAATTCCTTCTGATCGAGGCTCTACCCACGGACGTTGTTAGGCCAGTAGCGTCCCCTCGCTACCCAGGATCGGGTCTTCTCAGAGTCGGGTTGCTTGGAATGCAGCCCAAAGCGGGTGGTAAACTCCATCTAAAGTTAAATACGGGCAAGAGACCGATAGCCAACAAGTACCGTAAGGGAAAGTTGAAACAAACTTTGAAGCGAGAGTTCAAGAGGGCGTGAAACCGGCAAGAGGTAAACGGGAGGGGTCCGTGCAGTCCTCCCGGAGGATTTAATGTGGCGGGAAGGTCAGTGTCTCAGGAGTTCCGGATCCCCTTTGCGGCCCCCGCAGGGTGCATTTCCTCTGCAGCGGTGCGCCGCGACCGGGTTGGCTGCGAAGGCTTCGGGGTGGCAGGTGGCCTTCCGCTGCGGCAGAGGGTGTTACAGCCCCCATGGCAGCAGCATTGATGTGTCCGCGTGGCAGAGGGAGATTCGACCGTCTCGGGCATGCCTGACGATTGAAGGGGGGATGGGGCACCCTGATCCTGGCACAACTGTCGACTTGGGCAGACTGTTCTCAGTGCGTCCAACCACGTCACTCCGCTGTCTTGAAACACAGACCAAGGAGTCCAACATGTGCGCAAGTGGGAGGGCCGAGCGAAACCCTGTGGCGCAATGAAGGTGAGGGCTTGCGTGTGCCAGCTGAGGTGGGATCCCGACGTGCTTCCAGCGGCGGGCGCACCACCGGCCCGTCTCGCCCGCTCTGTCGGGGAGGTGGAACATGAGCGTGCGTGATAGGACCCGAAAGATGGATAACTATGCCTGGGCAGGGCGTAGCCAAAGGAAACTCTGATGGAGGTCCGTAGGGGTCCTGACATGCAAATTGGTCATCTGACCTGGGTATAGGACCAAAAGACCAATCGTACCATCTAGTAGCTGGTTGCCGCCGAAGTTTCCCTCAAGCTAGCTGGCCTGTGGAGCCCCCAGTTTTATCTGGTAAAGTGAATGATTAGAGGTTATGGGGCCGAAACGATCGCAAGCTATTCTCAAACTTGAAATGGGTAAGAAGCCCGGCTTGCTGGTGTAGAGCCAGGCATGAATGCTAGTGCCTAGTGGGCTACTTTTGGTAAGCAGAACTGAACGGGTGATAGCCTCTGTTGCCCTCAGCCGATTGAAAGGGAGTCGGGTTCATATCCCCGAACCCGGAGTGGCAGAGACGGCACCCTCGCGGAGTCCAGTGCGGGAACGCAAATGATCCCGGAGAAGCCGGCGGGAGCCCCCTGGAAGAGTTCTCTTTTCTTTGTGAAGGGCAGGGCGCCCTGGAATGGGTTCACCCTGGGAGAGGGGCCCGAGCCTTGGAAAGCGTTGTGGTTCCAGCGGTGTCCGGTGAGCTCTCGCTGGTCCTTGAAAATCCGGGGGAGATGGTGTAAATCTTGTGCCGGGTTGTACCCATATCCGCAGCAGGTCTCCAAGGTGAACAGCCTCTGGCATGTTGGAACAATGAAGGTAAGAGAAGTCGGTAAGTCAGATCCGTAACTTCGGGATAGGGATTGGCTCTAAGGGCTGGGTCGGTCGGGTTGGACGCATGCCGCGGCTGGACGAGGTGTCCCCCTCCGGGGTGGCGGCGATTCGTGACACCATCCGGGCCCTTCCTGTGGTTCACCCCAGCTACGGTGGTCGCCTCTCCCTGTGCCCCCTCCCCAGGTGCGCGGGCCGGCGTTCTGCCTCGGCCAGCACTTAGCAGCTGACTTAGAACTGGGGCAGACCACGGGAATCCGACTGTTTAATTAAAACAAAGCATCGCGAAGGCCCGAGGCGGGTGTTGAGTTGACACGATGTGATTTCTGCCCAGTGCTCTGAATGTCAAAGTGAAGAAATTCAATGAAGCGTGGGTAAACCGCTTATTGGAAGTACCCAAACGAAAAATATAAATGTGATTTGAGTGGAGACATATTGGGAACTTTTAAAGAACTGGGAAACATGTCTCCAACAAGCGCAAAGGCTTCTATCGTAAAACGTACTGCTCAAAATGTGACTAAGAAGCTGAATACCACAATATTGCATGTCATTATGCCAAATGTAAAGGAAGACCTCAAAAAGGAGAGCTGCCATTCCTGTGCAGCTTCTGTGACCTCAGATTTGGAACAAAAATTGGTGTTTCGCAACATGCCCGGCATGCCCATCAAAGAGCGCAAAATGAGGCTAGACTAGCAGCTCTAGCAAGCAGCAAATCATCAGAATTATGGTCACAGGATGAAATACTGCTAATAGCAGAATTGGAAAAAGTATATGAAAATAAGAGGAATATTAATGCGTTGATGGTTCCACATTTTGACAATAAAAACAGAAAACAAATTGCAGAAAAGAGTAGAGATAGAAGAGATAAAAGCAAAAAATCCGCAAAAGATGTACTGCAAGCATCAAATGTTTCTGAAAATGACTCTTGCGATGAACCAGAGGTTACAATGGAAGAAACAACAGAAAAGCGCAGAGACTTTATCAATCACAAACGTGCGCAAAAAATGAAGAACCTTGATGAAGGCAGAATCACAGAAATCGAGAAGTAAACCAAAAACGTAGAGCAACACGATGCTGCTATGGATCTGATGGATGAGGTAGTGACTTATATCGCAGAAAACACCACTGATATAAGTCCTATACCAGCAAGTGTACCAACAAATGAACCAGCAAGAGAACTCAATAATGAGCCTATAAACCCTGCTCAAGATGAGCACCAGAATGCCTCAGTAGGGAACAGGATAACAAAAAAAGATAAGAAAAACGGAATGCTTAATCGGACGCACAAGAAAAAGTATGCCAAAGCAAAGGGCAGCTATAAAGAATACCAGGCAATGTTTAAAAAAGACAAAAAGAAAATTGCCACGATAATCACTGATGGGGCAGTAGATACCACTTGCCAAATCACTGCTGATCAAATCTTTCAATATTACAAAAACATAATTGAGAAAGAAAACAAGAAAAATTCTGTTTTCATGCCGATTGATCGGATACCAGAGGATTACGAAATTAGAAATCTATGTAAAGAAATACACTGCTCAAAATAACTCATGCCTTTGAGAACTCCAATTTAAAGAAAACAGTGGGGCCTGAAAAGATTGGTCTGAATGACTTGAATAAAGTGCACAGCAGACAACTAAGACTGCTGCCCAGAATATATTGTCTTGGTTGATGATGAGAAGAGTACCAGAAATTATCAAAAAGAACCGATCAAATTTGATACCCAAGAATGTACCGATTAGTGAACTTAAAAAAATCAGTAACTGGCGTCCAATTACCATTGGTACTGCATTCATGAAGGTATTCACAAAAATATTAACTGAAAGACTCATTTTTTGTTGAGTTGAATATGAGACAAAAAGGCTTCATGAAGGTGAGAGGTTGTCTCGAGAATCTGACTCTCCTACAAAATATCACAAAAAGGGGAACGAAAAAACAGTCACTCATTAGCAGTTGTATTCATAGATATATCGAAACCCTTCAACTCTGTCAGTCATGGTCACAATATACAGAGTCTCGCACGGCAAAGAGTTTCATCATACATCAGAGACATAATAAAAGACTTAACATCAGAAGTGGTTCATAAATACAGTAAATTATATTTCTGTAAAGAAAGACCTTAATGTCAGCCACTCATCAATTTTACATCTAATTTTTAGGTCTGGGTAAGTGTGATGGTAATGAGAAATAAGATTACTCTCAGAACTGACACGAGACCTTATTATATTTTTTTATTTTCAGATTGATATTGAAATATGAATATTGGAAGAATCGGAAGAGGATTTTGTTATTGATTATTGAGAACAAGAGCTAATAGAGGTAATTTCTCTCGTTTCAATAGGTAAACATATTATGGTGAGGTTGTAAAAATAGGTTAGTGGTCTATGTTAATGTTTGGAATCAATAGTGGACCACTTTTATACACTTCTAATAACTACTTGTAGTGCGTCAATTAGATGTAAAATTGATGAGTGGCTGACATTAAGGTCTTTCTTTACAGAAATATAATTTACTGGATTTATGAACCACTTCTGATGTTAAGTCTTTCTAAACATTTTAAGGGAAAGAACTTTACTTGATCAAGTGACAATCAGTGGAATTAATCTACAAACTCTTTTAAGGTTTTTCTGTACTAATGACTTGTGAAGTACTCGAAGATTGATTTAGAGGAACAAGTCAATAGGTCGGGGGTCATTTACAAAAGTTCATCTCCACATGATATGGTGTGTATTCACAAAGGGTTTGCATTTTGAGATCATAAACCAGTGTGCCATTTGTTGTGATAACCATTGTGTTTCCTTTTAGGAAGCTGGACCGATATTCTTGTATGCTTGCTGGAGGAATGTGTACAGCCTCTCAAGGTATTCAGAAGTTTAGAGAGAATTATTGAGAGTAGCCTTATCATTGATTGGTGTTATAAAACTTATGCTCTATCGTTTCAGATCCCTTGTCCCTGCTGACCCCTACCCTTCCCCGGTCTCTTTTCATTATTTATCCCTCGCCTGATGGTTCGAACCCCCTGTGTATCATTTCGGGGTGTTGGTAACATCAGGAGGTGGACCCCTTTGTTCATCGATCGTATCCTGTGGAGCAGGCCCTGACAGAATTACGTGCCCACGATATATGCTCCGCCTGATACGATTGTTGAACAAACATGGCTACCCTAGAGGAAGTGTTACAAGCGCTGGTGTTAGTTCAACAGGAGTTGGCGGCCTCTAGAATAGAAGCTACAGCCTTAAGGGAAAGAGTGGATAGGTTAGCTGGTAACCCCTTTGATGCTGCTACACTTAATCCCCGTATTCAAGTAACGGTACCTCCTCCTATACCGTTGGCAAGCCCTGAGAGATACTCGGGGGATTCGTCTAGGACACAGATATTTCTTACACAGATCATGATGCATTTTTCTTGCAAACCCGCGTCTTTTCCCAACCACCATTCACGAGTAGTGTTCGCCATCTCGTACATGATAGGTGATGCAGTAAGTTGGGCTAAGAAAAGATTGGCGGTATCTAGCACCGAGTCATACAGCAAAGGTAATGAAGAAAGGGATGAACAGACTCCCTTAAAGCTTCCTTCTTTGGTTTGTGAGGTTCTTCAAGATTCTGTATCCCACATCGTTTTGTCCATGTGTCTGGAGAGTCAGCTAGTGGTCCATCAAGTGTTGGTGATGATTGACTCTGGGGCCACTGGCAATTTCATAGACAGTGGGTTGGTAACATCTCTAAATCTGAAACGCATACCCAGGCTACACCCAGAAGAAGTGTGGGCGGTAGATGGGAAACCCTTAAAATCTGGAATGATTACAGAACAGACAGATGAGGTGTTGTTGGTTGTAGAATTGCCAGAAGGGGAACATCGGGACAAGTTAATCCTAAACATAATCGAGGCTCCACAATACGAGGTGATTTTGGGTATGCCCTGGCTTTCATATCATAACCCTGATATTGATTGGAAGGAGAAAAGGCTGAGGTTTCCTTCACCTGAATGTCAGAAACACATGTCAGTACATCCTGTTACTCCGGCGAGAGAGCTGTCTACTCCTTTTCAGGTGGCTTCTGCGGCAGAAAAGGAGGTAACATTACCGTGTGCATACCAGTCATTTGCGGATGTATTTAGCGATCAGCTGGCAAATTAACTACCCCCTCATCGTTTATACGATTGTTGCATTGATATGGTTGAAGGAGCCCTGATGCCCACCTGTCGTGTGTATGCATTATCTGTGCCTGAAACCAAGCACCTCAAGGAGTACCTAACACATTATCAAGCTATAGGCTTTATCCGCCCTTCCAAGTCCCCTGCAGCCTCTCCTTTATTTTTCATAGCGAAAGCTAATGGTGAATTGAGGGCTTGTGTTGATTACAGAATGCTGAATAAAAACACTGTTCGTAACAGGTACCCTCTCCCCCTCATTCCGGTGCTACTGGATCAAGTACGGAAGGCCTGCATTTATACAAAGTTAGATCTTCGGGGGGCATATCACCTTGTGAGAATGAGGGAGGGTGATGAATGGAAGACGGCCTTTAAAACATGTTACGGATTGTTTGAATATACTGTTATGCCTTTTGGACTGTGTAACGCCCCAGCCGCCTTCCAATACTTCCTGAATGATGTTTTGAGGGATCTGGTAGACATCAGTGTGGTTGTCTACATTGATGATATCCTGATTTATTCTTGTGATGTAGGGATTCACCACGATCATGTGACACAGGTTTTACAAAGACTGAGAGAGAACAAACTGTTTTGTAAGCTTAGTAAATGCGAGTTTGGTGTAACTACTGTGGAGTTCCTAGGGGTCATGCTATGTCCTGATGGGTTGCAAATGGCAGAAAGAAAGGTGCAAGCAGTACAGTCCTGGCCCACACCGAAAACAGTGAAAGAAGTCCAATGTTTCCTGGGTTTTGCGAACTATTATAGGAGATTTATAGATGGCTTTTCGCACATAGCTGCACCTCTTTCTCGTCTTCTAAGAAAAGGGGTGGTGTACTGTTGGTCGCAGGAAGCGGAGGTTGCGTTTAATCATCTCAAGAGTGCGTTTGTTACCGCTCCCATATTAGCACATCCGCAACCTGAGTTACCGTATGTTGTGGAGGCAGATGCCTCGGATGAGGCAGTAGGGGCTATTTTGTCCCAGAGACATGTACAAACAGGACAACTCCACCCGGTGGCGTACCTATCCAAAAAGCTGAGTCAAGCAGAGAGAAACTACACTATTGCAGAGAAAGAACTACTTGCTATTAAAAAGGCCTTCCAGGAATGGCGACAGTATCTATGGGGGGCCTTATATCCTGTGACTGTGTTCTCAGACCACCGTAATCTGCAATACATGAGAACAGCTAGACATTTGTCACAGAGGCAGATGCGGTGGATGCTATTTTTTGCGGAATACAATTTTCTGATAACTTTCCGTCCAGGTGCTGAAAGCAAGAAGGCGGATACTTTGTCACGCTTGGGTGATACCTTGGAGGTAAAGGCTGATCCTCCAATGGATGCCATCATTGAACCTAGCAAAGTGATCTGTGTGCTCAATGCGGATGTATTCCTAGAGACAATCAAAGGACAAAAGACCGAGGCGGACTGGAGGTTGTGGAGTAGTAAAGACACCAGACGGTCCCTCGTCCGTGGTCTGCCTTTCGTAGTGAACAAATTATACTTGCCTACCATGGAAAGCAGGAAAAAGGCTTTCGAGTGGTGTCACTCTTCACCAATGTCAGGTCATCAAGGCATAAAGAAATCCGTGCTCTTGGTTCAGAGGCAGTTCTGGTGGGATACCTTGTCCAGAGACGTAACTCTTTGGGTGGGTCAGTGTGAGGTGTGTGCACGAGCAAAGACATTGCAGTGTCAGAGCAAGGGGAAACTTATGCCATTACCCACACCGAAGAAACCATGGCAGAGTATCAGTATGGATTTTATCACAGGGTTGCCTTCTGATCATGGACATACAGCTGTGCTGGTGGTAGTAGACAGCCTTACGAAAATGGGACATTTTATACCATGCAGGAATCTCCCCACGGCTGGTCAAACAGCACAGCTGCTTTTGTCTAATGTTTTCCGTTTCCATGGGATCCCTGAAGTCATCATTTCAGACAGGGGTCCTCAGTTCATTGCAAGCTTTTGGAAGTCATGGTGTTAAGCATTAAAGATCAAAGCCTCTTTGTCAACCAGTTTCCATCCCCAGACGGATGGTCAGACTGAACGGCTCAATCAGACTCTGAAAAAATATCTACGTTGCTATGCTGCTGAGGCTCATGATTCCTGGGTGTCCCTGTTGTGGCTAGCTGAATTTGCCTATAATAATGCATGGCATAGTTCATTGGGGGTGTCCCCCTTCTACGCCAACTATGGATTCGATGCCCGGGCATTGCCTATCAACATTCCTGGAGAAGTGGGTAATCAGCCTTCGGTGTTGGGTTCGGTCCGTCGTTTACATGCAGTCCAAAAGACAGTGTCCAGACATTTGGTTCAAGCCAAGCAGGATTACAAGAAATGGGCCGATAAGCATCGAGGTGTGGGACCTGTTTACCAGGTGGGGGACAGGGTGTGGTTGTCCACCAAAAACATAAGGTTTAAACTCCGTTCGGTGTTCCACCCTAAATACATTGGACCGTATGTTGTTTTGAAACAGGTTAACCCTGTGGCATATAAACTGAAACTTCCAGCCTCTCTTCGAATCCACCCGGTATTTCACTGCAGTTTGTTGAAACCGGCTTTGGCTGCTCGTCGGAGGGCACCTCCTCCGGTGCTGTGCGATGATGGTCTGGAGTATGTGGTACGCTGCATAAAAGACTCTAAACGTCGCAGAGGCGCGTTGTGGTACTTGGTGGCCTGGAAGGGCTACTCGGCTGAGGACGACTCTTGGGAGCCATCCGTAAATGTACATGCTCCTGTTGCTGTCAGATCATTTCATCGGAGGTATCCTGCCAAGCCAGGGCCTAGGAGGCGCTAGGAGAGAGTGGGCATACTGTCAGGTTTCTGCATCACCGCGCCTACCTAACTGTCAGGGACTACAACTCCCATGAACCTTTGCAGGGGGAAGTATATGGGTGGTGGTAGCAGGAAACGAGTTGCACGTAATCCTGAGTCCGTTCTTAGTGTTTCCCTTGTTGCTGGGTGAAGACCGGCTATCGTCGTGCTGCTGCCATTTGGAGAAGGGAGCCCTCTAAGACTGTTTTCCTCGCTGTGCTAAGGTACTGTATTTCGGATCGCCGCTGGGAGCTTCTGACTCGCGCGCTTTCCTGCATCGTAGTTTTGAAGTTATTGTCCTTCTCTGAGAACGCATCGGCTGATGCGTGTCAATTTCGAAACCGGCTGCGCTGGGTTTCTTGTCTCATGGAGCTACGCGGCGGCTGCTGCTAGTTACCGCTGTAAGCCTTTGTTTTGAGAGATTGGTCTCGTCCTGCAATGTCCGGAGTAGAGTGGTGACTTAACTACCTACTACCGGCTAGAGAATTCATTTCTGATTCTACCCTAATAGCGGAGCGTAGTGGCGGTCGCAACCACACATTGCCGATATATTGTTTATAGAAGCTTAAATGGAAAAGTGTACACCAACGTTTTTGTGTCTTCATGTTTAAGGGGAATTTCTAAACATTTTAAGGGAAAGAACTTTACTTGATCGAGTGACAATCAGTGGAATTAATCTACAAACTCTTTTAAGGTTTTTCTGGACTAATGACTTGTGAAGTACTCGAAGATTGATTTAGAGGAACAAGTCAATAGGTCGGGGGTCATTTACAAAAGTTCATCTCCACATGATATGGTGTGTATTCACAAAGGGTTTGCATTTTGAGATCATAAACCAGTGTGCCATTTGTTGTGATAACCATTGTGTTTCCTTTTAGGAAGCTGGACCGATATTCTTGTATGCTTGCTGGAGGAATGTGTACAGCCTCTCAAGGTATTCAGAAGTTTAGAGAGAATTATTGAGAGTAGCCTTATCATTGATTGGTGTTATAAAACTTATGCTCTATCGTTTCAGATCCCTTGTCCCTGCTGACCCCTACCCTTCCCCGGTCTCTTTTCATTATTTATCCCTCGCCTGATGGTTCGAACCCCCTGTGTATCATTTCGGGGTGTTGGTAACATCAGGAGGTGGACCCCTTTGTTCATCGATCGTATCCTGTGGAGCAGGCCCTGACAGAAAGTAGTTGATGTAGGATACGCATCTTACCTCTAGAAGCACCAATCCCATGAAAGTTCTACACTGTAGCCCAGAAAGTAATTGGGTTGAGCGCCCACAGTCTGTAGGTATCCTTATAATTATAATAAAAGACTTGTACACTGAATCAACAACATCTTTCAAGGGGAAGAACAACGAAGCAACTCCTGAAATAACAATTAAATCTGGGGTCAAACAAGGTGACTCTTTATCCCCACTACTATTTAACATTGCCATGGATCCTCTGATCTGTGATCTTGAGAAAAACGGCAAGGGCTTCACATTTGGATGAGATGGTCTTATTGAGCAAATCACAGCTCTCGCCTTTGCCGATGACATCGCAGTACTCAGCAGTACCTGGGACGGAATGAGTACAAATCTGAAAATCATTGAAAAGTTCAGTATAAATACAGGATTAAAACTTAGTGTGAAAAAGACACATGGATTTTATATCAGTCACCATAAAGATAAAATCCTGGTTAACAACTGTAAACCATGGCAATTTGAAAAAGGAAATATTGAAAATATTCATCCAGGAGAAAGTGAGAGATACCTCAGATTGAACTTTGATCCACACACTGGTCATACAAGCAACAACAATATTAATGAGGTTCTTGTCAATTGGGCTCAAAAATGTGATAATTTACCACTTAAGCCCACGCAGAAAATAGAGATTTTGTGTCAGTACTTGGTACCTAAACTATCATTCAAATTGGAAATGACAGGAATAGAAGCAAAAACTTTAAATGTTCTGGATCAAACAATAAAAAAGTATGTCAAACATTTTTTACACCTTCCTGCATACACATGATGGTATCCTATACTCGAAAAGATCGTTTGGGGGCCTCAGTATACCAAAACTATGTACACAAATTGGTCTCAATAAAGTCAATAGTTTATTGTATCTCAGGGCAGCTCCAGATCTGTACATAGCACATTCGTTCATGTATGCAGGAGAAGTACTAAATGAAAAAATTGATAACATCATCAAAACGCACAAACTTAACATTTTATTAAGTGGGTTTCTGAGTTATGATTTGAATTTCTTAGCAACATATGATTGGAGAAAATAAGAATTTGAGAAATGGGCAAAACTCCCTTTACAAGGTGATGGTATAAAATACTTAGCAAGTAATCCAACCTCAAACTTCTGGATCAGCAAGCATAACAAAATGAAAGAAAACCAATACATACCTGTGCTGATGTTAAGAACAAATGTTTTATCTACTAGAGAAATCATCACTAGAGGAAGAAATCGTACATTTGCTACATGTAGATTGTGTAATCATGTTTTCGAAACAATTTCTCATATTTCAGGCGCTTGTCCTAAAACCAAGGACATTAGGATAAAAAGACACAACATTCTGGAATTGCTCATTGATAGAGCAAAAAGTTGTGGTTGGATGGCATATAGGGAACCTCGTGTTAGGAATAATCAAGGTGAACTACGAAAACCAGATGTAGTGTTCACCAAAAATGGTACAGCTGCAGTGATTGATGTTTCAATTTGATATAACAACTCACAGAATTCCCTTGAATTAGCGTTATAGAGTAATGTGAAATACTATCAGGATCTGTCACAGCAAATCAAAGATCTCACAAAATGCACCACTGTAAAATTTCATGGGTTTATTGTAGGATGTCATGGTATTTGGCCTCAATGTAATGATATTTTATTTATTTATTTATTTATTTCGGCCAGTTTGGCCATAAAAGACACATATATATAAAAAACAGAGAGTCATAGTAGCATACATACAACAACACTTTAAAACAATAAGTTTAAAAATGTAGTACAAGAATTACTTTTCACCTCCTCAATTTGAAACACATTTCATTTTGGCAACAAATTTTTATCGGCATATACAGAAGTTCTACTCAGAGTATCTGACCAAGTTTCCTGCGAGTAATATACACAGAGTAAAGGAACCTGCTTATGCTAAATACAATAAACTGAGTTGTATTGCTTTTTATAATCCTATATGCTGTAGAGCAGGATCTGGTTCCTAGGAGAGTGCACATGGGTTTTAGCCATTTCTTTCGAGCCTTCAAGTAGGCACTACATATAAACAACATGTGAACCTCATTCTCCTTGCAGGGGTTTAAACACATAGAACAACACCCGCTTTTGTCATTCGGGCCTCCCAGTCTTTTCTGTGACCAACGTTCTGTATTATGATATTGTTCTCGCTGATTTAGGTTTGCAAATGTCATTCCCATTATAGAAAAATGTTTGCCTGACTACTTTAACGGCACTCTTAAAATGTGCCAAGTATTCATGGACAATTGAGTATCAAGCTTCTACTGAGATGTACACTTTCTTGCCGCACACATGTCAGCCTTATAAAGCATACTATTTTAACATATAGGTTTATAGTGGACACAAGAGTTAGTATAGATGTGAATTTTATAGATTTGAATTTTTACAATTTTATAGATGTGCATTTTCAAGTTAGATGTATAATTTGAAGATGTGCATTTTTTATAAATGTGTGCTTATAACAATTTAGATATAGTTGTGTACATCATACTTCTTGACATGTCTTGATTGAGGAATAGGTCTCAAAGAATCTCAAACACATAGTTATCACACATTGATTATTGATGTCCTGCTAATCATATTTTAATTTCTCAGGACTGTTCATAGACAATTTTAAATTGTTGGAATAGTACTGCAGGGTGTACTATCTCCGGCCTATACGTGAGCCCAGTTCCAGTGAGGACAGCGTTCAGTGTGGCTGTACTCCGGAGTGAAAGAATGTTGTATTGTTGGAAGCAAAACCGAATTGACGCTGATGGGCAGCATAATAACCCAGAATGAGCCACCACAAGGTGATACAAATAGCCAAATACCTTGTCATCTAATTAGTGATGCACATGAATGGATGAAAGAGATTCCCACTGTCCCTACCTACTATCTACCGAAACCACAGCCAAGGAACGAGCTTGGCAGAATCAGCGGGGAAAGAGACGTTTGAGCTTGACTCTAGTCTGGCACTGTGAAGTGACATGAGAGGTGTAGGATAAGTGGGAGGCCCTTGGCCACCAGTAAAATACCACTACTCTTATCGGTTTTTCACTTACTCAGTGAGGCAGGGGGGTAAGACCCATTGGGCTCTTGCTTCTGGCTCCAAGAGCCCGGCACCCGATGGGCGTAACCCTCTCCAGGGTCAGTGGCAGGTGGGGAGTTTGACTGGGGCGATACACCTATCAAACGATAATGCAGGTGTCCTAAGGCGAGCTCAGGGAGGACAGAAACCTCCCACGGAGCAGAAGGGCAAAAGCTCCTTTGATGTCGATTTTCATTATGAATATAGACCATGAAAGCGAGGCCTCACAATCCTTTTGACTTTTTGGGTCTCAAGCAGGATGTGTCAGACAAGTTACCATTGGGATAACTGGCTTGTGGCGGCCAAGCAATCATAGTGACGCAACTTTTTGATCCTTCGATGTCAGCTCTTCCTATCATAGTGAAGCAGAATTCACCAAGCATTGGATTGTTCACCCACCAATAGGGAACATAAACTGGGTTTAGACCGTCATGAGACAGGTTAGTTTTACCCTACTGATGATGTGTTGTTGCAATAGTAATCCTGTTCAGTACGAGAGGAACCGCAGGTTCAGATATTTGGTGCATGTGCTTGGCAGAGGAGCCAATGGGGCGAAGCTACCATCTGTGGGATTATGACTGAATGTCTTTAAGTCAGAATCCCCCCTAAAGGTAACGATACCGCAGTACTGTGGAGCCTTGGTTGGCCTGGGATAGCTGTCCTCGCTCGGGGGCTTGAGCTCCGTCCGGCAGGCCCTGGGGGGGTGAGCCCCCCATCCTCCAAGCCAGCCGAGGGTCTGTTCTCTGGGGACTGGGGCCCACTGGGGACTGGGGCCCACCGGGGCCTAGGGAGGCTTTCCCCAGCCTGGCTAGGGTTCTGAAGCTGGGTACTGGCCTGGGGCTTGAGCTCCATCTGGTAGGCCCGGGGTGTGGGAGCCCCCGTCCTGCAAGCCATCCGAGGGTCCGGGCTCTGGTTCCTGGAGGTCCATCAGGGCCTGGGGAGGCTCTCCTCAGTCTGGCTAGGGTTCTGAAGCTGGGTCCGGGCCTGGGGCTTGAGCTATATCCGGCAGGCCCCAGGGTGTGGGAGCCCCTGTCCTGCAAGCCATCAGAGGGTCTGGCGCTGGTTAAGGAGGTCCATCAGGGCCCGGGGAGGCTCTCCCCAGCCTGGCTAGGGTTCAGAAGCTGGGTCCGGGCCTGGGGCTTGAGCTCCATCCAGCAGACCCCAAGGTGTGGAAGCCCCATCCTGCAAGCCATCAGAGGGTCCGGGTGCTGGCTAAGGGGGTCCATCAGGGCCCGGAGAGGCTCTCCACAGCCTGGCTAGGGTTCTGAAACTATTTCCGGGCCTGGGGCTTGAGCTCCATCTGGCAGGCCCCGGGGTGTGGTAGCCCCGTCCTGTAAACCATCATAGGGTCCGGGCGCTAGTTACAGGGTCCATCAGGGCCCACGGAGGCTCCCCCCAGCCTGGCTAGGGTTCTGAAGCTCAGTCTGGCCTGGGGATTGAGCTCCATCCAGCAGGCCCGGGGTGTTGGAGCCCCCATCCTGCAAGCCATCAGAGGGTCTGGGCACTGGTTACCGGGGTCCAACAGGGCCCGGGGAGGCTCTCCCCAGCCTGGCTAGGGTTCTGAAGCTGGGTCCGGGCCTGGGGCTTGAGCTCCATCCGGCAGGCCTGGGGTGTGGGATCCCCGCATCCTGCAAGCCAGGCGAGGGTCCAGGGGTCCCATCGGGGTCCAGGAAGGCTCCCCCCGGCTGGGCTAGGGTTCGGAAGCTGTGACCGGGCCTGGGGCTCATGCTCCGTTCCAGGTTGCAGGAGCCCCCCGCCCTGCAAGCCAGCTGAGGGTCTGGGCACTGGTTACCGGTGTCCATCAGGGACCGGGTAGGATCTCCCCACCTGGCTAGGGTTTGGAAGCTAGGACCGGGCCGGGGGCTTGTGCGCCATCCGGCAGGCCCCGGGTGCGGGAGCCTCCCATCCTGCAAGCCAGCCGAGGGTCCGAGCGCTGGGGCGGGTGTCCACTGGGGCCCAGGGAGGCTCTCCCCGGCCTGGCTAGGGTTTGTAAGCTGGGACTGGGCCCGGGGCTCGTGCTCTGTCCGAGGGTCCCAGGGTGCAGGAGCCTCCAATCCTGTAAGCCTGGAGAGGGTCCAGGCGCTGGGGGAGGGGGTCCACCAGGGCCCGGGGATGCTCTCCCCGGCCTGGCTAGGGATCGGAACCTGTGACCCACCCCACTGCATCGTACTGCATCCCAGGGTCCCAGGCTGTGGGAGCCCTCTAGGCCTGGAAGCCAGCCAAGGGTCTGGGCACTGGTGACGATGGTCCACCGGGGAGGATCTTCCCAGCCTGGCTAGGGTTCGGAAGCTGGCTGGGACCGGGCCCGGGGCTTGTGCTGCGTCCCAGGGTGCAGGAGCCCCCGTCCTGTAAGCCAGTAGAGAGTCTGGGCATTGGTGACAGGGTCCAACGGGGTCCGGGGAGGCCCTCCCCTGCCTGGCTAGGGTTAGGAAGCTGGGACCGGGCCCGGGGCTCATGCTCTGTCCGGCGGGCCTCGGGGTGCGGGAGCCCACCATCCTGCAAGCCAGCCGAGGGTTCGGGCACTGGGGAAGGGTGTCCATTGGGGTCTGGGGAGGCTCTCCCCAGCCTGGCTAGGCTTCGGAAGCTGGGACCGGGCCAAGGGCTCGTGCTCCGTCTGGGGGGCCCAAGGGTGTAGGAGCCCCCTGTCCGGCAAGCCAGCTGAGGGTCCGGGCGTTGTGGACGGGGGTCCACCGTGGCCCGGGGAGGCTCTCCCCGGTCTGGCTGCTTTCAGAAGGAGGGACCGGGCCGGGGAGCAGGTGTGGCTGGCTTTATCCGCTACACTGGTGGAGCAGAGTTTTCTGCCCACCCATACCAATAACATGGTCGGTCCATGAAGCTGTGTGCTTTAGCCTAAAGATCTCTGCCTTAAACTCCTTACCTGGCAGAACAGTGGCATAAAAACAAGGGGGAGAAATAAGATCAATATAATTGAACTTACAGATATCTTGGGAGTGACTCAACCCACTTTATCAAATCATCCAAATGTAGATACAGATAACTGTGCCAAATGGATCAATGCAGTTGTATCAAAACTGGCCCCTCTCAAACTCAAAAAAAGTCATAGATCCAAGCCAAGATAACAATAATCTAGTTAAAAATTCCACAAGAGAACTTTTTAAACAATACATATGCTTTCCGGCCTCAATACAGCTAGTACAGCGACTCCAGTCAGTGTGCGATAATTTAGCCAGTTTGTTTTTTAAAGATAAGGTTGAGGCAGTGTAAGGAGATTTGGCTTGAGTCTAAATAACTTTTATGCTGTAGGAGAGGACTGATAGGGCCTAGCACACAGGAGGTCAGTGAGTTCCTCCTTCTTAACAGAGGAGTGCTCAAGCTTATCACTCAAATCAAATCTGGAGCTCCTACAGACAACTGCCCCCCACAAATCCTACATGAAATAGCCGAGTCAGTAGCAGCCTCCCTCCCCACCTTAGTGAATAATATTATTACATCTGAACAGTTCCCTTTGGAATGGAGAAAGGTTTCCATACTCCCTCTGTTTAAAAAACCTTCTCTTAACCCCAATGAGGAAATAAATTATCGTCCAATTTCTCGCCTTCCAATGCCGGAGAAAATTCTTGAAAAGCACGTTATCATCGCTCTTTTGGAATTTCTGAACATAAATGAGATCCTTGATGAAGCTCAACATGGTTTTTAGAACAAACCATAGCACTGAAATGGATTTGATTGTAGCCAATGAGAAGATGAGATCAATCATGGACAACGAAGGGAAAGCTGCAGTTATCCTTTTAGATCTGTGTACAGGCTTCAACACTGAGTCAAACTGTTTGCATAGATTGCTTAGTTAACATCGGGATATGCGGATCAGCTCTGAATCTCCTTTGATCCTATCTCACGGGCAGAGAACAGTCGGTCTCTCTTGGGGAATTTAAATCAAAATCCTTCTCATTTCCTTGTGGCGTCCCTCAGGGGTCATCACTGGGCCTTACATTTTCTAATATTTGTGGCTCCTGGAGCCTATTGATCCAATCCTTTGGCTTCTCTAGAATTTACTACACTGATGTGACTCAAATTATAGTGTCCATTTCTAGCAATGTGATAAGGTTTTTCACAGCTTCAACAGTTGCATGTGCGAGGTCATCAGCTGGATGCAATGTACTAGCCTCAAGCTAAACTCAGAGAAAACTGAGGCCCTTTTTTTCGGAAGGATACCGAATTTTGGAACTCATCTTGGTGGCCCCAGTCCTTTCTTTGGCACCCTTCCTACTCCGGTCTCGAAAGTTTAAGAAACACGGGGTGATCGGCGATGCAATTCATACTTTCAGGGATCAGATCAATAAGTCACTTGTGCTTGCTTCTTTGTCTTCAGAAAACTGAGAAAAAATCTTCTTTTTTATTCCTTATGATCTACAGAAATCAGTAATCATTGCATTGGTACTCTTGAGGCTGGAATATTGTAATGCCGTTGATCAGGGCATTCAGCAACACTTTCTAAACAAACTCCAGCATTTGTAAAATACAGCAGCTATTCTCCTTAAGAAAATAGCTAAATTTCAATAAGTCTCTCACGCCTTAGTGTAACTTAACTAGTTACCTCTTAAGAAACAAGTGGCCTTTTAAGGCACTCGGTATGGCGTATAAATCTCTTCATGGGACAGGCCCAGGAAGAAATTTACTTGGTTAATCCACGGGAAGACATTTGCTCTGTACATACCAAGGAGAGCTCTGCGCCCAGCTGCATCCAAAACAGTTCCAACCCCAAATGCATCAAGGTATCTTGGGGTGGTAGGAAATTGTCTACTCCACCTGTAAACTGTAGAATAAAACTTCCCTGGGATCTTAAGAATCAGCAGAATCTCACTAGCTTTAGGAAACAAGTCCTGGCTTTTTTGCTTCCTCTCTAATCTTTCTGGTGCTTAAACCTGGCAGATGCAAATTCCAAGACGCCTCTGAGTATGTGCGTGCTTAATAAATATTATCAATATTTATTAATATTAATACCAAAGGGCATATCTGTGGAAAATACACTCCCATCTGTAGCAGAAAGCAAACAATCAAGAATGCAAATAATAAACAGTAGGTTGGAAAAAAAACACATGTCTGGGAGCAAAAGCTTCATGTGGGGCTAATAAAGATTTGTCAAATGATAAATTCTCTTGGAGCAGGAAAAGATGATTTGAAGGCACAAACAGAGATCTTAGAAAGAATGTCCAATTCCACTACTGAAAGTGGCTCCTAGGTGTGGGAATAACGGACGGGGGGCTGAGAACAATCCTAGCAGTAAGGGGATGCTTGGGCTGGACTGTTCCTTTAAGAGCAGGACCAAAATTAAATTTGCAATGGCAAGTCTCTGTCTAGAATGACATAGTGATGTTGTGTAACCGTGTTTTTCAATGCAGAAGCTCCATTTATTGAAGTATGAAAACGTGTTATTGAACATGCAGCAAATAAAGAAAGGTTATTACATTAAATACATGATTTTAGCATACTCTTCTGCTCTGTAAATGTGTCATAAAATTATGATATTCAAATTTATGAAAAAACACATTCCTAATTATTAAATATTTCTGTGATTGTTTAGTTTAAGAGTTATTCCACGGATGACATTAACACTATGACTATTCCCCCTCAGAATTCTCTCTTTTTTTATTTTAGGCTTATTTTCAATTTAGTCGAGAATTTGAGGTTCCTAAACACATGCAGGACATGTTCCATTTAGGAACAGTTTCCATTTTAGTTCACCTCTCTGCCCTTGAGTTAACAGTCAGCATTTTGTCACCTTTTGCAAAAACTGTGAAATAGGTATTCATGACGAAACACCCTTTAGCCTGAATTGTTACACCATCAGGGACCACAAGTCTATTGCATCCTCTCAATATCTAGGTGTCAAGGCTGTAGCAGATGAAACTTGAATAAAACTTGAGATAAAGACAACCCAAATGCATAGGAGCTTTTTATGTTAGTGGCATATTTTGCATTCCACTAGTAAAATCCAGTTAGATATAGTGTCTTAAAATCCCCATTTGATGCTGAAAATATAAGTAGTGGTCAATATCCTATATAAACTACAGGAATTGACCATTGTTTTAGTAAGAAACATCCCCATAGGCAAATAGCGTGATTGGTTCAGCACCAGATTCCACCTTAATTGAAGAGATTTTTACTGAGACCTTGAGAAGCATTTTGCCTTCCCAGACTGGTGGCAGGGTTGGTTTTCTGGGACACACACAATCTCCTTTCCCTTGTAGTCGAAGTAGCAGGCAAGCTATTCCTGACACAACAAATCTTGCTGTCTCAGGTATGCACGGCACCTCTGAAACTCGAGGAAAAGGCTTATTATTTATTGATCTGCTAGAACTAGCATAGTGCGTAGAGATAGTACAATGAGGGTGTTAGGGATATACATTGTGATAATGATGTTAAAAATGTTACCTCTTGTTTCAACTGTTCATGAAATGCCTAACTGATTCTATTTTGTATCTTTTGTGCTGTTACCATTGTATGCACTAGATTTAGGAATTTTAAAATAAATATTTTAAAATACATATTTTATTTCTAGTGATCCATGCATGTGTAACTCATTAACGAAAGATCGTTTGCATTACCACTGTGTTCCTGAACTCTGATGGGAAGGATAGTAACCTAGAAAACCCCTCCCTCACAGAAATGCTAAGTGGGAGGTTTAGGGCGTGGTTAAAATAGTATTTTTTCCTCATCGTGGTGCTTTGAACTAAATCCTTGCACTCATGGGTTAGAAAGTCGTCCCCTGCAGGCTTGGGGTGAAACCCAGGACTCTTAACATGGCACCTGGTGCTGCTTTTGAAATTTCTGGACCTTTTGGTAGTTTTTGATTATACACTTAAAAGGTTAATTATTATGCTTAAGCATGGACGTCAGGACCGTCTGTTGTTATATTGGTTACCATCTACATGTTAAATAGGAATCCTCTTTTTATTGTAATTTTGTCAGGTGCTAGTTATTCCCCATTTTAATTTCTAAATTTAGAATCTCAAGTTTATTGCATCTGGAGTAAGTGGCTTCTATTGCGGTGAGGGTTGGTCTCTTGACACATACTCATGCATCTCTCTGCTAAATGTTTTCCTAACAGGAAGAGAGGGGTAAATTTAACTGCCACAAAACTCCTAAATATTTTACTTCTGGGTAGTGTTTGTGGCTTAAGATCCTGACGCTGGAAACTTTTTCACAAACATGTCTTAACAGGTTGCAGTTAAAAATTCACCCTACTGGGACCTAGAAGACTCTTTGGGACATGAAGAACACCAGACATGGTTTAGTAGTCAAATATTCTGTACACCGCAGAATGTTAGAAGGGGTTAGTTTGTGTTGAAATCTGGCAGGGCCTTGGCTATGGCTGATTGTTGTTCCCTCTGCAGTTCAAGAGGTGGTCCTGGGACCATCTAATGGTTTGTTGGTTCTTTGACCATGTCTTGGTTTGTTCCTCAGTTCGACATTCGTACCTGTCGGGGGGTGGGTGCCAGTATCCGTGTGATGCTTAATCCAGTCCCAGGTCAAGGAGGGTTCCGTGAAGAAGAAAGTTCGATGGTCCTGGAGGATCTTTAACTTTGCTGGGTATAACAGCGAGTAATGGAGGCGGAGGTCTCAGAAGTCGGTGTTTCACATGCAATGTTCTAGTTCTAGTGGGGCTGCCCGTTGGGTCACTCTCAGGATGACATCTCTGTCCTTTAATGTAGGAACCTGGCAACAACTAGGCGAGACATTGAGCCTGGCGGCAGACGCAAGCGGTGAACCCCTGCAGTCACTAAAAAGCGAAATGCTGTGCCAGTTTCTGTGAGCACTCGGGGTGTTTTACTGATGCATGGTCAGATGAGGTGGGACAATCAGACAAATCCCCACTTCTCCACTGGCCTCTGATTAGCTCGATTCATGCCCTTGGGTACTTAGTTCACTGTAGGTGGTGGTGGGGAAACTGGGGTCATTTGAGGGTTTTGAGGTGCCACACCACACCCCCACTTGCGATAGTCTCTAGTTAGTGTCTGTGGCGTTGAATCACTTAGCAGTGGAATGCACCCTGTAGTGGGGCATTGTGTAGTGTCATCCCTAGGGTCCCCAGTCATCCACTTCTTCAATAACCCCTTTGCAGTTGTGACGCAGGGATTCCCACCTAGATTTTTACCTTACCACTCCAAGGAATGCCCAGGTCGACAGACCTCTTTAGTCTGCTTAGAAGTGTGAAGGAAGTTCTTAAATGTAATACTCATTTGACAGATTACCAAAATCCATACTTTAATCTAAAGGACGACCGACTCCTAGGAAAGTTGAAAAATGTATTACAAAGCCAAAAATAACTGGACATACAAGCACCTCAACAAGAGGTTCAAGAAATAAACTGGCACTAATACAAACATAATCCTACGTAAGAGTCTCAAACGACTCAGAATAAAAAGAAAAGTTAATTCAAGAAGCATTAGACATGCAATCACTGTACCCACTGGAACTCTCGACTGCATCTGTTCCAATGAAAAGAAAAAAAAAATAGTCTGTCCATACACTAATTCTAAAGTGGCATCCCTACTTACCATACCACCAGACAAGAGAAAAAGGTGTCAGCTGTGAAGGCTCCCTAAGAACCATATTCACTTTTTCCACGTAAATAGCCTAAACTACCAAGCTTGTTCTAAGATGCTCCTTAGTTTCTCCTGTCTAGTCCAAACTAAGACCCATGTCTAACTGCACATCCAATTGAACTGCCTTAGACAGGACCCAGTCTCAACCCAACTGACCCTAACCCTAGCTTCACTAAGACCGAACTAACTCTGAACTAACTCTCCACCCTCGGGGCACTTTCCCTAATACAAAATCCCAAAAACAAGGGGTACGCCCATGTCACTCCTCCTTCAGCAGGTACAGCCTCTCATACTTTTCCAGGATTGAATCTTCTTCTTCCAAAAACCGTTGCTGTGTCCTTTGATCCCAGGTACCTTCTCCGCCAAATGTTGCAAATGCACCTGCCAGCACATTCCCTTTGTCTCCACTCCTACCGATCTAACTTCTAATCAATGGCTCATTCTACCTAACGAGCTACATGGCCTTGCACCTGCAAAAGAAATGCATTAGAACGAATATCTCTGCACGCTCTAAGTTACAATTTGAAATTCAACTGCAAACATAAGCTTTTCTCAAGGTACATTTCCCATCCCAACATTTGTAGTCATGCTAAGAAAACCACAATTAAGCCTCTGCTAGTATTTCTTCTCTCAGGCCTTTACTCTTTTGAATGCATTTCTAATACAACATCATAAGCATTTTCGTTAAAACATCCTAACATTACCCTCTATGTTAACGAACATTACTCTCATGTTAAAACATTACATTTCTCATTAGGCAACCTACACGTGCAACAAAAGTACTGATGAAAATTACAACTCTCTTTACACCAGTATCGCATCGGTTGTCGACGCCCTTGCTCCTCTAAAACTCGGACCTGCAGGGGTAAAGACTCTGCCCCATGGTTTAACGACGATCTAAAAATTTTAAAACTTGGATGTAAACAAGCAGAGAGAAAGTGGAGACGCGACTATAATGAAACTTCAAAAGAAATACCACCAATAACTCCAGGAGTATTTTTAACATCCTAAATAGCGTCACCAACCCGGAATCGTGCAAGAATGCGATCGTCCCGTCCCAAGACCTCTGTGACAATCTTGCCAGATTCTTTAAGGAGAAAATAGAACTGATCCTTAAAGACTTGGACACCCCTCTTGATAATGATACCCCTTTCAATCTAAGACCTGTCCCTCCGGTGGACCAATTACCTGATTCGGTCTTGGCTCCGGAAAATCTAATACTCAGGTTTCTGCCGCTTACATATGAAAATTTTACCAAGATTGCTAGAGGGATTGTTTCTGGGTCTCCTTTGGACCCGGTGCCTCCCAAAATTTGGAAGGAATTTGAAGATGAACTTTTCCCCCCTCTCCATCTAATTTGCAATCAATCCCTGGCGACTGGCACCGTCCCAGTTCACTGGAAACGGGCGTTAGTCTCCCCCTTGCTAAAAAAACCCTCCTTAGACCCTGACTGCTCCAAAAACTATAGGCCCATCTCACTGCTGCCGTTCCCTGCCAAGATAGTTGAACGGGTGGTCAGTAACACTCTTTCCACCCACCTGGAACATCATCTACTACTTGACGAGGACCAATTCGGCTTTCGGCCTGCTCATGGAACCGAAACAGCCATCATCACCCCCATGGACGAACTTCAAAGACGCGCAGACAGAAGACAGGCATAGTTTCTTATCCTCCTCGATATGTCTGCCGCCTTTGACATGGTGAATCATAAGATCTTACTGAGGCGGCTGTTTGAGGCAGGAGTGAGAGATACGGCACTGCAATGATTTTACTCTTTTCTGCAGGACAGGCAGCAGGCAGTATCTATGCCACTTTTCCAATCATCTTTCTCCCCGGTACTGCACGGAGTTCCTCAGGGCTCTGCTATCAGACCAATACTGTTTAATGTTTACCTCAGGCCGTTAATTTCACTTATTAAAGGTTTCGGCATTAAAATCGTCAATTATGCCGACGACACGCAGATGATCCTCTCCTTGGAAGGAGAGGATTCTATCTCTGTGGAGGTCTTACATAATTGTTTACGGGACACGTCAAGGTGGCTGAAGGATAATTCACTTCAGTTCAATGTCGGGAAAACCGAGGTGCTTTTTAGCGCTGGAACGAGGATCCCCCGACCGTTCCCTAACAACTTCTGGCCACCGGAAACAGGCTCCAACGTTCGGCCTGCGGACTTTGTCCGCAGCCTAGGGGTCATGTTGAACCATAGGCTCAGCATGGAGACCCATGTGCAAAAAACATCGGCTTGCTGCCTTGCCATCCTTCGTTCACTAAGGAAAGTTCTGCCCCTCTTACCTACCCATGCTCGCGCCCAAGTGGTCAAATGCATCATCCTGAGCAGGCTGGACTATTGCAACGCCCTCCTGCTTGGGTCCCCTGAGTTCCTGCTGGACAGGCTCCAAAGGGTCCAATCTGCGGCTGCAAAACTGGCCTTGGGGCTGCCGAGAAGATCTCATGGACCATCTGCCCTGGCTAAACTACACTGGCTTCCTCTTAGACAGAGGATTCAATTTAAGGCCCTCTGTATAGTTTTTAGGGCCCTCCACGGTTGCGGTCCAGCCCCTCTACAATCTAAGTTTGTATGGTATGCTCCTACCAGACAACTTCGTTCATCTGACGCTAAACTGGTAGTCTTTCCCAGGTTTAGGAAGGTCATAGCCGGAGGTAGATCCTTCGAGGTGGCTTCCGCCAGACTATGGAACAACCTTCCCATCGAGATTAGGCATACTAATGAACTCCTACAGTTTAGAAGAAAGGTGAAAACTTGGCTCTTCCCTGGCTAGCCTACCCTCTCTGTCTCTGCTTCTCGCTTCCCTCTGATTTCTGTCAGCGCCAGGATGCCTGCAATGGTGACAGTTTGCGCTTTATAAATTCTTAAAATAAATAAATAAATAACTTTAATATGGCACGTTTTATCTTGAGGCACATTACATACACAAAACAATTATTCCTAGGTTACTTAAAACATTATTTCTCTCGGTTAAGCACTACATTAATCAATAAATGATATGAACATAATCCTATATACTACAACACTCTCGATTAGTCTTACATTTCTAAAACCAAACATTAGTAAATTCCTCTAAATATGTGGGTGCTGACTATGGGCGGTTATGATGTACCCCTACAATTTTTTCAAACAACATGGCGCTCTATCAGCAGTGGGCCAAATGGATTCCACAGAGGGTCCTTGTCTTGGGCCCTCTGGGGCTGTGTCCCCACTGTTCTCCGAGGGACTGCTATGGTGAATTTGCAGCAGCACAGCTCCTGGAGGCTCAACCACACCTCTGCTGCAGTCTATGTTGGTCTCCACGCCTCCAGTGGACGAATAGGTTGACGTGACACCTCAGTCCTTGCCGCTGCCTTGAACTCCACTGTGGTGAGTGCTGTTGTGGCAGGGCCCTATCTCTTGGACCTCCCAGTTGGGAAGCACACAATCTTCTGCTGCTCAACCCCCATCAGGCTCACATTCATCTTGGAGGTCACCGCTGCCAGGTTCCCCATGCTGCCACAGCCAGCACCAAAGTCTTGTACCTGCGTCTCTGCTGATCTGGGTCCCTACTGGGTACCTCCTCAATTTTGGGGGGTGGAGGTGGATTCTTTTCATTGGGGAAGTAAGGGCCTCTCTCGGTCATGGCTCCCCCACCCAGGGCTGATATCCTGAGCATGTAGGTCTCGTAGGAGAGTGCCAATCCACGCCCACGAGGCCCTCGCCAATGTTGTTTCCTGTGCTTTTTGCTCCTGGATGGCTCTGACAGCTTCCCAATCGTGTCACCTTTGCTGTTCCTTGCTGCAGTAGAGACACCTCAGATGAACATGAAAATTATGGATTCTGTTGCCTTCCACTTCGGAGCTATTTTAGCTACCGCCTGCCATTTTGACCGGCAAAGTCACACCCCTTAAGACTGAGTTGCCTTGTCAGAGAATGCTCAATCCTGATTGGATCTCTTCATGGGAACCATAGGGAGTTGGCTTTATTATGAAGATGTGTATGATTTCTTTGTGTATTGCCAAGTTAGTTAGATTCAGATGTATTTTCCAATCTCGTGAAAGAGCTAGACTCCTGAGCAAATCCACTCTCACTTACTTGACTACATTTTTACTTGGTTCTGATTTTTAGAGGCTTAACTTGCTAAGAACTCCTACCTGAATTCTCTCTTAACTGTCCCTATTTCCTCCATATTCTCCTATGCAGGAAATTCCCTTCATGGGAGGCTGAGCCTGTTTGATTTGCTATAAGGTTACTAAGGAATCAAGTGGTGATTATACAGACCTACTTGTGCTTTGGGTTGGCGACTATATTAACAAAGGTATGGGACACTCAAGATTAGCGCCAAATGGTCGAGCTTAAAATAAGATATAAAGTTTAACTATATATAGAAAACTCTAGTGGATTAATATCCCACAGGAACCATGTGGTCAATATTTTTGACCCATGAGTATAGAGATTTATCTTAAAGAATAATCAACTGGTGGAATCGAAGATTTTGAAGTATGTTTTTGTGTCATTGTTGGGGAGCCCGACAATTATGAAATTTCAAAATGGGGTTGGAAATCTGGTACTACTTAAATAAGTTTTGTATAAGGAAGGGTTTTTATGTATAATTTTGTATATATAAGGATGTCTCTCTTGTATTATATGGTGATTTTTAATATTATGGTTGTTTGTATATGCACTAGAATGTATTAGGTAAAGAAACAAACCTATTTATGGTTGATATGTGTATTTTGTTTTCAATGCAGATATATATGACGTTGTGCTATTCATAAGGAAGAGACAAGTATCCTGAAAAGTCTTGAAAAAGGTGGTGCAAATCTGGCAGCACACCGAAACGCGTCGACGCCTGTGGTTTTAAATTCGAGGAACTATGGAGTGAACGGTATTTGGCTGGAGTTACCGTAGGATGACAGCCTGGCTTGTACTCGGTCGACCATGTTAGGCTGCTGTCGCCTGTCGTTCTGCATTGAAAGTGAGGAAAGGAGGAAGAGGAGAGACGTGGGCAGCGCCAGCGCGGTGTTAGACAAATAGTGAGCGGTGGTTGGACCTCGTCAATGGCTATTAACTGGGGGAGCCCTTTGAACTTACCTGGACCTTGCCGCCACCGCCTTGAGAGTCATTGAGAGCCCAGCAGGCGCGAAGGAGCGCAAACACCGACGCCGCCACCGCCAAGAGTCCCAGGGCACCGGACTCCGCGCCGCCGCTCCGGGAGACCACAAATCCCGGCAGGCCTCGCGGCGGCGCGTGTGCAGTGACGCGGGACGTCGCGGGTCAGAGGGCGCCAGAGCCCTAGAAAGGAGGGAGAGACCCGGCAAGCGGGGGGAGCCCTTTGAACTTACCTGGACCTTGCCGCCACCGCCTTGAGAGTCATTGAGAGCCCAGCAGGCGCGAAGGAGCGCAAACACCGACGCCGCCACCGCCAAGAGTCCCAGGGCACCGGACTCCGCGCCGCCGCTCCGGGAGACCACAAATCCCGGCAGGCCTCGCGGCGGCGCGTGTGCAGTGACGCGGGACGTCGCGGGTCAGAGGGCGCCAGAGCCCTAGAAAGGAGGGAGAGACCCCGCGTCGCGGGACGCGAGCGGGACGCCGGGCGAAGCCCGGGCAAAGGGCGGGCCGTCTGAGGTTGGCCAAGGTTGGGTTGGGCCAGGACCCCTGCCTATTCAGACACAGGTCTAGTGACTTACGCCGCGTATCCAGCTTATCGTCTGACAGGTAACCTGCTTATTAATATTCCACGCTACCCTGTGCTTCTAGTCATCTGCACACATGCCTGGTTTGCCTGGGAAAAAGCTAACGCCTGCTACCAATACCATGGAGAACTATTTAGTACAGGTAGTTGCGCAAATAAATAGCAACAGAAGGTCCTCCCTTGGTATGGAGTCTTCCACACAAGCTCCACTAATAGATATAGAAGCTGAGGATCTTTTTAACCTAACAAACACTAGTCTCTCCGGAGTGGCACAAGTTCCCTCACAGGATACAGCTACCATTCAACCAAGTGGCATAGTGGCCAGCACCGATGATAACAGTGATAGTATCGTTATGCCCCTGAGCCCCATGATTTGCGAGCATATCACCCCTTCCATTGTTCCAATTCAAGTGCCAAGGATTGTAGGGGTAAAAAGAAAAGCCACACAAAAACGTCCGGGGCTGAGGTCATCTAAAAGCAGAACCACAACCCCCCCAAGGAAAACTGTTTGTGTGGAGGAGGACGATCTCTTGGGGGAAACATATGAAACCTTCTCTACTATTTTACTTCAGAAATTTTGCAGTCTGATGGACACAAAAATCAAAGGCATTGTCAAACCACTGATAAGCAAAATTGATAAGTTATCCGCTGAAGTTACTAAACTGGAAGGTCTCCTTGGCAAAACGTTGGGTGAAGTAGAGAAACTCCCAGAGGTCATTACATCAAATGTACATCCTATGGTTAATGACATCTTGGCAAATAAATTACCACCAACTTTTATCCCTAACCCCCCACTGGTCTCTATGACGACTCCTCTGGAAACTAGTTCTGGTGTTGCACCCCCTGCTGTCTCATTTGTTGACCCCAACGCAGCGAAAAGGTCATTTGAATTGGTGGTGGAAGCCTCGCCATTAGTACTTGTTTTGGCAAACGTACCCCCTCTGGGTGCCGGAGAAGCGGAATCAACAGCATCGCTTATGAATAAATCACTATCTTGGCTTACCAACAACATGGCCATATCTTCGTGGGGGAAACAGCAACTGGCTGAGGAATTGGTAAATGCAAGAAGAGTGGAGTGGATTGGGAATAGAGAAAAAAAGTTTAAGGGCGACTGCGTAGTGCTCAATCTATCACATCCAGATGCACTACCAAATATTTTGCCTAATATTTTCCCGCCGCAGAGACGCTCCACTTCTATTGTTCCACTGACTCTTGACTTCTTCTACCCCCGAAAAGACAGAGGCCCCAATCCAAGCACCCTAAGAACAAAATGGAACATAGTAACCAAAAGGGCTAGTAAGAATCATGGGCCCGTTGAGTGGGGTCTAGGTTTAGAAAATAGATTCTCTGCTCTTTCCAATCTAGATGCTTGTGATTGACAAATAACCAACTGTATGACTAAGCTGCAAATATCTCCGTTGCTGTGTACAACAGGGGGGCAGAATGAAGCTATTGGCTCTTCAAATGAGCCATGTTTTCCTGATACTTTAGTAGGATTAACAAACCCAACAGCTGATGCTAATGTTATTACTGATGCAAGAATAAATAGGCCTGCTCCTAGTCCTGATTTTTGCGGGGTGGGTGCTCTTGGAAATCTTTTATCTTGGAATATAGCTGGACTATGTTCTAAGATGGCTTGTGGAGAGTGGTTAGAATTTATTCGCAAGTATAATGTTTGTATTTTCCAAGAAACTTGGGCCTGTGACCCTGTTTATGCATTGGGCTATTTGAACTACTATGTACCGGCCACTAAAGGTGCCAAGGGGAGACCAATGGGTGGTCTCACCATATGGGTCCAGCAGTCCCTAAAAATACAGGTAAAAAACATAGAGCTAAATCATAAAGACATCCAGCTCATTCGACTATTGAGGGATTCTTCTACCCCCATTGACATTTACAACTTATATGTTAGAGGGGGAAATGTTGGTAAATCTATGGTATTATCCTCACTGTACAGTTACTTAGACATCCATTCCTCTGGGAACAATATCATACTGGCTGGTGACTTAAACCGCACCTTTGAACCTCTTGATACTGGAGAGGCTTTTTTAGGAGCAGAGGAAGATACTTTGTGGGAAATCCCAGCACTTGAACTAACCCCTTTAACTCGTTGGTCGGAGGATATCTTAAGCTTGAATGCTATGTGCTTGGAACATAGCCTACGGGCTCTGAATGGTCGCACTAAGACAGACAGAGTAGGAGCCATGACCTTTGACAATGGAAGATCTAAGAGTCGTATTGACTATGTGATATGTTGTATGGCCCTGTGGCCATCTATTGTTGATATGGAGGTCAAGGATCGGCTCGAGAGTGACCACAATCCTCTTTGCGTCCTCCACAAGTGGTGGCAGTCTGATGAGCTTGTTCCTAGTATTGCTATCGACCCTTTGCCCCCGTTGTTGGTTCCTACTAATGATTTACGCAGGCTGAAGTGGACCAGTGTCAAAACAGATGCGCTGGTTATGGAAAAAATCAACACGGCAACTGACAAGGCTATCATGGCCCTTGAGGGTGAAACTGGGCATCTTTCCAGTGTAAACCATGCCACTAGGGTACATGAAGCTCTTTTCACAGAAATTAGAGGCCATTTCTTGAAACCTGCAAACAAAAAGAAGCACGCTCACAGACCTGCACGTTGGTACAATCATGAATGTAGGATAGCCAGAACCTCTTTGGGTGATGCAATTAAGAATAAGAACCTAGAGGCAATTAGATTAGCCAGGAAACATTATAAACAATGTATAACAAAAGCGAAAAAAGACTGGGATGAGGCTCACTGGAACAATTTGAAAAATGCTAGTGATCGCAAAGATTCCAGGTTATTCTGGCATATAGTCAAATGGGGACATGATAGGATAGATGAAGCATGCACTAATAATGTCCCCCAGGACGCCTGGGTAAAGTTCTTTAGTGAACAGTATGCCTCTAGAGATCAGGCAACGGACAGAAGGTGTATGTTGGGCCAACACAGTGGGGATGACGTCTTCACTAAAAATGAAATACTTAATGCCTTAAAAACTGTTCACGGTGGGCGGGCCCCTGGTATCGACGGGGTGCCGGCAGATGTCTTCTTGAGTGATACTGATAGATGGTGCAGATACATACTCTTGTTGATGAATTTGATTACAAGAGGGGTGGATATCCCAGCGAGTTGGAAAGGTGCTGAAATCATTCCAATATATAAAAAAGGAGACCGGGCCCAGCCGGGAAACTATCGCCCCATTAGTTTAATAGACACCATCCAGAAAATAGTGGGCCGAGTAGTTGTCAACAGGTTGCTGGATTGGGTAGATGATCACAATATCTTATCCCCATTTCAGGCTGGATTCCGTAGGGCAACCAGCACTGTTGATCAAGTCTTCCGCTTTCGCCTAATACAGTGGAAGACCGTGGTGCTGGGGAGAGGCAGCCTGTATGCAGCTTTTGTTGACTTGCGGGCTGCCTTCGACCTAGTGCCAAGGGCGAAGCTGTGGGAAGTGCTTGAGACTCTAGGGGTCCCGGGAGATCTGTTGTTTTTAATTATGCGATTGCACGAGGGCAACTACGCCAAAATTAGATGGGGAGGATTCGGGAACAACACTGCCGAATTTCCTGTTGAGCGTGGGGTTCGGCAGGGTTGCTCAATGGCCCCAACCCTGTTTACTCTATTTATTAATGGTGTTGTCTCCCGCATGCAATCCCAGTCTGTGGACGCACCTTCTCTTGCTGGGGAGAAGGTCCCCATTTTAATGTTTGCCGACGATACCCTAATTTTATCGAAAACGCCCAGCGGCTTACAAAAAGCATTGGCAATATTTGATGGGTTCTGTGCTGACCACGGTCTTGAGGTAAACGCAAACAAGACAAAACTCATGGCTTTTAACCCACACAGAAATTTTAAATCGAATATCACCATGAGTGGCCGTACTTTAGAAGTTGTAAATTCCTTCACATACTTGGGGATCATGATCTCCAACGACAATAAGTGGCAGCGACACCTTAACATCGCCACATTACGGCACAAGCAGCTATCTGGGGTAATAATTAAGGAGCAAAAGAAGTCATTGTTTAAACCAATCAAACCACCATTGATAATCTACGAGGCTAAAGCTATTGCCTCTGCCCTGTATGGTGCAGAGCTATGGGGGTACGAAAACCTCAATGACCTCCAACTATCTGAAAATAAATTTTTGAGGTCATTGACGGGCACCCCACAGAGCAGCCCACTATTACCCCTACGCTATGAGTTAGGTAGAAGAGAGCTCATGGAAAAGGCCAAACTGCGCCCGTTATTATACTGGCGTAGGCTTTGGACCACACCTGAACTCGCGCACTATGCGCAGGGGTTTTCTGATGTTATTAAGGCTGATCTCTACAACAAAATCAGGTGGTTTAAAACATTAAAGATTGAATTACTCAATCTAGGACTTCAGGCCTTATGGACAGATCCTGCTGGGGCTCCATTTCCCTCCAAAAAAGTGCTAAAGGATATATATTGGGAACATGTAGCCAATATTAGCTTACTCAATAACAACAGTGGGACTATGACCTCTGTATACTTAGAGACTAAAACGTTCCCCATTTATGAATTGTACTGGGACTATATAACGAACCCCTTGGATAGGAAATTGTTATTCCAAATGAGGGTAGGCTCGCTCCCACTCTGTACCCTAACAGCCAAATGGAAATCAGGGGGAGCTGTAGTATGCCCTGCCTGCGGGGTTGGTAAAGAAACATTAGGTCATTTCCTGTTCTGTTGCCCAGTATATGCTGCCCCAAGACAAGCCTGGTTGGCGCCCATGTGCAGGAATTTAGGCACTAAAAGTAGCATGGTGGCATTGCGTATAGCAAAATCTACCACGGATGAATGGATCAATATTGCAATTGCAAAGTACCTGGGATGGGCGTGGGTTTTAAGGATGAGACTGCTGGCATGCTAAATATTGCCAGTAGTCACCCAGAGATTGCTAGACATTTGTCTACTCTCTGTAATTATTTACGAGTCAGAGACTGCTAAACGAATGTTTATTCTCTGTAAATTTTATCTGACCAAAGACTGCTAGACATTTTCGTCTATTCTTTGTTTATGAAATTTGTCGTCGGCGTAAAACTGTCTTTTTTTAATGAAATGAATTGCTTTTTTTTAACGATTAATCACCTGGGATGACTAACATTGTTACTTCAACCACTACCCTCTGGTCTATATTTATCGACGGTTACGTTCCTCTGCACCTTTTATATGATGTACCACTGTTTTTAACTTGTAAAAATATGTATGTGCTTGTTCGATTGTTCATGTAAATTTAATGGTTTTTTAATTGCATGTATGTTTGTCTGCTTTTATGAGTAAAAAACTCGAATAAAGCATTTTGAAACGAAACGATTTAGTCTGAAATCATGTATGCGGTCTTGACTTCTGTTTGAGAATAGATTCAATCGAATTAATGTTTATATGATATTTTAGGATGTCACTTGTTATTGTCTGTTTTGATTGTTTTATTATATGTATATTTAATGATTTTCTTTTTTTTCAAAAATTTGCATTTTTTCATGAATTATTATATTAATTTGAAATAAATTTGTGCAATATTTTTATATTAGGTTTTATATTGTTTGTTTATAATTCATGCTGGGTTCCCCCCTGTCGATACACTTTTATGATTGTGATGTTTATGTTGGATGAATGATAGTATCCCTGTTGTGAGTTTATGCCAAGGGAAAAATTGTTTAACTTTACAGTTGATTTGCTATAACACACAAAACAATTTGTCTTTTTATTTGCTATTTTGAATTGAATTATACTACCTGATATACTCATCTAAATACTGATCTTTGTCACCATTAAAAGATTTGAGTCTGTAAGTTTGCTAATCTGCTAATAAACATAATACTCCCTATCATAATTGTGGGGCCTAACATGCTTTACTGTACTTCATGTATTGTTAATTTGTTGCGGCATTCCTTAGTACAGGACTAAATGTCCATCCGCTAGAGAGCAGCTTGTACTTGAATTTGCACGAAAGGTCTGCACCAGTGCAAATCCTGCTGCACACCTCCGGTCTTTATAAAGGGATGCACTTCCAAGTGAGGAGGTAGTGATGTTGGCATTTTTCCTCCTTAGTCCATGAAAAGATCAGGAAAAACATATGCAAGCAAGCAGCTTTGTGTACCAAAATCAAGTAAGGTGGGATAAAAATTCTATACCACATGACAGTCCCTTAAGGAGTGAGCCCCAAGTGCAGACTGAATATCCTCTGAAGTCAGAAGCTAAAAAAGAAAGAAGCTATTTGGTAATTATCTAGATTATCAAGGCATTATAGAGCTGGGCAGTTCTACAATAAAAACATCCGCTTTTTCTGGTTTCAAAAGCCTGACAGACCCTATAAAATAGTATTAGACTTTATAAATTCAAACACGAAAACACTCATGCTCACAGCACAGATTAGTAATTAATTTATTAAAATATACATATTAAATAACCCTGGACATTTCCAATTGACTTTTCAGATAAAACATAGGGCCTGACATGAGTACCTAACTGCTTTCTTGTTCAAAAGTTTTCAGTAATTTTAAATTCTTATGCAAGATTGCTTATGGGCTGTAACAACAGTCCAGGATTGTATGCAGCAAGAATAATGAGTATCTCACATGAAGATCATAAGGCACCATCTTTTAATAAAAGTATTTACATCAACGCCTGAGTATGGTGGAAAGGATAATAACATTACTACCACTCACAGTTGCAACATTCACTCTTAAGTATGCAAAGTTGTGCATTGAAATATAATTTCTCTTGGCTGTGATTTATCCAGTCAGGGCCGGGGCTGGCACTGGACTACATGTAGAGGTATCCCACTTAAAAGTCTGGTAATAAAATACAAGTCCTGACGGAATTTCTGAACTTTGAGAGCTTACTTGCTACATTACGTTGAACAAGTGAAGCCTTTTAAATGATTTCATTATTCTCATGTTTTCTGAAAAAGATTGGATGAAAACATGTACAGGTATCTCACATGGACTGAAAATAGACATGATGGAGAAAACACAAAACCAGCAATGGGTTTTTGTCAGCCCTTTAGGCACATGCAAATAATTTACAATGAAGGTCACTAAAATTCCATTCTGTATGAATCACATCACCGTGGAATTCTCTCTGTGGGAGTGAAGATTGCATCACAGTTGAAGCACTCGTCTTCACTTCCCACAGAGAGAATTCAGTGGTGCAGCGAGTTTCTTCTTTTAAAAGCTGTTCTATAAAATGCTAATATTACTTATTATTATTCAATTATAAATTATAATAAACACCTAATATTATACCCATACACATACAGAAGAGTTGTTCCACGTGAATGACCCTGCACAGCCAGTGGTTGGCTTGTGTTACAGTGCTGGGAATTTTTTTGCTAGCGACCTCAAGGGGCGCTACATACACACACACATATTTTTATTTATTTTATTTATTTTAATAATTTATAAAGCGCAGCTTATACCCGTGGGTGTCTTGGCGCTATAACATATATATATATAACATAGACGGTTTGGGCAATTTTACTACACAGCTCACAGAAGTACACCTTTCCTGTTACTTTCACTATATAAAGTTGACCATTCTGTTTCCACACTAAAGAGTGTAGGATTCAGTTTTACTGACCAAGATTAAACTGTAATTTGAACACATTAGTGCCTAAACGTATTCAGATATTCAGAAGGGAAGTCAATAAAAGATTAAAATTCTAGACAAGCAAGTCAAGTCAAGTCAAATAGTGCTTTATTCGAGTAATTGCTCATAAAAGCAAAAATACACACAAAATATTAAAATTGAATTAAATTACAGTCAATCACAATGACACAGCACTATTGAATCAGTAAAATACATTCAATTAAAAATTTACTTTACAATACTTGTTCATTGGTTAAAAAAGATTAATACATTTGTTTAAAAAAATTTTTTTTTAAAGATATAGAACGTTGGTGATCTAAAAAACAATAGTTAAAAAATTCAATGAATCAAATATTACAGACAGAGAATAGTTATCTAACTAGCAATCTCGGACTGAATACAAAAACATTCACTTTAAAAGTTAAAAAATCAGTAATATCAAATTCATGAGGACAGATTTTTCAGACAGAGAATAGTTAGTTAACTAGCAGTCTCTGTCTGATCGCCCACGCCCAACCAACATATTTTGCTGTGGCTATCGAAATCCAAGTGAGGGAGCTCGTACATATGATGCGCATGGCTACAGAACTGCAAGTGGTCCCAAGGTTCCTGCACATAGGTGCTAGCCAGACACGCCTTGGAGTACAATAGACTTTACAAGAAAACAAGAAGTGACCCAGTGTTTCCTTCCCCGTTCCACAAGCTGGGCAGATGTCACTTCCCCCTGAACCCCATCTAACAGTCAGTGCTCTTATAGGGAGTGCTCCTGCTCTTAGTTGAAATAGGAGCTTCCTGTCACCCGGCTTTGAGATAATATCCCAATATGACTCCAAAGCAGGATACAGTTTGGCCTCGAGGAAGGACATGGACATAGACCCGGTGCTAGAGCTGCTTAAGCTCTTGTTGGCAACATTTTCCCAGAAAATATTTTTTAGGACAGTCTTTGTGGAGAATGATGCACCAGCAGGATCCAGCCACAAGGAACTCAACCCAAGCTCAAACAATATAGCTTTCAGTGAGTTAAGCCAGCTAATTTTATGGAAGCCGTCAGCTTTGATGACATCCATAAAACCTTTGGCATAATGTGAGAGCTCGGGAGTGGTCCAGAGTCTTCGCCAGTACAAAATCGGGCGTAAGCTGTCCAGATCCTTAATTTGTTTCCTGCCGAGGTCGTATCGAAGAGGCAACAACGGAGTGCTTTTAGGTGTACCAGTAAGTACCCGTAGAAATTTATTTTCTGAGGCTTGCAGGGAATTCAAATTTTCAAAGCCCCACATCTCTGCACCGTAAAGTGCGGACCCAATTGCCTTAGCTTCGTAAACTAACAAGGCTGGTTTAACTGGTTTAGTGAGGGACATCCTATGTTCTGAGTTGATGGCACCCGCTAGTTGCTTATGTCGTAGTATAGCAATGTTTAAGTGCTGAGTCCACCTGTTGTTGTCAGCAATTTGGATACCCAAGTATGTAAATGAGTTAACTAACTCTAATGGCCGACCACTCATCACAATTTTGGACTTAAAACTGCGATGCGGCCTGAAGATCATGAGTTTAGTTTTAGTAGCGTTCACCTCAAGTCCATGTTCCCCACAAAAGTTCTCAAAAATCGGCAGAGCACGCTGCAAACCACTGGGTGTTTTAGATAGGATTAGCGTGTCATCCGCAAACATTAATATGGGGATTTTTAGACCTGAAAGAGAAGGAGCGTCTACTGGCGCAGGTACCAAACGGGGGACGACACCATTTATAAACAAAGTGAACAAGGTTGGAGCCATTGAACACCCTTGTCTAACTCCTCGCTCAACGGGAAAGTCAGCTGTGACCATCCCGTGGCCGCCCCACTGGATTTTAGCAAAATTAAGCTCATGGAGGCGTATTATCAGGGTTAGTAATTCCTTCGGGACCCCCAAACTCTGTAGAACTTGCCACAGTTTGGCCCGCGGAACCAGGTCGAAGGCAGCCCGCAAATCGACGAAAGTCGCATACAGGCTGCCTCCCCCAGCACCATGGTCTTCCACTGCAGCAATTGGAAAAGAAACACTTGGTCCACCGTACTTGTTGCCCTTCGAAAACCTGCTTGGAAGGGTGATAAGATGTTATTATCCTCTGCCCATTCGAGGAGCCTATTTACAACCACACGACCAGCTATTTTTTGCACAGTATCAATGAGGCTGATAGGCCTGTAATTACATGGCTGAGCACGGTCACCCTTTTTGAACACAGGAATGATCACTGCACCTCTCCATGAAGCAGGGACCTCAGCTCCCTTCACAATAAAGTTGATAAGCAAAAATATATATTTGCACCAACAATCTTTATCAATTAAAAAAATTACAGCGGGTACACCATCTAAGCCAGGAGCACGCCCTCTATTTACTGCAATAATAGCAGACATAATCTCTTTATAGGTAAAGAGGTTACCTTGAGAAAAGGTCATAATAAAACTATCCTCATCTGTAGCCTGGGCATTAAGAGTGTATTGTGAGCTGAAAAATTCTACCCAGGCCTCTTGTGGTACATTATTATTTGGAGATTCTTCAACTCTCTCACTGCCCCATTTGACAATATTCCAGAACGCTCTGGAATCCTTCCTATCGCTAGCCTTTTTCAATTTGCACCAATGTTGCTCGTCCCATTCTCTCTTGGCTTTTGCTATGCATGCTTTGTAAGCCTTTCTGGCAAGGCAGATAGATATGGGCTCTCTCCTCTTAATGGCAAGACCAAGAGCAAGTCGTGCCTCCCTGCAGTCGGTGTTATACCATCTTGCACCTTTACGGACCATTGCCCCATTTCGCTTGACAGGTTTTAAAAAGTGCCCCTTGATCTTGGCGTAGAGGGTGTCATGAATACTGACCACATCCCCCAAGCCAGAAGAAGAGTCGCTAATCAATTCCAAGGCTGAAATAGCTTGGTCAGTTTCATAATTAATAGTATCAATGGCCTGTTGATTGTTGACTACAGTATCCCATCTGAGCCTGCGCATATTGTTCTCTGGGACAATCAGTGGTGGGACAAGAGTATTCGTACAGGTAGAATTTGTCTCAGCAGGCCACCATTTGTGTATCACACATAAAGGGTTGTGGTCGCTCTCTGGTCTCGCAACAACCTCCATATCACAGAGAGTGGGCCACAACGTCAAACTACAGATTACATAGTCAATTCTACTTTTGTGTCTCCCGTTATCAAAAGTCATAGAGCCGTTTTTATCCCGCAATGTTCTTCCGTTCATAGCTCTCAGACCTTTTTCGAGACACATTGCATTGAGGGCTATTATGTCCTCAGACCAGCGGGTAACTGGCTTCAGTTGTAACTCAGGAATACCCCAGAGAGTCCTCTTCAGCTCCGGTGGAGGCCTCTCCCGAAACCAAAGGCTCAAACATCCGATTAAGATCACCTGCTATAACAATGTTGTTCTCATGGGAATGTACATCCAGAAAGTTATCCAAGGCAGTTAATAGATCGGATCGGCCACTCTTAGCACTCCTAACATATATGTTATAGATATCAAGTGACCCAAGAGTATCAGTAGTTATCCTGATCAACTGAATATCATTATGACTAGTAACTATACTTTTGGTTGTGAATTTTAGGGACTGTCGAATCCAAATGGTGAGCCCCCCCCCATTGGTCTACCTTTCGGGCCCTTTACAGCTGGCACAGAGAAGTTCAGGTATCCTAACACAAAGACAGGTTCACAAGCCCAGGTCTCCTGAAAAATGCATACGTCGAATTGGGAAACAAAGCCAAGCCAGTCCCCACAATCTAGTTTAGAGGGCAGCCCAGCCAAATTCCAGGAGATAAGATTAGCTACCCCAGTCACGCAACCAACTGGCGCTTCTGGTGTAAGGTTCTGCAAACTAGACTCGCCTGCTACTATCGCTACTGGGTTACTCATCTTCACATTACTATAGCAATTGGCATTCAGGGCAGGTAAGCTAGATAAGCTCTGATCAACAATAGCTAGAGGTGCTACACTTTTGCCCTCGAGAAGTCAGTCGCAGTCATTTAGGTTAGAGAGAGCTGAGAACCTATTTTCCAAATTTAGTCCCTACTCTGTAGGCTGCGCTACCCTCCTCCCTTTCGTTGAAACAACATTCCACTTCGCCCTCAACATGCTCTTATTAGAAAACCTCCCAATATGATGGTAAAAGAAGTCTAAAGTGAGTGGGATGATCTCAATGGATCTTCGCTGTGGGGGTAGGAGATTGGGCAGTATGTTGGATAATACCTCTGGATCTGAGAAATGTAAAACAACACAATCACCCCGGAATCTTTTTACACTATTTCCTATCCACTCGACCCTCCTGGCCTTGACTAGTTCATCTGCCAACTGTTGCTTACCCCAGGGAGTTATTACCATATTATTTGTCAGCCAATGTAGGGCTTTAGACAACAAGGATGAAGTAGTTTCATCCACGCCTGGGGCCAATTTGGGGACGTTAGCTAATATCAAGACCAAAGGAGAAGCCTCAACTATTAGCTCAACCAAGCCTTTCATAGGTTCTGGAACAGAAGCTACAACTGGAGGGACAGCTTTCTCTTGCACACCATCCAATGTGGATACCAGGGGAGCCACCGGGTGATCAAATATAGGGAAGACCCCACCACCCACCGGTATAGAGGGGCCCTTCTTTTGCTCAACCCTGTTTGCAACTTCATCAGGCAGTTTGCCTACTTCAGCTAAGGTGTTATTCAATAGATCCCCTAATCGATTGACCTCTTTAGTGAGCTTCTCTATTCTACCTACCAACGGCTTTACAATTCCCTGTATCTTGGTCTCTATCATGTCCAACAAATTCTTAAATTGATCATTAGTTATAGACATACAAACATCATCAATTGAACCATCATCCTCCACCAAGGTCTTACTGGGAAGGGAAGCAGGCTTTTTCCGGCTTGATCTTAACCCTCCACGCTTGGGCTGGCCCTTTCTAGCACCTCTAGTGGTGCGTGGCGCAGGTACCGGAGTGGGGGCTTTTTCCTCAGATAAATGTTGTTCAAACTCCTCCTTGTTATCACTGTCTAATGCTACACAGTCTAACTGGATAGTTGTGACGTTATCAGCCTGGTCAGGTATAACGGCTACACTGCTACTAGTATTGACTCGCTCAGGAAATTGGGCCAGGTCTGGTATCGGCACAGTCGGTGTAATTGATGTAGGTGATACACCCAGCCCAAGTGAGGATCTCCTTTCACTGTTGATTTTGGCAACTACCTGGAATAAATAGTTGTCCATAGTGTTTTTAACAGGGGATATCTTTTTACAAGACATAGCACACTTTAAACCAGTGAACAGTGCCTTCCCAAAAAAGCCTTCTATGGGTGCGTCGGCAGGAAAAGTCTCAAGCCCTCAGTACAACTCGTCCACAATTGAACAGGAACAGTAATGATTATGACCTAATTAACCCACGGCAATGGCAATGTTTCACCTCAAGATTTTGGGCAGAGTAACTGGCCCAGCCCAGTCTCTGCCTGTCTCGGACTGTCTTAGACTGTCCGCCCTTAGTCCGGGCTTCGTCCTGCGCGTCCCACGCGCGTCCTCGTGGGACGAAGGACCTGCCGGTGCTTTATGCGCCTCCTGGCGCGCTGGTTACAGGCGTCGTCACTGGCCCCAAAGGATGGTGGGGGATGTGGTCCGGCCGGCGGAGCCAAGCCCGGCCGGTTACTGCAGTGGAATGGCGGAGCCAAGCCCGGCCGCTGTGCAGGAAGAACAGGAAACAGCAAGCGTGAGTAAAAGAAAGACAGGGGACTCAGCCCCTGCCGGTGCTTTATGCGCCTCCTGGCGCGCTGGTTACAGGCGTCGTCGCTGGCCCCAAAGGATGATGGGGGATGTGGTCCTGCCGGCGGAGCCAAGCCCGGTCGGTCGGTTACTGCAGTGGAATGGCGGAGCCAAGCCCGGCCGCTGTGCAGGAAGAACAGGAAACAGCAAGCGTGAGTAAAAGAAAGACAGGGGACTCAGCCCCTGCCGGTGCTTTATGCGCCTCCTGGCGCGCTGTTTACAGGCGTCGTCGCTGGTCCCAAAGGATGCTGGGGGATGTGGTCCGGCCGGCGGAGCCAAGCCCGGCCGGTCGGTTACTGCAGTGGAATGGCGGAGCCAAGCCCGGCCGCTGTGCAGGAAGAACAGGAAACAGCAAGCGTGAGTAAAAGAAAGACAGGGGACTCAGCCCCTGCCGGTGCTTTATGCGCCTCCTGGCGCGCTGGTTACAGGCGTCGTTGCTGGCCCCAAAGGATGCTGGGGGATGTGGTCCGGCCGGCGAAACCAAGCCCGGCCGGTCGGTTACTGCAGTGTAATGGCGGAGCCAAGCCCGGCCGCTGTGCAGGAAGAACAGGAAACAGCAAGCGTGAGTAAAAGAAAGACAGGGGACTCAGCCCCTGCCGGTGCTTTAAGCGCCTTCTGGCGCGCTGGTTACAGGCGTCGTCGCTGGCCCCAAAGGATGCTGGGGGATGTGGTCCGGCCGGCAGAGCCAAGCCCGGCCGGTCGGTTATTGCAGTGGAATGGCGGAGCCACTGTGCAGGAAGAACAGGAAACAGCAAGCGTGAGTAAAATTCTAGACAAGCTTCCTTTGGTGTATGTTAAGCACACTTTGGACCATAAAACTGAAGTTATTCACATTAAAGGGAACTATACTGTACCGTTTGTTGCAAAAGCAGATCATACCTCTTAAAGGCATTTGTGATAACCCAATCCTAAACCAAGATTAGCACAGATATTTTGGCAACAATATAAGCAACATTAAAAGAAGAGAAGTCTTAAGACGGCTTCTGGCTCTCTTGCAATCTCAGTTCAGATACTACTCTAATGTTTTTCATACCCAAAGTGAAAGTAAACAATCTTAAATGAGGGAGCTAGGTTAGATTCAATCAGGGCAGCTCAGGCGGGTAATGCGTCCTTACATGCTGACATAAAAACTGAAATGTCAAGGCTAAAGCAAATGGCACATTTTACTTGTATAAGAACTGCACAGACTCCCTTCAGTATAATCAATCACCCTTTTGCAGTGATTTTTTTCTTGACCATATCAGGGATAATCATAAGTGTAAACTAATTTTATTTTCTTTTAGTTTGTTGATTTATGTTCTAGATTCATGTGGGTTTGACCGCAAAGAAATGCGGATATGTTTGAGCAGTCAGGTCCCACGTCCGCGGCTGTGCTGAGACTGTTGCTGCACAGGTCTGTTGCTCTGAAATGAACGTGTTTGGGTGCCCCTTCCTTGACCACGAAAGCTGCGAAAAGCAGAAGTGGAAGGAACGCGTAGCCCGTGAGTCTTAAAAACGCTCCAACGCACTGTCTGCCTTGTCGCCAAAAAGGCGAGTGCCATCAAAGGGCATGTCCATCAGAGTGTTCTGGACATCCCCGGAAAAGCCCGTTGTCCTCAGCCAGGTGTGGCTGCGTAGCGCCACAGTTGTGGAAATCGCCCTGCCAAGCGAGTCAGCGGTGTCAAGGCCACATCGAATTGTGAACTTGGCTGTATCTCTCCCTTCAGCAATACCTTGGGAGAGCACCGCCCGGGCCTCTTCCGGACACTAAGGCAGCACCTGCGCAACCGTGTCCCACACAGAATGTGAATAACGACCCAAGAGGCATGCAGAGTTCACAGACCGCAGCCCTGAACTGGCGGAAGTAAACAATTTCTTCCCAAACTGTTCCAGTTTCTTGGATTGCCTGTCCGGAGGTCCGGAAGGAAATGCGCTTGGGGACGCAGAGGCTTTCTCAACCAAGCTCTCAGAGGTGAGGTGTTGGGAGAGGAAAATGGGATCGCCCGGGGCCGGGCGATGGCGTCGGGCCACGTTCTTATCCATAGGAGCACCTGTGTTGGCCCTGGACCAGATGCCCAAAAGAACGTCTGAAAGTGCGTCATTAAAGGGTAACAACGGCTCTGTAGAGAAAGAGGTTGGCCGCAGCACTTCTATCAGGAGGTTAGTCCTGACGGCCACTGTGGGGAGTTCGAGGTGGAGCACCTAAGCAGCTCTATGCAACACCACAGAATATGTACCACCCTCCTCCATAGCCACGATTAAAGGAGACAGTGTGCCAGGTTCTGAAGTAAAATCCATGTCACCTGCACCCTTCAAATCCTCTTCCCAGTCTGGGTCTAAATCGCACTGGGCTATGAGAGGGTCTTCAGACCCCTCCCAGTCCTCCCCTTCCTTCCCAACCTGCCTGGCAGGCGGAAAAGAGCGAGGCAGATGGAGAAAGGGATAGAACTTCCCCATCGGCATCGGTATCGGCATCGATCGACACCGGTCCAGCGCCGTCTCCACATCGGGGTGGAAGCCGGGGACGGCGTCGGCATCGGTGGTGGTGCTGTCGATGTCGATGTCGGTGGAGGTCGTTTGAGTCCACCCAACATCAGCTGGAATCCATGCATGGATCCATGGGAGTCATCGACGACGTCGGGGTCGGACCCAGCAACAAAGAAGAGCCAGGCCCCTCATTTGGACCCACGGGCCCAAAAGCGTTCCGGCGGGACCCGATGGGCCAAAAATGCGGGTCATAGCTAACAGGAAGTCCTGTAGCTGGGCTGGAGTTGCTGACGTACCCAGGAAGGGCGGGTAGGCCATTAGCAACTGCGCAGGCTCCGTTGGAGACATGGGGGTGGCACCACCCGCACTCTAAGCCATGTCATGCGACAGGCTAGGGGAAGGCGAAGAGCGACAACGCTTCTTTGACTTTTTGTGCTGCGCCTTACCTGACTCAGAGTGCGAAGACTTCGTCGAACCTTGGTGATGGCGTCTCCGCGACTGGTCCCTTGACCCCCTCATGGGACCGGGATCTTGAACGGCACGGAGCCGACTCCCAGGCTTTTGGGAATGCTCCTGCAAAGATTTCTGAGCCATGGCCCATCATTAGGAACACGACTCGGAGTGGGGGTCATGCCCCAGGCTGTAGGGACACTCACGGTGCGGGTCTGTCACCGATATCGTGCAGGGACAAGCAGCGCAAGATTTAAAACTGGGCATCCATATACACCAGGAGTCAAAAGACTCAAAAAATAGAGACAAAAGTCCCAAAAATAACTCGGTCAAAAGTGACTGGGGGTACCGCTCGCTACGGATCTGCGCTTGCTGGCGGGGAAAAAGAGAGAACTTACGTCAGCACGCGTGGGCACGTCAAAGTAGCACCTACTACATCATCTCAGCGACTACGACACCAATGACATACGCGGAGCTGCAGGACGACGCCTACCGAAGCGCAGGGGTACTGCTGAAGAAAACTTTCAGGATCCAGTCTGACGCCTTGGGGTAATTCTAAGGTAAGGAATCTATCACTAACGTGTGTCTTTCAGATCTATCCTATGTAACAATTGGAAAACTGCCACCGGTGAAGATAAGGTTTCTAAAGTGAGGTCAGCAACGTTGACCTCACTTGTATAAATTGTTTCTTACCAGCGGGAGGATAAATCTTAACCTTAATGTGCGTTAAAAATTGCAGAAAAATATAAAACGTGTAATGTCGCCCCCAGAAAAATTGTCCCAAGAGCATGGTTTTAAATCTCCGCATTTACAGAATCCTCTGAGGACAATTAGGATCCAGTGTATTCTATTGTACCTGAACCTTGACAGTGAAAAACAATGGGGAGCATTATAAACAATCTACATAGGGTTCCCCTGAAGACATTTATTCAAGATATATTGTTTCACAGTGGGTTTAACAAGCTCCCTTTCCTCACTTTCGCATTGCCACATGGCTAAAAGCATTTTTTTATATCCTGCATCTCCGTTGACCTTATTGGTCAACTCTCCGACCCCAGCGCCTGCAACAACGACATCACACCCTCGCAAGACCTCTGAAACTCTCTTGCCTCGTTCTTCCACCGCAAGATCGCCGACATACACAACAGCTTTGGCGCACAGACCACGCACCCTACCACTGAACCAGCACCCCCCACCGCCACCCTCTGCACCTGGACCCCTGTCAGCACCGAAGACACCAACCGCCTAATGAACACCATCCACTCCGGCTCCCCTACCGAACCCTGCCCACACCACATCTTCAACAAAGCCGACTCCATTATCGCACCCCAACTCCGGATCATCATCAACAGCTCCTTCGCATCCCCCACCTTCCCGGAGAGCTGGAAACATGCCGAATTGAGCGCCCTCCTAAAGAAACCCACCGCGGACCCCACGGACCTCAAGAGCTTCCGCCCCATCTTGCTCCTCCCCTTTCTAGCCAAAGTCATCGAGAAGACCATCAACAGACAACTCTCCGCCTTCCTCGAGACCAACGGAGCCCTCGACCCCTCACAGTTCGGCTTCCGAGCAAACCTCAGCACCGAGACCACCCTCATCGCAGCCACCGACGACATCAGGTCCCTGCTTGACAACGGGGAAACTGCTGCCCTCATCCTCCTGGACCTCTCAGCAGCCTTCGACACTGTATGCCACTGCACCCTGATACAGCGCCTCAGCAACACCGGAATCCAAGGAGCGGCCCTGAAGTGGATAATCTCGTTCCTCGCCGGAAGAACCCAGAGAGTCCGCCTCCCCCCGTTCCGCGGCCACCGAAGTCATCTGCGGCGCACCACAAGGATCCTCACTCAGCCCCACCCTCTTCAACATCTACATGAGCCCCCTCACAGCCATCGCTAGCCAACACAACCTCAACATCATCTCCTACGCCGACGACACCCAGCTGATCCTCTCCCTCACCAACGACCCGCCACCGCCAAAGCCAACCTCCAGGAAGGAATGAAAGACGTCGCAGAATGGATGAAGATCAGCCGCCTGAAACTGAACTCAGACAAGACGGAAGCCCTCATCTAAGGACCACCTCCCTCTGCCTGGGACGACTCCTGGTGGCCCCCTGCCCTGGGCACTGCACCCAAACCAACGGACCACGCACGTAACCTGGGCTTCATCCTGGACTCCTCCCTCACGATGACCAAGCAAGTGAACACCGTCTCGTCATCCTGCTTCAACACACTGCGCATGCTCCGAAAGATCTTCCGGTGGATCCCCAACAAAACCAGGAAAAACGGTCACCCAGGCCCTCGCCACCAGCTGTCTGGACTACAGGAACACCCTCTACGCTGGAACAACAGCCAAACTCCAGAAAAGACTCCAGTGCATTCAGAACGCCTCAGCACGACTCATCCTGGACATCCCTCGCCGCAACCACATCTCTGCCCACCTGAAAGACCTGCACTTGCTCCCCGTCAACAAGAGGATCACATTCAGACTCCTCACCCACGCACACAAGGCTCTCCACGACACGGGCCCGAAGTACCTCAACAGCCGCCTCACTTTCTACATACCCACCCACCAGCTCCGTTCCGCCAGCCTCGCCCTCGCCTCCATCCCACGAATTCGGAAATCCACCTTCGGAGGAAGATCCTTCTCCTACCTGGCAGCCAAGACATGGAACTCCCTCCCCACTCGCCTACGGCTGACCCCGGACCATCTCTCCTTCAGGAAACAACTCAAGACCTGGCTGTTCGAGCAGTTGTGACCCCCCCCCCCCCCCTCCCCAGCGCCTTGAGACCCTTACGGGTGAGTAGCGCGCTATACAAATTTTTGTAATTGATCGATTGATTGGTCTAGGATTGGTAAACAATGCTAAACAACCCGCACTCTTCAACATCTCCTTGACATACCCTAGCCATGGGATATGCAGTGTCCCTGCAAGTGGTCTGCAGTCTTCAATCACAAGTTGGTTTCAATTAAGAGGTGGGGCTAGACCAAATTCTTAGCCATCGCATAATGGGTGGCAAAGCAATAAGATCAGGATATTTTTTTTAAAAACAGCCTCCAGCCGATGTAGTACTAGCAGGAACAGTAAGGAGCTTATGCAGAAATTTATTTTCAATCACCTGGAGCTCTCCCACATCTTTATGCCCCCAAACATCACACCCATAACTTGCCATTGGAATACACTTATCTCGATATACCTTTACTAGGGCTTGCACTGGTTTGGCCCAGAGTCTCTTGGCAAAATCCATTGTCACACCTACTGTCCTCATTAAAGTGTTCTTTTTGATGGGTTTTTGTGCAATCTAGGACCCTCCATCGTCGGAAACTTTGGCAAGTTCGACCCCTTTACCAAAAAACATAATCCCAACATCCTTCCGAAAGCCAATCGTTATGGTGTGATTTTGTGTAGTTGGTTGACACAGGGGCGGCTCTAGGTTCATGGCGGCCCTGGGCAGGGAGCGTAGGTAGGGGGCCCCTGAAGAGAGGGTCCGGGCGGGGCAGAGCACGGAGGCCAGTGAAGAGGGGGGGGGGGTGTCAGGGTGTTTGGAAGTGGAACAGAGCCAGAGGCCGCCAAATCCCTGCCAGGGGCCGCCATGCAAATATGTATCCATCCTCAGAGGATAATTATATTAAGGATATATATTGGCATGGTGGCCCCTGGGGTTTGGTGGCCCTGTGCAGGTGCACAGCTTGCACATGCCTAAGGCTGCCCCTGGTTGACAAATCTAGTGAATCCATAAAATTAATAAAGGCATTCAAGATATGTTGGAGGCCCACAGCCGTCTTTGCACTCAGGACCGCATTGTTTGCGTATAACAATGCAGGAGTACGTTTAGAACCTACCCTGCGAATATCCCTTCAAGCAGCTGTCAAAACCTCCCCCAAATTATTAATGAATAGGGTAAATAGATGAGGTGCCAAAATGCACCCCTCCCTTACTCCCTTCTGAACCCTCGCAGGAGGCAGTCAAACTGCCATTTTCATCATACCTCACCGAGGCTGAGAGATTGGAATGGGAGCTGTGTAAAAAAAGCCACTAGTTCAGCTTCCATACCCAAATCCAGAAAAAGAGGCCAAAAGCTTGGATCTGTTCACCCGGTCAAAAGCAGAGGTGAGAGAGATCCATAAATGTCATATGCAGACAACCTCCATTAGCTGTAGTGTATTTGCCTACAACCAAAAATGCAGATTGACACACTGGTCCAACGTCCCTCTCCACTGCCTAAAGCCATATAGTAACTCAGATATTACATTTGTGTAATCGAGCCAAGAATTTAAACACTCCAGGACAACGTTCCGCAAGATTTTAGCAGCTAAAGCTAATAGAGAAATAGGGAAATAGCAAAGCGGATCGTCCCTTGCCCCTTTTAATAAGATTGGTAAAATAAAACACTACACGAGGTAGAGGGGAAACCACATTTACATGCTGTGTTAAAAATGTGAGTCAGGAGAGCATGCCCAAGATGGCGGATGGCTGAGACGTGTTTTCGTGTCTCTCCGCTCCCCACCGCTGGGCCTAGCTGTCTAGTGCAGCACCATACAGGGACCAAGTCCCCAGAGTGGTTGGGTATGACAGCCAGAGTAGCAAAGGAAACCGAGGGCTGCGCAAAGCACATCGGCGCAGCTTCCCTGCCCGGATTGCTAAGCTGAGGGGCGGCATTAGCTGAGGGGCCTGGGAGCTTGGACGATTTTGAGAAAGCGCCAGCCCATGGGCCTCTGTTTCCAGTGATGAAGCCCAGTCCGGTACCTGTCCCTGTAAGCGACTGAGCCGGCGGTGTACCGGGACTTCGTCGGAGGTGGGACCATGCGACTTGTGGAGGCAAAGGGAAGCACGATTACCGAGAAGATAGCCTACCCCGGGACACGCAGGTGAGGAGTCAAGGGGAGAGCCCCCGGTTTGAAATGAGGCCCTGCACCATGGCCCACCCTGAGGATCCCCGGCCCTTAATTCACACTGCAGGAGGAAGAATCCCCCAGGAGATGCACAGGCAGCAACAGCCACAGGGAGCCTGCCCCGGTTCCTTTGGTGCCACAGCCTGCCCGCCAAAGGAGGAGCTGATGATCCATCACCAGAGGGTGGCACGAACACTCCACCAGTTCCCACCGGGGAGGCTGGTGCTGGACCTGAGCTGGTCGCCGAAAGCCCAGAGGCACATCCCCTACATAACTGAACGCCAGGGCCCACCTTCAGGATCACTGACAGGCCCAGGGGGAGCGACCTACGGTGAGCCTCCTACACCACCACGCAGCATCCAGAGTGCTGGACGCCAAGGGGCACACACCCGGACTCCACTCACAGGAGCACAGCAACAACACGAAAGTGAGCACTCCGGCATGGAGGGGGTATAAACAGTTGCACGCTTGACCCTCTAGCACCTATGACGGCTCAACTGCAGTCATTCTGATAAATGGCAAATCTTCCACTTCATTCACAATTAATAGGAGCACCAGACAAGAGTGCCCGCCATCACCGTTACCATCTGCCTTATACATGGAGCCCATGGCCCAAAGAGTCCGATTCTACTCTGCAATTAAGGGAATTAAGTTTGGTGATGACTTCCACACAATCAGCTTGTACGATAATGATGTTCTGGTGACGCTGAAGGGACCGGCCTCATCCTTGCCGGCCTTCCTTGATGAACTCTCAGCATTTGGCCAAGTAGCAGGTTTCAAAATGAATATCCATAAGTCACAAGCCCTATATCTAGCAATGCGACAACAGTTGTTAACTACACTTCAACAAGCCTTCCTTCTCCAGTGGGCCACTTAACACATTAAGTACCTGGGACTCCAGATCGCCCCCACAATATCTGAGACAGTGACTCTCAATTAACGCGCACTGGCCCAGCAGATACGCTCCAACCTGACTCGCTGGCAGCAACACACTCTCTTCTGGCTTGGGAAGATAGCCGCAGTGAAACTTTCAATCTTACCCAGGATTTTATATCTATTCCAAGTATTACCATTAGAACCAGCCCTGGGCTCAATTAGATTACTTCAGGATGATTTGAATCATTTTGTCTGGGCGGATAAACGTCCCAGACTCTACATAGATCTAGCCTACAGGTCTTCGCAGGGTGGTTTGGAGGTTCCGGGCTTTGTTCATTACTTCCAGGCTGCACAGCTAGGAATCTATGTCGAATGGTCAAGAGCTGAGTCGGAAAAACTCTGGCTTTTTATGGAAAAAGTACTTGCAGGACAGCCCCTGTGGAAGATTTCCTTTCTCCTAAAAGGTGCACGCCCCCCTAACTTATATCTTTCTTCTATCACCAAGCCAGCTCTAGCAGCCTGGGACAAGGTGGCAACTCAAAGGCATCTCACTTCCTTTCCCTCTCCTCTAATCCCTGAATTTACTCCGGCACCACCGGACCCTGGGTTACACCACTGGACCCAAGCAGGATGTAGATCGGTACACAGCTCGTATCATCCCAGGTGTTGAAACGGCCACTAATATTACAACGTACTGGTATCTCACCCCTAGTAGTTTACATAACTGTACACCATCTGAATCACCTTATTGCTGGTGCCAATGCGGTTCTTCAGGATCGTTACTAAACATACTATGGGATTGCCCGAAATTAGCTGCATACTGGGCACAGGTCCTTAAAGACAAAGACATGCACCTAGACACATAAATCCCTAAATTCCCAGTATATATATATTCTCCTTGGCCTCCCTAACACACTCAACTTCCCACTAAAGTCCCGCAGAGGCAGACAGATAGGTCTAGCGCTATTGGCATCCCTTCAGAACATAATAATTCCCTGGGGCACCCAAAATATTCCCACACATCAGGGCTGGTTATATAGACTATGATATATATAAGAGGATGGAATGAATCACCCACACATTGATGAATAAAATCTCAACATTCCCCAAGCTCTGGAAGCCCTTATTATCCCTTCTGATGACAGAATTTCGTGAAGTTACCTGCCGTAAGTACTTACCCTTACTCCGCTTGTCAGAGTCCACCACAGCACCAACACATAATCATTAATTCAGGATGGGTGTTGGAGGATTCAGCTCTTTCTTCTCACTTCTTTACATGTATAAACAGGTCCGGGTTGGTTGGGTGGGTGGGAGGAATTGAGGAATCAGTATATTGTTGCAATTACTACAGCTGGTGGTTTCGAGCCACCTGTCATACATGTCTGTTACTGGAAATACAATAAAGAAATGTAAACCATAAAAATGTGAGTCAGTATCTTGGCTCAGGTTTGGGGGTCGGCAATATAGAGGTCTGGACAAACCCCATTTGGGCCTGGCCAGCCGTGGCAGAGATGGCTTTACACACTTCTTCAGTACTAAAGGCCAGTGATAAAATGTCCCTCCCAGGCACCCACAAGGTATCAGAGCCCTCCATATCTCTCCCACTATACATCCCCTCAAAATGGGGGACCCATTTTGAGGTAGCATGATTCAGTCCACCCTATAATTACTGATCCTGCAAAAAAATATCTGTTTACAATCTCCAAGAATTTAGTACTGTTACCTATCCCACAGAACTGAAGTTATTCCATCCAGGGTTGCTCCTCGATTTCCTTTTTTCTAAGAAGTATGTATCGATAATTTACATACTTTTCTGCATGCCTTAACCTTATCCTCATCCCTAGGCTGCTGCTTCAAGGCGGTGAAATAAATTCCTACGGGTCCTGGAACAACTACCATTGACTCCATTTTCCTTTTGTTGTTCCTGTGTGTGCCATGAGACATGAGGTTTGAGGCAATCTGCTGGCATATTCTGCTAAAAGATTGAGAACTGCCACATCCTGCGTACGCTTTCTAGGTATAGTGCAATATCTCCCGCTTTTACTGTAAAAAGATTATCTAAAAAAGCTTTGGGTTTCACCCTGTCCCACTCCAACCTCCAGGCCTGGTGCTGAGGATGCTATTGGGGGCCCCTTTTTTCACCTTGCAATCTATGTCTAAGTCCCAGGCTAGGTCCAACGTTAACGTTATGGGATTGTGGTCACTAACATTATTCCAAGTTGCTCTCAGAGATTTGACTAGAGAGAGCAGGGGGACAGACAACATGATGAAATCAACAGTGGAGGGATACTCCTCCAATAAGAGGAGGAACACAATTCGCCCTCCCCTGTCTGTTCAAAGTGAGTAACCCCAGGAATTACATCTAGGTGTCCTTTTACAAAAACACAGCCTTACTGACATAGATTTACATTAAAATCATCCAATGTAATGACCTGGTAGTAAGTGGTCCTTTTTGCCCAGTAGAGATATCAAAAGCACTGCAGAGCGAGGAGTTGTTTTGTTTCTGTGTTCCTACCAAAGGAGTTATAGAAGTTTTCCCCCAACAAAGGGGGGTGGGGGGGGGGGGGGGTGGAATTTTGAACTTCAACTCAACAACGAGGGAAATTATTTTCCACAAAGGTGAGAGTACAGGGGATCTTAAGGGAGAATAGAATAAATCTGCCACCCTTAGCAAGCCCCGTGTGGAGAAGGGGATGCAACTTTTTTTTACAAAAAAGAGGAAACCCATCTATATAAAAAGATTTGTGTGTCCCATGTTTCCTGCAAGGCCACAATGTGATCCCCCCCCCCCTAAGGATTTCCAACCACCTTACATTGTCCCTTTTAGAGTTCAACCCTGGGATATTCCATGTCATGACTTTCACTGAGAGGGTGTAGGGACTGGTAGTTTGATATTTGATTTTGATACTTATATAGTGCCGCAGTCACCCGAGGGCATCAAGGCACTAGAGTGAGGCCATACATACTACTGAAGAACCGGAATAACCCACTTACTAGGTCTCGGTGGCGGGGAAATAGCCCAGGTCTTCCAGACCCTCCATACGTAGTAAAAGGAGACACAGGAGCCTTCGTCTGCAGGAGGAACCCAGATTTATTCAAATAGCCCGGGCTATGGAACAGAGTACCAAGCTCGTCAGAAACAAGACAGAGGAGGCTGCTGCTTTACTACGCAGCTTACAAGCCTTTTATACTTTTTCATTCTGGTCTTTTGGCTGTTAGTTCATTGTTTAATCAGGGCAGTGTTTGCAGTTGATAACCAGATCCAGACGACGTTTGTAGATGGTGACCTGGTCAAGGCTTGGTACACAAATCATTGTTCACTCGGCTTGATCAAGGCTCAGTTTTTCAGGTCATTGTTCACTCAGCTTGATCAAAGCCCGGTCTTTCAGGTCATTGTTTAATCACCCTGATCAAAGCCCAGCAGTCAGACCATTGTCCAGATAATCTGATCACAGTGTCAAGGATGTTTACCAGGCTTGGAGCAGGAGATTGAAAACAATCATTTACACAGGGTGTGAGTGTCTCATGGCTTTCTGTTGAACTGCAAGAACGGGGGGGTTGGGTGTGCAACAGTTCCTGGGCAGAAATGCAGGCTGCAAGATGGCTGTTGTCCTGTTAGTTAGATTTTCCTCAGGCATCAGCAGAAACGACAAGGTGGGTCGTGTGGAAGTGTTTGATACCAGATGGCAATGCAAAAACAATGGAGTCCCGGTACAAATGATGCTGATCAGAAGAACACTTTTCCTCAGACCCTCCTTTTGCCATTGAGTGGCAAATGCTTTAAGAAATGTTAATGTTCATAAGGCCATCGGTTTCTTGTTGGAGCATCATCATCATATTGGTGTTGTGAAAGTTAGAGGGTGGAGGCTTGATGGTCTGGACACACATTGTACAGAGCACTGGCCGGCACTGAAAGCACAAACAGCAGGAGACCAGGACAGTTACTCCCAAGGCAAGGAAGATGAGGATCCTCCACCCCCACTGGGAAAGGAGGCCCCAGATCCAGCCTATGAGGGACCAGGTGCCTTTATCCAGATGAATTTCGGAAGAAAGGCGATGCCGACGTTGGATGGCATTGTACACTATAGATGCGTTGTCTGGGATGTACACACAGCAGCTGGAGCCGATCAATTTACCCACACCGCCACGATCAGCAAGGATGCCATCTAGGACCATGAGGTTCTGAAGAGTTATAAGGCGGTCCGCCTGTAGCTCTGCAGTGATGTTGGAGAGAGCATCAGCTGTTACTGTGATGGTGGCTTCAAGGACCCTGGTCAGTCCTCGTACAGCCCGACTGCTGGCCATGGGGCCCCAGAAAGGAAGGAAACCTTTTAAGAAGTCCCCGGTTTCCTGGCCTGCTGTATCCTTGGCTGATATAACGCCCCTACGTGAGCGGCGCAGAGTGCCCTTCATTGACAGGTGATAATCTCCATGGTTAGAATACGTTGGTGGAAGGAGGAAGGCCAGATAGCAGGAACCAGACCAGTTACGGGGGAGCCAAGTGTAGACGGCAGTGCCACAGATGAAATAGGTGTTGGGGGATGCCACCAACTTCGGAGGAGATGTAGAGTTTAAAGCTTTTGTGATATCACATGTACGGTACCAACTTTCTTAGTCTCTAGGCCATGGATGCAGACACGGCCTTGCACATTTATGACATTCACAGTGTCTCGTTCATCAGGCAGTATCCTTCTTGTGCGGAATCTGGAAAATGTTCGTCGATTAGTTGAGTTGAATACTACCATCTCACCCAGTTCATCTGGTGATAGTAGCGATGTGGATGAGCTGACCGGGCAAAAAGGAGCATTGACATGGCCAGAACTGTTCCTCCAGCAGTCTTTCCGAAATGTTCCAAGGGCAAAATTGGCAGTGCCATTGAGACTGTAGGCCTCCTGCATCAACATCCACCATGCAAGACAAGACCCAGAGATGGTAAAGGGGTAGGGAAAGAATGGGACAGGGTTATCATGGAATGCGGCATCAGTCCACAAACCCAGTAGTTGGAAGTGTTCATGATCAGTAGGTGATGATACAACATTTGGATGAAGGTGTTTTGAAGAATTCTGCACGCGGGATAATTTGTGGGCTTGTAGCGTGAAATACTGGTGTTCTGCAGAAGTCGGGGTAGTAGTTGGTGAGGTAACAGGGTGGTAGATCAGTAAAAGCCAACCAAGGATAGACAGGATGAGGGAGACAAAAAGTGTTACCACGGTGGCCATGAAGCATTTACTATGTCGGACACTAACATATTGTTTCTGGATTCTGGTGCTTTGGACGGCAGCCATTGTGCTAAGCCAGGGACCTCTAGTAGCTGTCTGTGATTGTGGTTGCTTCGCTGGGCGCATGTGCCAAGGGCCCTATGGTGTACCTTAGTCTGACACACCAGCAGTACTCTCAACCGGGGAAGATCACAGCCGTACAGCCTATAGGCACTTGGCGAAGTCAAGGTCAAGCCTTCCATCGGGGGCGCAAGTATATCGGTCGGAAGTAGGGACAGTATGGTCGGGAAACAATTGTTCTTGGTGTTGATCAGAGTTAAGGGAGGGTTCCACCCTTCCTTTCAGTATGCTGTCACTCTCTGATTCCGTAGATGTAGAATGGAGTCTGGCATCGCTGAATGGGACGAACGTCGGGACTATTTCTGTTTCTGAGTCTCCTTGTCCTTCCCTCACCCATTGATCATTGGGGAAGGGCAGAGGCACACGCCTGCAGTGCGACGAATGTACCCCATTCTTCCGACCTTCTACATTCCCGGCGTTGCGGGTGGCCAGGAACACCTGACGGGGCTGTGTCCAGGGGGGCTCGAGGCTCATAGTCCGTTGAAAATTTTTCACCAAGACATATTCACCAGGTTGGATGACGTGTCCTGGGCCCTCGCTTTTGTCAGGTATGGCATCATGCACCTGGTGCTAAAGAGTATGAAAGGTATTAGTTAAACTATACAGATAATCAGTTTATAATCAGTTAATACAGGGTATTCAACCTCAGACAGTTTCTTAGGCCGTGGGACACCCCATACATTGGCAGGCCTCCGGAACACAATTTCATGTGGGATAGCCCTATTCTGGTGTGGGCCGTTGTTCTTGTGGACAGTAGGGCTACGGACAGAGCATCAACCCAAGTGACACCTGTCTCGGCTACTATTTTGGCCATTTTAGTTTTTAGGTTTACATATCCCTTTTGCACTGATGTGAGCCGGACCATGGGCCATCGTAACTACTGATAGCACGTGAATGTCAGGTAACATCCATTGTCTTTCCATAGTCATACGGAACCAACAACCATCAATTCCCTCCTTTGCTAATTGCTCCTTCCACACCCTTAGTTCCTCAGGAGTAGTATGGGACTGAATATCAAACACACTCTGTACTGTGTTTTCAACCATGCCCTTGTCTGCCACCCACCTAGCTGGGCCTCCTACATACATTCCTTCACTTTTCTTAAGAGCTGTTTGTCTGGCCGTCTGATCAGCCAGGGCATTGCCTTTCCCAACATCATCTGTCACTTTCTTATGGGCTTTGCATTTTATGATGGCCACCTTTCTGGGGAGTGTCGGGGAGTCTAACAGTCGGTGAATTAGGGGGCCATGTTGAATCTTGGTCCCATGGGAAGTAGGGAAATTCCTTTCTTTCCACAACCTCCCGAAGTTGTGGGCCACCCCGAAGGAATATTGTCTGTCAGTACAAATATTTACTGTCATCCCTTAACTCACAAGCTCTAGTGAGGGCCACTAATTCTGCTGCTTGAGCAGAACACTGCGGAATCTGAGCTGTTTCTACTACTCACCCTAATGTCGTGAGGGTGTAGGTGGCTGAGGTGTTACCATCTGACCCTCTGAGACATGATCCGTCCACATACAGTGTAACTTCTGGTTCTGCTATTGGGGTGTCATGTAAGTCAACCCGTCCCTTAGTCTCCTCCTCTGTCCTTAATATGCAGTCATGTGGGTCTAAGCGGGGATCCTGAGTATCCAGTGGGAGTAATGTGGTAGTGTTTAATACAGTGCATCTTTTGTTGTTAATGTGGCTGACAAAGAGTGTCAGTTCACATCCTGCAAGTCGTGCGCTAGTGAGGTACTGTGTCTTGGTGTTATTAAGGAGGGTATCTACAGAATGGGGGACCATCAGAGTCAGGGGGGAGTTCATGATGATCCCCGCACTCTGACGGACCATGAGGGCAACCGCAGCAGTCAACCATAGGCATCCTAGGAGAGCCCTTGCAATAGGATCTAATGTGGCTGAAAAATAGGCACATGGCCAATGGTGACCTCCGAACATCTGGGCCAAGACACGCATGCACAGCAGTCTGTCTCATGTACAAAAAGAAAAAATTGTTTGTTATAATCAGAAGTACCGAGGACTGGAGCAGTACACAGAGCCCTTTTTAAATCTTGGAAGGTCTGCTCATGCTCTCTGGTCCAGGAAAGGAACTGTCTGATATGTCTTTAGTGGTGAGGGCAAGAAGAGGTTTGACCACGGCCGAAAAATTGGAAATCCCCTGTCTACAGTATTAGGTTAGGCCTATGAAGGCTTACACCTGCTTTTGTGTTCATGGGGCCGTCATAGCATTGATAATGGCTACACGATCAGCGGTGAGCTGCCTTCCCTCCTTCGAGAGGAGATGACCTAAATAGGTCACCTTCTCTTGACGAAACTGAAGCTTTTTCAAAGAGACTTTGTAATTATGGAGGGCAAGGTGGCGTAACAAACAGAGAGTAGCTTCTTTACATGATGGGGCAGAATTTGCAGCAATGAGGAAGTCATCTACATATTGTAATAGCGTGGAATTATCAGGGAGTTCCAAAGAATCTAGTTGACTTTTTAGGGCTTGACTATAGATACTGGGGCTCTCGGTGAAACCTTGAGGGGGCGCGGCAGAATCTAAAGCTCCGCCCACCAAGGGAGAAACCCAAAAATGTCTGCTCTCAGGATGTATAGGAATGCTGAAAAAAGCATTCTTCAGGAATATGACAGAAAAGTGTGTGGCGTCAGAAGGGACCATCGTTAAGAGGGCTCTAATGTCTGGGACAACAGGATATTGGGAGATTGCTATTTTGTTAAGGGTTCTCAGGTCAATCACAAATCTGTATATTTTAGGGGAGAGAGCATCTCCATTGGTCTTTTTAAGACCGGGAATGATGGGACTGTTACAGATATTGCCACGTGTCTCCTCCACTACACCCTTGTCCATTAATTCAGATATTATTGTTAAAAGGGCCATTTCTCCTTCCGTGGGCAGTCGATACTGCCAGGGGCGAGAAAGAAGTGAACCTGGCTGGATGCGTACCACATGAAGGGATATGTTGAGACACCCTACATCAATGTCTGATGATGCCCAGAGGGAGGAAGTTAAAGACTGCAACTCTGGTGGGAGGGGACCTGATAGATACATAAAGGAAGCTGCAGTGGGGGAAATTGTTAGGGATACACCTTGGGGACTACATGATATGGTCGCATACAGAGCTTTCAGTAAATCCATGCCTAACAAGTTTTCACTGCAATCTGTAGTAAGGACCAAGGGAGCGTCAACATGGGAAGGGCCAATATCGAGAGGAAGGGGTTCAAAGACAGGGCTGGTCAAAGGTGTTCCTGCAAAACCCACGGAGACATTCATATTGCCAGAAAAAGGTGCCTCCAGGTCTGACAGACGTGCAATAGAAGACCTGGTGGCCCCAGTATCCAAAAGAAAATTCTGATCATTCCCCACAACTGACATTTGAACATACGGGCCCCTTTGATCCACTGGAAATTGCACTCTAATAATACCCCTTTCCTGGCTGTCCTATGCTTGGTAGGACCCTGACTCATCAACTTCATCATAATCGTCATTGTAATAAGTCACAGGTACTCATAGTACGGCCCGCGGGCCGCCAGCGGCCCGGCAAGCCTTTCCTGGCGGCCCGCGGAACTTGCAGACAAGTACATATGTTTTAAAAACACATTTTTAAGGAGTGTCTGCCAACGGAGCGAGACTCTGCTGCTCTGTGGGGGTCGGGTGATTCATTCCGATGATAGGCAGAGCGGAGCTGCAGGGGCCCAAGAGTTGAATTACAACATGCAAATGGTCTTTTAATGACCTGTAAAGTGCTCGGGTGGGCTTTGTGTGTGTGTGCCCGGACGCTGTCTCACCCCAGGCACACACACAGGGTGAGATGCCGTTCCTGTCTCACACTGACTCATCGCTGAACCAAGGGCTTGCAGCATTAGTCCAGCAGAGGGAAAAGGACTACAGCCCCAAAGCTCCGAAGTTAGCAGCAAGCAATTCTTCAAGTTGGGGGGTGCAGGGGGGAGCTACCATGACTGACATTATTATTGTCAAGGAAGGCTGGGTGCAGAAGAGGGGTAAGTGTACAAATGGAAGCATTCGCTCTGAATCAATATTAAAAACAGTCATTCTCAACAACATGGAAGCAGTTCTGTGACCACATTTAGAGGAATGACCAATCGATGAAAAATGCAGTGAAGGGATGAGAAATGTGTTGTTTGACCAGCAGGGTTGACGTTCAAGTGACACATGAATTCTATATTGTGCCTGGAGAGGCACAATGTCTGTTTCTGTTATGTGTGTCCTCTTTCCTGTGTTATGAAGGGCAAGATCCGTTTCTGCCTTGTTTCAGCAAAGATAGTTTGCCTCTTATGGACATGGTAGGTCGGTGTGTTGTTGTTTTTTGTTTCTAACAGATGATTTATTTTATAAGGGGTTAGCTGTTTTTGTATTCACTTGTCTTGAAGCATGTCTCTTCTGACAATCCTTGAAATGAGGACTTTGTAAAAGTAGTGTTGTTTTGTATTATTTTGGTCAGCCCGTTTAAACGCAGAGGCCTACCATAATCTCTCTGTTTTAGAAATTAAACGTTTACAGTGTTTTGTTCCCATCAACCAAAAACAAGTTTATGTGCACCCTGCCAGCCGTAAGATTTTCATCGGCAACAAAACATAAAATGAATGATTTGCTTCTGTTTTGCCATTATTGGAAGGAATTGTTCAAGCATTCAAATCTATTGATTCCTGAGGCCCAGCTCGGTATCCTTTGTTGTTATTTTGTGAGACTTATGGTGGTTGTGTATAATTGAGAACGGAAATTGGGTTATTGAAGTCCCATGGGTACACAGTGGGTATTTTTCACTTGGAGGCGGGAGTGAGGGAAGGGGAGTGAGAGAAGGGGAGTGAGGAGTGAGGGATGGGGAGTGCGGGGGAGTGAGGGGGAGGGAAGGGGAGGGAGGGAGTGAGGGAAGGGGAGGGAGTGAGGGAAGGGGAGTGGGGGAGGAAGAGAGTGGTGGAGGGAGAGAAGGAAGGGGGAGCGGGGTAGGGGAGTGAGGGAGGTAGAAGTGAGGGAGTGAGGGAAGGGGAGGGAGGGAGGAAGGCGGAAGTGAGAGAGTGAGGGAAGGGGAGTGAGGGAGGGAGAGAGGGAAGGAGAGGGAGGGAGTGAGGGATGGGGAGGGAGTGAGGGAAGGAAGGAGAGTGGGGGAGGAAGAGAGGGAAGGGGAGGAAGGGAGAGGGAAGGGGAGGGAGAGAGGAAGGGGGAGCGGGGTAGGGGAGCGGGGTAGGTGAGTGAGGGAAGGGGAGTGAGGGAAAGGAAGTGAGGGAAGGGAAGTGAGGAGAGGGAGCGAGTGAGGGAAGGGGAGGGAGTGAGGGAAGGAGTGGGGGAGGGAGAGAGGGGAAACATCCTTTACAACTGAACTTTTACAAAGCAGGAGGAACCCAGATTTATTCAAATAGCCCTGGCTATGGAACAGAGCCCCAAGCTCGTCAGAAACAAGACAGAGGAGGCTGCTGCTTTACTCCGCAGCTTACAAGCCTTTTATACTTTTTCATTCTGGTCTTTGGGCTGTTAGTTCATTGTTCAATCAGGGCAGTGTTTGCAGTTGATAACCAAATCCAGACAACGTTTGTAGATGGTGACCTGGTCAAGGCTTGGTACACAAATCATTGTTCACTCGGCTTGATGGAGGCTCAGTCTTTCAGGTCATTGTTCACTCATCTTGATCAAAGCCCGGTCTTTCAGGTCATTGTTTAATGACCCTGATCAAGGCCCAGCAGTCAGACCATTGTCCAGATAACCTGATCACGGTGTCAAGGATGTTTACAAGGCTTGGAGCAGGAGATGGAAAACAAATAATTTACACAGGGTGTGAGTGTCTCATGGCATTCTGTGGAACTGCAAGAACAGAGGGGGTTGGGTGTGCGACAGTTCCTGGGCAGAACTGCAGGCTGCAAGATGGCTGTTGTCGTGTTAGTTAGATTTTCCTCAGGTATCAGCAGAAACGACCAGGTGGGTCGTGTGGAAATGTTTGAGACGAGATGGCAATGAAAAAACAATGGAGTCCCGGTACAAATGATGCAGATCAGAAGAACACTTTTCCTCACTATGGAGTCTCGAAAAAAAGCAAGAGAACTCCAGCTCACCTTTTGACTGTGAACAGTCAGATTTTAAGGGCTTTCCTGAACGGGAGCAGAAGAGGGATAGATCTAAGAGCAAGGGGTAGGGAGTTTCAGAGTTTGCTCCCTGCCACTGAGAATGCTCTATCCCCCACTTCCTCTTCTTGGTTGTTGGTACCAATAGTTGCTTTTGAAGTGAGGAGTGTAGTAATCTGCTGGGGGAATGCCATTTGAACATGGTCTTCAGCCTTATACATAACAATGTCGCTGTCTAGTGTGCCCGGGAGCTTAGGGCTAATGGGTACAGCTTGTGGGATCAGTCAGTCATTCTCATTAAGGCCACAAAAGGGTGCAAACCTATTTTCAAGTGTAAATTCCATCCTAGGGACTTCTCTCTGAACCAGCGCTTGGGACCTAGGAGCAGACCAGCCTGTACCCACGGAGCAATAAGAATAGGGGAAAGAAATACTGAAGGGAAACAATCCTGATCCTTGTAGCCTTGACCTGTGCAAGGAAACTGCTCTGTACAAGGGCTTTTTGTGCAACTAGGATGCCTTAAGTTTACTATAATGCAATCCCCCTCAATATTATTCTTTACATTCCGTCCCGCCCATCCCGCTCTTCTTGTCATTATGACATGAGGAGACAGAAGATGCCCATTCACTAGGGTATTGTTGTACCAATGTTCTATCTTCTTCATAAGGTCTGCTGTGGTCTACCTCACGATTTGCTTAATAGGTGGTACCCCCGTTAAAATACCAACTAAGGGTGCTGATTCGGAGGGTAGCTGCAGTGATGTGACGTCGCCCATCCGTACCGTGGGAGAACTAGTCAAGGTGGATACATTTTGTTCTCTACCCCAGGGCTGTTGTGTACCTAAGTACCCTCCTGTCCAAAGGCACTTTTAACCTGAGCTGCTCGAGGAGTACCATTCCGACTCGCATCCCCTGATAAAATTGGCATACCGTTCTGGGCTCCTCATGTAGTATGGGTGGGCCCATCTGATGACTCACTAGAACCAACACAATCATCATCTATTGGTCCACCCTGGCATTTGGGAGATTTTTTGACAGTGCAATGGCTTTAAATGTCTCTGGTTTTTAGAGTATAACCGCTGGCGTATTTGGGCTCCCCTCCCCATAAGTATGTGGATGGCCGTTAATACAAACAGGATGCCCATTGTAGATAAACATCCAGAGCATAGTGCTAATAATAATAATATTTCCACCATACCTGTTGTGGACGTCTTCACGACGTGAAGTAACACGACTCACGAGCTATACTTGATGAAATATCACAATTAGATTATTCCCTTCTCGGTACACTGCAGGGACACTCGATAAAATATCACAATAAGTTTATTTTTTCTTTTACACACTAGTGGTTCTCTGCACGGGAGAAACATGCCAGAGAGATATTTTCTAATATTCTTATCGTAAATGTGAAGCTGGGTCTGTGCTGTCCGACGGGCGCATGCCATAGGGAATAGTGTCTCCCGGTTTGGCTACGCGCGCGAGCCCATTGGCTGACATTAGACCAAAGACAAAACTTTATCCCCAGACGATGCGTCAAATGTTTTATGTGCATCCGCGATTGAGCATAGAAACTCATCCCCCTTTCTCTAACAAACCGAAAATATGGTTAAAATAATAAACCACTACTGACGTCTTTTGACTGTGTGCGCATGCGCGACAGAGTAGCGTCACTTTTCGCGTTTGCCTTGCCATTTTCCTCGAAGGAACGCAAATGTTTGGCGGTTATTTAATGGTTGAAGGCGCTCCCATGAGCACCTCCACTTCCGCTTGGTGCAAACACAGAGGTACCGACGGATAGGTGAGTACCCTATTGGACTCTGCGCTTTCTAGTCAGCTCCTCCCGATGAGTTTATACTGAGTATAGCAGATTAAAAGGAGATTTGAAGGTCCCAGATTCAGATACCACTGTGTAGTCTAAGGGGATACTGCCTGTACGTGATACTTAGGGATCATATAACTGTGGATAGCTGTGGGTCATCTTTGGGCTACCATTAGTTCTTTACATCAATACCACAAGAGTGGGTTTAAAGGAGTTCTTTACACAATTGAATGAGACATTTAGACACTATCAATTTACTAGCCATAAATTGTTTAGAGGTTCTCCTAAGTGTCTATATAATGTCTCGTGATATGAGGTATCTAGCAACAACTATAATGTGTCACTAGGGATGGTGTGCAGGGGCTATGGCTTGGTAGTTGGGTACCTATCACACGTTTGTTGGGTTATACGTGTAGAGCAATTGGCTTGGACACTGTAAAGTGAGTACTTACTCTGTCCTTTTTCTACACTGCAGAGCGGGGCCTCATACTCCCGAGCGGTTGCCGGGTGAGGTGAGGTCTTCACCCACACAAGGCTGGGTGAGTATCACCGTGAGGAAATGCCTCGTGGTGATTAAAGCTAATATGCGTTTTTCTATATATGCAGAATGTAAATTATTCGTGCAGGTGTGTTCTCCCTATGCGGTGTCTTTGTATTCATGCGGTTGTGTATGTGTGTTTTAATGTTGTTGTACAATAACTCTTGTTATAGGAAGAAGATATGCTTCTTTCCTGCCAGTGGACGTCCAAGCATTCTAGTTCCTGGTAGATATGTACCTGTCTATTAGTAAACGTATTTCTATTTTTCACTTAACACATCACTTGTGGTTACAGTTGCAGTAGCTATTCTATTCTGAGGTCCTGAAGAAAGCCGGGGCATTGCCCCTTAGGCTGAAACATGTCGACCATTCTGCACAGCGCCATAGGGTAGCCCTTCTACCTAGGCGTGTTTTTAATATTGACACACGGACTTCTGTTATACGTTCTTCCAGAGCCTGGAGTAGTCAATTTTATCCATCACTATCACTCGAGCACTGCACTTTACCTTGTCCACTTCTTGGTTAACATCATGGCTATATCACTGACATCCATTTCCACACAAGCACAAAATGGCTAGATGTGGTATGGTTTGATCAGTAAGTCCCACGTGACGTGAACTCCACCAGCAAGGTGGGCTGATGGGACTTTTTGCCAGCCTGCTGTTTCCAACAACTTTCCACAGCATTGACACACATGTGCATCTTATTATGTCACACAGACACTGTCATAGCTACACACCATTTCCAGACCTGGTCTGCTCCCTTTTGTGTTTCACATTATGATAGTAGGGGAGTGAGCAGACAGGTCGTTAAATATTCCCCTTGACCCTCCACACATGTTTGTTTTTGTCATTTATGAACACCAGCCAAATCCTTTATTTGGGCAACACCAGTGCTGGATGCTTACCCTCGATCCTCTCTAGGTGCGACATGTTGTGAGCCAGCAGACTTTTCAACAATGCTTCAAAATGTAAGAGCTTGTCCACAGCCCAGTCCATGTTAACCGGGAAAAACCTAGCCCCTTTCGTACTCTTCCTCGCCCCTCTTCATTTTAACTGGATGTTCAACAGGGGGCGAAATGTCTCCATCAGATGAGTCCTCCGCAAACGCTACATCAGTGACAGCAGGGGGAAATATTTCCTTTGGCGAATAAGTGGCCGCCCCCTCTGTATCATTTTGGTGTAGCAGGACATAAACATTTCTTGAGGTCTCCAGGGAAAGCCTGCTTTCGGTCAGGGTAATTTCTTTAGAAAGAAAACTCGCTGCCCTCACCAGGAAGGAGTCAATAGTGGTGATGGAGTTTTCCCCCGAAGTGTCACTTCTCATCTGCCTTTTGCCCATGGCAAGCCACTTGTAACAATAATTAAGGCTGGCATCCTTTACCTTGCATAATGAAGAGGGATAGCCCAGCCTGGCATGTGTCGTGCTAAGATGCCACAGACTCAGGTGAGCCCTCTTAAGCGCGAGGACCCTGGCTTCCCTGCCATCTGTGCACCAATGAACTCTGTGGGATGCAGTCCCACCCCAGCAGGGAGGTGCGGGAGGAACGAACAGCAGGGTCCGAGAAGCTGCAAGAAATTGGCAGGCACATCCCGTGCCAGCCAATTATGATGGGCACTTTGAGCATGAGGAGCCTGGCTCCCCTGCTTCCTGTGCACCAATAAACTCTTGGATGTAATTCCATTGCAGCAGGGTGGTGCGAGCGAAGCAGACAGCAAGGGTCCCAAAAACGGTACCAGTTGCCACAATTGCTGTTACAATGCCATCCCGTTCAGTTGTGGTGGCTAGTTTTGAAGTCAAAGAGACCTGCGGTGGCAACTAGTACAGATGTAACGGTTCCTGTGGATTAATATAGTAAATAATGATACTACTTGTATGTCCAATCGCAATAAAAAGGGTTAGATCGGTATCCAAAGGAGAAGAGACTATACTCACCTTAATTTCTGGTAATTACAATCCTTATTTATGTATATAATAATGCAATAAAAAAAAATAATAATCATCGGAGCAATAGTGCGTAGTGTCCCCAGTGAACATGGAACCTAAAACATTAATGGCATATACACTTGGGGCAGATTTACAAGCCCTGTGCGCCACTTTTGCGCCGCCGGTGCGTCACTTCTGTGACGCAGCAGCGCCGTAAAGCTAGCGCCATGCTGCGGCGGATTTACAACGTGACGCATCTAGGGAGATGCATCTCGTTGTAAAGCCTTGCGCCACATGAAACCTGCGTCAGGTTTCATGTGGGTGTTTGGCGCAGGAACGCCTCGGAAAAGTGCCTGAGTGAAATGTACAAGATTTCACTCAGTCACTTTTCTGACGCCGCTGCGTCAAAACCTTGCGCCTGCTTGAAGCAGGCATAAGGCTTGATAGACCATGTTGTGTATGGGCAGGCCACGAGCATTGCTGGAGTTGCATCACGCTTGCGGCACGACTCCAGCAATGCGCCACCCTTCCGACGGGAGATACATCACGCATCTGTTTATTCTTGCACCATGATGCCCTGCATTGTAAATGCGGCGTATCTGGGGTGGCGCAAGGGTAAACTTGCATGATGCATCTTATCTGACGCATCTCTGCTGATTTGCAGGGATGCACCAGTCATCATAAATCTGACCCTTGGTTTCCAATACTTTGTAATGTCGACCATCATAAATGATAAGTAACAGCGTCTTTAGAAAATAGTAAGCGCTGATAATTGGTTCGCTTTAGTTTTTGTCGACGGCGTTTCAACCCCTAATATAATGAGGGGTCTCCTCAGGGCCTAGTGATGTAGGGACATCTAAAATTAGAAACAACACAAATGGAAACTACAAGGGTGTGGCCATATTGATACCAATGTTCCTTAAAATGGAGCACAAGTGGGCGACCTGTACCTGAGGCGAAGGTAGTCTATCAGCGTGAAGGACGTGAATCCCAAGGAAGTGAAAGTGTAAAAGGTTACTCACATGGGACCCAGCTGGGCACTGCACATGTGAAGAAGGAATTAGGATTAGGAATGATCAAAAATGCTTACATAATAATCCGCACACAAATTAATAGGAGAGTGCTTCAGTTGAAGAACTTACCCCAGTGTGAGGGGAGGGAGGCTGACAGCTAGATAATTAGCACGGGGTACCAGCGCTTGATGTAAAGGGAGTGGTGCGCAGTGACACGTGGGCCCTGTATTCCTTTTGGTCTCTGTGAAGGAGTAGCGGAAATAAATATTAATATTGTGTGATGCCTGTTAATTGACCCATACGGTGTATCAAAGGGAAGAGAAGGTCCTTACCAGGAACGAAGTAAGTCCTGACGCTCCGACATGCGGAGGTCAGAATTCCAATGAGTTAATAATTCAAACACGACGGTACTTGTATCTACAATATTGAGAAACCGGCGTTGTTCCGAATTCCAATTATTTAATAATTCAAACACGACGGTCCGCGTATCTGCAGAAAATGGAAGACAAGCGAGGTTTTAGGTAATGGCTCGTTGTCCTGTGTCTAAAGGGCTTCTATCTCCATTGGGGAGAGACGGGCTCCTTCCTACCTGTGATACGATATGACGTCAGAGACCAAAGGCGCGTGCAGCTGTTACCCGCATGTGTAGAACCGCATGAGTCCGTCTACACTTGTCGAATGACTTGCATCGCGGTTAAGTACCCTTCTGGCTGATCTCGCCAGAACCGGATATCACAGCAGGCATCGCTATTGATAGCCGCCTGGTGGTGTAATGCAGTTTTCTGCTGTCGGTAATGGAAAGGGAGAAAAGACCGACGGTGAGGTCTGTAAATAAAAATTGAAAGTTGGCTGAATGTTTGAATGTAGTGGTGATACTCTGTTCGGATAAATACGGGTTGCAAATGCACAGTGATAGCTGCTACAAGATGCATCCGGCAGTATATCAGTTACGGCGAAACAACGGATATCAGGGCAAGGGTAAAGGTGTCTTGCATTCAACGTAGGGACAAACGGTTTCGGTTATATGAAGGTAATACATAGTGGCGAATTCAGAGCTTTGATAAAATCCAATATTGTAGAATAACACAGTATGAAACAATTTGACAATTACGGTGAAAGCATTAATAATATTATTTACATTACAACACCCTCGTTGCCTGCAATTTACATTAACGAATTGGGAACATCATTGTTATCAATCTGGTACTCCGGCACACATGGTTAGATATACTTATATTCATGACACTGATGTCAAGCATATTGTTAATTGTTTGTAATGGGTGAAGATTACACACATGAATTACATGACGTGTTATCTGGCCACTAGAAGCAGGAGAACACAATGTGCATACAAAATATCAAACCATGGTGGATGTACCAATCGACAATTACCATATACTTTTAGTTATTCGATGAGGTCACAAAGCCCCGCCACTCTTCGGCAGAGTTCAGTCCCCGGGCTATGGAGTTAGTCCTTTCTATCCAAGGGCATTCTGATCTTTCTAAAATCTGTGTTAGATCACCGCCCCTTTCAGGGACAACCGCTTTGTCAATAATCTGCCACTTTATTTCATCAGCTGTGTGATTTTTTTTAGGCATAATGGGTTTCTAAAGGAGCATTGGGTACAGAGCATCTGATGCTGCTGCGATGCTGTCCAATGCGTGCCCTGGTAGGCTGTTGTGTTTGTCCAATGTAAGGTAAGTTTCATGGACTCCATATTCAATAGACCACATTGCGTGTGTTGCAGTTTGAGAAGAATTCCAGTGTTAGTTTCACATTTGCATGCTCAAATGTATTTGTGTCAAACGTAGAGGCACAGGAGACACAGTTGCCACATTTAAAGTCTCCTTTTAGTTCTGGTTGACCTCAGGCTGATTCTTAAGTCTTATTTTAGCGCACAGTACTTTCTGTAGATGAGCGTATTAAATGGTCTTTTACCTTCTTGCCATGTTTAAAAGCAAACATGGGAAACTCTATAGTGGAATCAATACTTTTTATCAGGTCCCAGTTCCTCACAATTAAGTTGCAAACCTTGTTCGTGAGCACGCCAAAAGTGGTCACACAGATGGCTCTGTCAATCGGAGTTTTGTGTTTAGCAGCTCTTAAATGGGACAAAACCAAGCTCGTTTGAGTGATTTTCTTTAGTCTATTAGGATAGCCTCTGGCCAGAAGTTTAGATTTCAATACCTGTGCTTCATTCATATAGTCCTCCTTGTGTGAACAATTTCTGCGCAATTGCAGAAATTGTCCAAACGATAAACCATCTCTTGGTGCTCGTGGATGGTTACTCTTGTATGCTAAGAGTGTGTCCTCTCTGTGGGTTTCCTGTGGAGGCTGGTATACAGGATAATAATAATAATAATAAAGAGCTTATAAAGCGCACAGTAATGCCATCACGGCATGTCCCCGCGCTAAGCTAGCAGAGAAACCAGCAAGAGAGAGAATCCAGAGGTCTATGCTGTGTATAAGTGAGTTTTCAGCAAGGCCCTAAACCGCGCTTCACTACTCTCGAGTCTCAAGGCCATGGGAAGTTTGTTCCATTGTTGAGCTGCATGGAGCGCAAAAGAGCGACCACCTATTCTGGCCTTCCTCGTCCTGGGGACTGTCAGCAGACCGGTCCCCTCCGAACGAAGGGTCCTGGAGGGTTCATACCGGCTAACTAGATCCTTTAAATACGCGGGCGACCTATCCCAGACAATCCGATGACAGAAGAGTAGGCACTTAAAACGTACCCGTTTCTTCACAGGCAACCAATGAAGCGCATCTAGCGCCTTCTGTGAATTGGCCCTCCTAGGTCTTCTCAGCACCAACCTGGCGGCGGAGTTCTGGATGACTTGGAGGCGGCCCAGGCTACCCTCGGTTGCCCCCAGGAACAGTACATTTCCATAGTCCAACCGCGAGGTCACCAGTGCCTGTGTTAAAGTCCTTCTGGCCGCAAGGGGCAATAGGTCTAAAGTTTTATTTAGGGTCTTTAGAACTCCAAAACATTTGCCCACAAGACGCCTAATGTGGCCATCATACGAGAGGGAGGGATTCATCCAGATTCCCAGGTTCTTTACTTCCTCACAGGGGGTAGGAGTAGGACCCAAGCAAGAAGGCCACCACTCAGCTGACCAGTTATCGCTTTTCCCCCCCACCACCAGCACCTCTGTTTTAGAACCATTGAGTTTTAAACAGTGGGAGTCCATCCATTCTCCCAGTGCCTGCATGCAGGATTTAAAGTTGGTAGGAGTGTTGGAGGAGTTCTGCGATAAAGAGATCAGCAGCTGGGTGTCGTCGGCGTACGACACCAATTCCACCCCAAATGATTGTACCACTTCTGCCAGAGAGGCCATATAAAGATTAAAAAGAGTGGGGCTAAGAGCCGAGCCCTGAGGCACTCCCTGATCTAATGGCATCTTTGCTGAGCGACAAGTCCCTTGCTGAACCTGAAAGCATCTCTCTGAGAGGAATGACTGTAGCCAGCAAAGCGCATGACCAGCCACCCCATTTTCATGTTGTATGTTTAGATCTAAAAAGGCTATGGCTGACTTGTGTATCGAGGACGTGAAGGTGATATGCCTCTGGATGTTGTTAAGGTATCTAACAAACTCATTAAATTCAGTTTTGTTGCCAGACCAAATTAGGAAAATATCGTCAATATACCGTTTCCAACATTTAATGGCGTTATTGATGTCAAGGGCATAAGTCTGTCCGATGTACTTCATGTAGATGGTTGCTAAATTTGGTGCAAAAACAGCCCCCATACTGGTCCCGGAGCATTGTTGGTAATGGGTACCCTATGAAACAAAATAATTTAATTGAAGGGCAATTCTGAGCAAGGAGATGATAAAACATGTGGGAACTTGTGTTGGCCTAGTTCTAGTCTCTAGCAGTTTCTCTTTTATCAAAATGCTTTCCTCTTGGGGTATGTTGGTGTACAACGATGAGATGTCTAACGTTGCCAGCCAGTTTGTTTCAATGTTGTAGGGCATACCATCTACCAAATTAATCATGTACATGCTGTCCCTCACATATGTTTCTTGTGTAGTATTGGACTTGGCCTTTTTTGCAGGGTCCTCCCTGAACTTTTTGCCTTCCTCCTAGCCTTTTTTCTGACATGGTGTTGGTGGTTCTAGGACTCTGGGCACTTTAGCACTGCTGTCCAGTGTAAAGTGTGTGTGCTCTTTGTGGTAAACATGGTAAGATTGATCTACATCTGTTTGTCATATTTACTTTACCTGTCAGTCCCTTGTAAAGTGGTATCTCAGATACACAGGGCCAGTAAATTAAAGGCTTCTGGTGGTCTTGCAGCGCTGATTGCGCCACCCACTGAAGTTGCCTTTCAAACCTGTCTCAGGCCGCTGCCATTGCAGGGCCTGAGCACGCAGTGTTACTGCCGCTGTGGCGTGGCAGCTTAAGTGTGTGCCATGTCTGTGACCCCCCCCTTTACTGCATGTCAGTCAACCCCTAACATAGGCCCTAGCTAGCCCTATGGGCAGAGTGCATTGTAGGTAAAAGGTAGGACAAGTACCTTAAGTGCGTGACATGTCCTGGTAGTGACAAACAGCCATTCTGTTTTCTTACTACTGTGAGGCTGCCCTTACATAGGGATGCATTGGGGATTCCTGATAAGTGTTTCAGTGGTAATTCCTGATATGAGAGGAGCAGCGTGGTAAAGTTTAGTATGCCTGAACTTAGAATGTAAAGATGCATCTTTTAGTGAAGTTGATTTTTACATTCAGTGTTTGAAAACACCAGAAAGTAGGCATTTTCTTGCTCAGTCATCCTGTATACCTCTGCTGTAATGTGGATTTTCTGTCTGGGTTTCGGATGACAGAAGATGGGGAGCAGGAGTGGCTCCAGATAATCTAGGTGGGTCAGGAAAGGGCTGAATAGGCCAGGCTGCAATTGGGGAAGGGGGGAGATTTCCTTGCACCTCAAAGGGCCTGGTCTGCCTCAGACCATGCCGTCTCCAGCCCCTGCCAAGAAGTCACACCAGAGAAGGCAGAACTGGTTCTGCCTGGGCACAGACACTCTCTGCCTTGAAGATCAAAGGATTGGGAGTATGAGTACTGGGGCTGTGACCCCATGAGATGTGCTTCCTTGTGCTTACTTGGACTTGCGGCCAGCAGCCTGCCAGCCTGCTAGAAGGAACCGCCGCTGGAGATTGACCTGCTGCCCTGCCTGGCAGTGGAGGGGTCTGCTGACCAAGGATCCCCAGAATGCTGGCCTGTCTGCTGTTAGCTTGCCCATCCTGGTGCCCCTGGAACTTTGCCTACTCATCATGTGGGCACTGTAACCTTCTCTTCCAGAGCAGGGAGAGTGCTGGGGTGTTGCAACACTGAAGCTACAACATATGGAGAGGGAATCCTGACGTGGGTATTCCCCCGCAAATGCTGCCTTGAAAGCGGGAGCCCACCCCGCATTTCTGTCACTGAAAGGGGGAGCCTACCCTGCTGTTTTGGGATCCTGACAGCGGGAGCCTACCCTGCATGGTGGGTGCATCTGCAGCAAAGCGGGATCCCACCCTGCACTGCCGCTGCTGAGGAGAGCAGGAGCCCACACCGCACTGTGGTGAGCTGAGAAGAGGAGCGGGAGCCCACCCCGCATTTGTGTCCTTGAAAAGCAGGAGCCCTCCCCGCTGTTGTGTGCCCCTCTGAGCGGGATCCCACCCCACATCAGTGTTTTCTTAACAGCGGGAGCCCACCCCGCACGCTATAAAAGGAGAGGGGAAGAGGCCTCTCCGAGCGCAACTCGGAAGCCAGGTGGCTGTGCCTGGTTGGGGGGATGGCCAGCCGACAGGAAGGAAGACGCCGGTAGCCTGGCCGGGTGCGCTGGGAGGAAGGCAGAGCCCCGCGTGTGGCAGAAGAATTGGTAGAAGCCAGGCGGGAGCCTACCCCGCAATGGCGAGCAGCTGAGAAGAGTCCCGGTGACTGAGGGGCGTACGATGCGTGGCCCGAGAGGCGGGTCCCTGGAGACCGGCGAAGTGAGGAGAAGCCCTTTTAACTGGAGAGAGAGACTGCACCAGTGAGTGTGGGCTTTAAAGGCACACAGTTGATACCTGCGGGGCCGATGGTGCTGACCAAGGAGGTTCTGTGAGCAGGACCTGCACGGCACGCTGTGAGTGCCTGTGGCTGCCCACAGCTGCACCGCCTCGACTACGGGCTGCAACGGAGGCAATTTGGTACTTAGAAGTCCCAGAGTGGGGCTTCCACGGCACAGTTGGTGCCAGGGCAAAGTTCGTTTGGCCTCATTGTGGTGCCGTGAGTGGCGCCGGAAGGGTCCCTGTGAAAGGAACTCACCAGGCACAGTTGGAGCCAATTTCCACAACTGCACCGCGAAAGCGCGGGCAGCTGCAACGGAGGGTGTAATTTCTTCTAATGACGAGAATAAGGTGAGTAGCACCCAAAGCCCCCAGCGCATTGCGCACAGTGGTTTTCGCTGCTCTTGGCAGCCACAGGGCTAATTTGGAGGCCCTACAATTGCAAACCCTGACATTTTGGACACAGGGCATTTAAGTCCCAGTGAAAGGCCAGTTGATCTGGGGTCGGGTTTGGTACTTCTGTGTACCAGGCGGGCGCAAGGCCCTATAGGAAGGTGATGTACACACCTAGGGAGTGTCACTAAGGTGCCCTCCTCATTTTGATTCATGCTTGATGTGTTTTATGCCTAATGTGATGCAGACATAATGCATTTATGTTGCAGGTGCTAATGCTAAGTACAGTATTTTACCAGTAGTCACTGGTTGTGTTGTATATGTGCTACTAGTGCTTTCTATAGGTTCTGACAGTGGCCGATTGGCCTTGTCCGGTATTTAATCTCCTGTGAAAATTGCCTAGTGCCAGTTGGCACAGCATATATGTGTGATTAAGATTCTAATGTGTTTTTGATAATACAAAGGCTATTGTTATATAACCTTGTGTGGAGTAAGCATGGGCGGAAAATCCGTTACGCTCGCGGATTTTGCGGATTTTCGGGAAATTCGCAATCCGCGAGATTTGCGAATTTCTCGCAAAATCCGCAAATTCGCACGCAGCGGATTTTTTTTGCGGCGCGCGGCGTTGGTGATACAATTTTTGCGGCGCGCGGCGTTTATCATCGTTTGCCGGGTTGTTTTTCTCGATAGTTTGCGAGTGCTGCGCCATTTTGGATCTTGCTGTGTGATCCCGCGGGATTTGGCGAGCGCGATTACGTCATCGCGGCTTGCGAGCGAGAGTTTGTCAACGTGAGTACAGCGAGATCACGTCTCGCGGTACTTCGCAATTGCGAGATTTGAGATGCGGCGAGCAGCAAGAATCTCGCACAAACGAAAATATAACATTTGCAATTCTGCACAAGAAATCCACCAGCAAGCAGCATAAACCTTCTTGAAATGATGATTTTTATCTGAATAACTCCTTAGGTTGACATTTGCCTGCACTTTTTTAGCGAGGAGTCCATTTTGGGGAGGGGGGTGGGAGGAAGGAAGTGCCCCACAGTCTTCAACTTCCTGTTCCTGTCCAGCAGGCTCCTCCCAGTGCTTTGTCCATCTCCTGGTTACTTTTCATTTGGATCTGGACCTGGAAGGAATACTTTTTGTGGATGCTGCTGGATATTTGGATTTGAGGCCTTTTTGACTTTCTTTGGATCATTGTTGGATTAGAAATTTTACAAGTAAGTTTGTTTGGGGCATTACAGTTGCTGCAACAAAAATTTTGGAATTTTCGATTTTTGGGCTGTTTTGGGGCCTTTTGCCCAGGGGTACTCTGTGGTGGGTGGACTGAGTCTTTCTGAGGGGTCTCTTTAATGTGAACATCATGGAGGGCATGGATGGCATGGGATTGTGCTGATTTTAGTGTGTTTTTCGATTTTTTTGGCTGCTGTTGGGGCCTTTTGCCCAGGGGTAGTGAGTGGTGCATGGACTGAGTCTTTCTGTGGGGTCTCTTTAATGTAAACATCATGGAGGGCATGGATGGCATTGGATTGTGGTGATTTTTTAGTGATTTTTGTTTTTTGGGGCTGTACTTGTGGCCTTTTCACCAGGGGTATTTGAGTCTAGCATGGGCCTAGTCTTTCTGTGGGCTGTCTTGAACTTAAACATCATGGAGGGCATGGATGGAATGGGATTGTGCTGATTTTGCAGTGTTTTCCGATTTTTGGGGGTGTTCATGGGGAGGGACAGGCCATGTGGCTGGTGGCCATTTTGAGTGCAGCTACAGGCACTGGCCATGTGCTGGGAGGCAAGTGGCCATTTTGAATGCAGGCTTTGTTGTTAGGCCTCCAACCAATTTGCCTACTTTTCAACCTTTATTTATGCCCAGGGGTAGTGAGTCTTGCATGGGCCTAGTCTTTCTGTGGGTTGTCTTGAACTTAAACATCATGGAGGGCATGGATGGAATGGGATTGTGCTGATTTTGCAGTGTTTTTCGATTTTTGGGGGTGTTCATGGGGAGGGACAGGCCATGTGGCTGGTGGCCATTTTGAGTGCAGCTACAGGCACTGGCCATGTGCTGGGAGGCAAGTGGCCATTTTGAATGCAGGCTTTGTTGTTAGGCCTCCAACCATTTTGCCTACTTTTCAACCTTTATTTATGCCCAGGGGTAGTGAGTCTTGCATGGGCCTAGTCTTTCTGTGGGTTGTCTTGAACTTAAACATCATGGAGGGCATGGATGGAATGGCATTGTGCTGATTTTGCAGTGTTTTCCGATTTTTGGGGGTGTTCATGGGGAGGGACAGGCCATGTGGCTGGTGGCCATTTTGAGTGCAGCTACAGGCACTGGCCATGTGCTGGCAGGCAAGTGGCCATTTTGAATGCAGGCTTTGTTGTTAGGCCTCCAACCATTTTGCATACTTTTCAACCTTTATTTATGCCCAGGGGTAGTGAGTCTTGCATGGGCCTAGTCTTTCTGTGGGTTGTCTTGAACTTAAACATCATGGAGGGCATGGATGGAATGGCATTGTGCTGATTTTGCAGTGTTTTTCGATTTTTGGGGGTGTTCATGGGGAGGGACAGGCCATGTGGCTGGTGGCCATTTTGAGTGCAGCTACAGGCACTGGCCATGTGCTGGGAGGCAAGTGGCCATTTTGAATGCAGGCTTTGTTGTTAGGCCTCCAACCATTTTGCCTACTTTTCAACCTTTATTTATGCCCAGGGGTAGTGAGTCTTGCATGGGCCTAGTCTTTCTGTGGGTTGTCTTGAACTTAAACATCATGGAGGGCATGGATGGAATGGGATTGTGCTGATTTTGCAGTGTTTTCCGATTTTTGGGGGTGTTCATGGGGAGGGACAGGCCATGTGGCTGGTGGCCATTTTGAGTGCAGCTACAGGCACTGGCCATGTGCTGGGAGGCAAGTGGCCATTTTGAATGCAGGCTTTGTTGTTAGGCCTCCAACCATTCTGCCTACTTTTCAACCTTTATTTATGCCCAGGGGTAGTGAGTCTTGCATGGGCCTAGTGTTTCTGTGGGTTGTCTTGAATTTAAACATTATGGAGGGCATGGATGGATTGGGATTGTGCTGATTTTGCAGTGTTTTTCGATTTTTTTGTGCTGTATAACTGAACTGATGTTCCTCTGTCTTCCATTTTTTTAGGTGCACAAGACTCAAGAGAACCACCAGTGCCAGGAAGAAGTCCTGCAGCGGTGTGTGTGTGCAGCATAACGTCACGCGACGTCACGTCTGGCCTCAGACAACTCTACAATTCGTGCAACTGCGGCCTGCTGTCTGACCTGCTCTGAAGAAGATGGCCCCAAAGAAAGGTCTCCGTAGCTCCTCTAGCAAGAAAGTTGCTAGTAAGGAGCAGAAGAAGCAAGTTACCAAGGAGGCTGGTGTGCCACCCGCCACGTTTTTTGGGAGAAAAAAAAAAGTACGCCTGCAGCAGCAGGATCTGCTGGGGACCAAGCTGGGAGTAGCACCCCTGCTCCATTGGGTTCAGTGCCTCCACCACCACGCCAACTTAAGTCAAAGCCCTTGAGTGCTTCAGAGGCAGTCAGTGTACTTCTCCAATCACCATCGACCAGTGATGTTGGCTCATCGCAAGAAAGTAGCAGCAATGTCCCTGAATCAACACAGGTTGTTGTAACTCATCTGACAAGTGTTGAACAACCACAGCCGCAACAACAACACCATGTGCAAGTACACGCCCAAGTACATGTGGAAGGAGAGGCAGCAAAAGGAGATGCGCAAGCAAAGGTGCATGGAGGTTCACAAGTGCCCACAATAGTTGTTCCTCCCGAAGTAGGGGCACATCAGGAAATCGACAATGAAGCCGAGGTATCATTGGAAGCCACTCCTCCTGATGATCATTCATTGCCTTCCACATCCCTAGCAAGGAAAAGATCAAGGGGGGTGTCTACATCTTCTTCAAGCCCACCTCGTTCTGATGCAAGTGATCTGTCTTGGGAACCACAACTGCGGTCTGACAGTGAGGCACACCATGATCTGACACAGGTACCTAAGCGTAAAAGGAAGGTCGTCCAAAAACTCATAGCTATGGAGTGTGATCAGGCTCAACAAGAAGTGACAGATACTGCTGGTGATGAAGCCTCTCACGATGACGACGAGCCAGTCATCACAAAGGTCACTGCAGCCCCACCGGGCATGCAGCAAAGAGACATTTTGACCCTATCCCGAGAAGCTGCTGAGCGTGATGATGATGTCGACGAGGAGGCAATGGAAATGGAATCATTAGATTTGGAGTTAAGTAGTACACCAAAACCTACCGCTTCCATATTTCTTCCTCGCAAGAAGGTACCCACCTCGACCTCAATTCGTGATGGTGAAAGTGCAAAACGTACTGAAGTTCGGCAATCCGCATCCTCCACTTCATCTGGCATTAGCAGCAGGACCACCACCACCAGTATCGCCGCCTCCTCCGGCCCCCAAAGACATTTCAAGTCTCCAGTTTGGGACTTCTTTAGTGTTTGCCCAAAAAAGGAAAACGTAGCCATTTGTAGCATTTGTAAGCTTCGAGTTAGTCGTGGTAAGTTTGGTACCAACTATGGTACTGGAGGCCAGAGAGGTCATCTTAGGAGAACGCACGCTGTCCAATGGTTTGCGCACCTAGACGCGGTCAAGGAAGCCCGAATTGCACGCAATGAAAACGTTGATTTTTCATCTGATGATGACGAGGAGGAAGAAGACGATTCAAACACTTCACTTACACCCAGTACCCCTGTCAGCAGCACACCCCATGTGAGCCACACTAAGAGTGTGGGAGAGAGTGAGACATCAATGCGGAAAAGTTCATCAGCGAGCGTAACTGGGTCGAAGATATCATCATCATCCCGTAAATCCTTGGTCCAGGGCAACATTAAAAAATTGTTGTTTACAGAAGCGCAATATGAACGCAACCACCCAATGACGCGTCTGTATAACACTAAGCTGGCTAAAATGCTAGCTCTGGACCTTCTCCCTTTTTCTTTTGTAGAAGGGGTTGGTTTTCTAGAATTAGTGGCAGCGCTCTGCCCTAAATGGAAGGTTCCTAGCCGGTTCTATTTTGCCCGAGTTGCGGTTCCAGCACTACATGAAGATGTTCTGAAGGTGATTGGGGCAGCTTTGCAGAAGAGTGCTGTTCACACTATACATCTGACAACAGACATGTGGACCAGTGGCGCAGGCGCTGATTACATGTGCATCACTGCACACTGGGTCTCTTTTTCAGGGGCTAAAGCAAAGCTAAACGCAGGTGTTGACACGGACATTGTTTTTAAAGCTGCTCGGAAACATGCAACAATAGCCATGTTTGGTTTGGAGAAACGTCACACAGCAGAAAACATTTTGGATGTCTTTAACACAAAGGTCCTTAACTGGCTGTCCCCACTAAAACGCCGGGTTGGTTATGTTTCCACGGACAATGGCGCCAATATAGTTAAGGCCATGAGGGACGGTTACTATTTCAGAGTGCCGTGTTTGGCGCACTGTATAAACCTGGTTGTCCAAAAATTCTTGGCTAATAAAGCCAGTGCAGCGTACAGTGTATTGGACACCTGCCGAAAAATGTGCAAGCATTTCAGCCATTCTTTTAAGGCCCGGAAGCAGCTGAGGAGCCTGCTATATCAACGTAAAATGCCAGTGAAAGCACTCATCCAGGAGGTGGTAACACGTTGGAACTCAACCTTCTACATGCTTGAGCGTCTGTATGAGCAGTATATGGAACTCGATCAATATTTCCTTACAGAGGGTACAGAGGAGCTGAGGATGGGTGGGCCGCAATGGAACATAGTTCAAAGCCTGACACGCATGCTTCGTCCTTTTGAGTTCTTCACGCGTGCAGTCAGCAAGGAGGACTCTAATTTGGGAAAAGCTATCCCATTGTTGTACATGCTGGAGGACCAACTGAAGGAGGTGTGTTCTGTGTTTGAAAAAGATGACAAAAACCAAGACTCTTTGCTTCTGGCTAAGCAATTATTAGAGCTCCTACAAGGTGATGAACGTCTTAAAAAGATCCACTCAGAAGAGCATTACATTTGTGCTACTATTCTGGATCCACGCTACAAAAAGGCGCTGGCAGGCCAAGCATTCTTTCCTTTTGATGATCAACATGTTCCAAAGTACAAACGTTGGCTAGCCTTGTCAGCCAAGAGGTTTGAAAGAGAACGGCTGGAAATTGAAGGAAATGGCAGTACATCAGCAGGCCATCCCCAGTCAAAACAATCCACTTCTGCACCTGTGGCTGTGGCACAAGTGACCTCTCAGCCGTTAAAGACACCGGCAACCGGATCATCTGCACGAGACACAACAGAAACATTGGAGGCTGAAGAGGATTGGCTAGCTCTGCGTGGGTTTGGTTCTCAAAAGGTCAGAGGCACAGCAAGAGCTAAGCAAAGTGGAGGAACCTTGGAAGAGGACCTTGAATCGATGGTGAAGGACTATCTGAATGACTCAACAGAGGTCTATGTTAATTCTGACCCATTGGCGTATTGGCATGGGAAAAAAGAATTGTGGCCACAGCTCACCAACCTGGCTTTAAACTACTTGTCTTGCCCACTCGCAAGCGTGTCTTCTGAACGGGTTTTCAGTGCTGCTGGTGGCATTGTAACTCCCAAACGGAGCCGCCTCTCGCCCAAAAATGTGGAGAGGTTAACAATGATCAAGATGAATCAGCACCTCATACCACCAGATTTCAGAGTACGAGAAAGCGTGCCGGATGAAGAGGAGGTGGCCAGCAACATAGATGAGGGAATTTCTACTCTGTCAGGTGACACTGAGCTCACCCTGCCTGAATTCGCAGAGTATGATGACGAAGCCTTATTCTTATTCCTGGACCGTGATACCGAGCCCTGAAAATGAGACAACGAATCAATAACTTTCTTTTTCGTCCCTATTCACTTTTATTCCTGTCTGTCTGTCTTTCTTTGTTGTGCACAGTTAATATATTTCAAACTTTAATCAGATAATCACAAAATCAAGCCCATCAGCAGAACTGTCTTCACTGGTTTGCTAATTGATTTGAAGTTGCCGCAGTCTGCATTCCTCAGGTTCACAATTTCAGAAGAACATGCTCCTCTATCCTCCTCCTCCAGACTCCTATTTCCATCAAACCAGAGGGCTGGTTTACGCCCAATGAAGAAAGACTCAGCACTTGTGGGGGTGTTGTTGTACCTCTTTGCAGGTGAGTTGACGGCTCTGGGACCATTGTTGGGAAGCTCTAATACCGGATAAAAGTGGTTTGGACCAAATCCCAGGAAGAATTTTTTTTGTGTTTTTGATGACTTGCTTGCCTTTTAGGTGCTCTTAGGGAAGGTTCCGTCTGTTTGTGGGTGAGTTTCGTGGTCTGGGAGCATTGCTGGGACACTCTAATCTTGATTGCATTTGCTTTTCAGGAAATCCGTCGTGGCAACCCCGACTTATGGCCTAGCTACGCAGCGCGTTTGGACCGAAGGCCGAGAAATATTGCAAGTATGAGATTTTGCTTTTGGCCTGTTTGGGGGTGTTATGCTTCTTGGCGGGTGGGTTGGCGGGTCTTGGGGCATTCCTGGGAAGGTCTAATACCGGGTAGAAGTGGTTGGGACAAAATCCAGGCCGATTTTATTTTGGCTATTTCTGACATTTTGCTCAATGTAGCGTTTTCGGGGGCCTGTTTGGGGGGCTTCCTGGTGTTTGTGGGTGAGTTTCGTGGTCTGGGAGCACTGCTGGGACACTCTAATCTTGATTGCATTTGCTTTTCAGGAAATCCGTCGTGGCAACCCCGACTTATGGCCTAGCTACGCAGCGCGTTTGGACCGAAGGCCGAGAAATATTGCAAGTATGAGATTTTGCTTTTGGCCTGTTTGGGGGTGTTATGCTTCTTGGCGGGTGGGTTGGCGGGTCTTGGGGCATTCCTGGGAAGGTCTAATACCGGGTAGAAGTGGTTGGGACAAAATCCAGGCCGATTTTATTTTGGCTATTTCTGACATTTTGCTCAATGTAGCGTTTTCGGGGGCCTGTTTGGGGGGCTTCCTGGTGTTTGCGGGTGAGTTTCGTGGTCTGGGACCACTGCTGGGACACTCTAATCTTGATTGCATTTGCTTTTCAGGAAATCCGTCGTGGCAACCCCGACTTATGGCCTAGCTACGCAGCGCGTTTGGACCGAAGGCCGAGAAATATTGCAAGTATGAGATTTTGCTTTTGGCCTGTTTGGGGGTGTTATGCTTCTTGGCGGGTGGGTTGGCGGGTCTTGGGGCATTCCTGGGAAGGTCTAATACCGGGTAGAAGTGGTTGGGACAAAATCCAGGCCGATTTTTTTTATGCTATTTCTGACATTTTGCTCAATGTAGCGTTTTCGGGGGCCTGTTTGGGGGGCTTCCTGGTGTTTGCGGGTGAGTTTCGTGGTCTGGGAGCACTGCTGGGACACTCTAATCTTGATTGCATTTGCTTTTCAGGAAATCCGTCGTGGCAACCCCGACTTATGGCCTAGCTACGCAGCGCGTTTGGACCGAAGGCCGAGAAATATTGCAAGTATGAGATTTTGCTTTTGGCCTGTTTGGGGGTGTTATGCTTCTTGGCGGGTGGGTTGGCGGGTCTTGGGGCATTCCTGGGAAGGTCTAATACCGGGTAGAAGTGGTTGGGACAAAATCCAGGCCAATTTTTTTTTGGCTATTTCTGACATTTTGCTCAATGTAGCGTTTTCGGGGGCCTGTTTGGGGGGCTTCCTGGTGTTTGTGGGTGAGTTTCGTGGTCTGGGAGCACTGCTGGGACACTCTAATCTTGATTGCATTTGCTTTTCAGGAAATCCGTCGTGGCAACCCCGACTTATGGCCTAGCTACGCAGCGCGTTTGGACCGAAGGCCGAGAAATATTGCAAGTATGAGATTTTGCTTTTGGCCTGTTTGGGGGTGTTATGCTTCTTGGCGGGTGGGTTGGCGGGTCTTGGGGCATTCCTGGGACGGTCTAATACCGGGTAGAAGTGGTTGGGACAAAATCCAGGCCGATTTTATTTGGCTATTTCTGACATTTTTCTCAATGTAGCGTTTTCGGGGGCCTGTTTGGGGGGCTTCCTGGTGTTTGCGGGTGAGTTTCGTGGTCTGGGAGCACTGCTGGGACACTCTAATCTTGATTGCATTTGCTTTTCAGGAAATCCGTCGTGGCAACCCCGACTTATGGCCTAGCTACGCAGCGCGTTTGGACCGAAGGCCGAGAAATATTGCAAGTATGAGATTTTGCTTTTGGCCTGTTTGGGGGTGTTATGCTTCTTGGCGGGTGGGTTGGCGGGTCTTGAGGCATTCCTGGGAAGGTCTAATACCGGGTAGAAGTGGTTGGGACAAAATCCTCGCGGAAACGCCTTTTGGCACTTTTTGTGACTTAGGGTTCGTTAGGGTTAGCCCTAGCAGCAGGATTGCATGTGTTTCTGGGTGTTCTAGATTTTTGCAACTGAGTTCTGGGGTCTTAGAGCACTCGTGAGAATGTGTAATTTTGGTTGCAAGTCATTTGAAGAAAATCCATGGTGGGAAAGGGGGGATTTGGCATAGTTAAAGAAAGCCTTTGCCACTATTCTTAACTTAGGGTTCGTTAGGGTTAGCAGTATTTCTATTGCATGTGTTTGAGTGGGGGGGATTTCGAGTCTTGGAGCGATGCTGGCTATGGCTACTTTTGCGTGGTTGCTTGCAAGTGGTTTGAATGCAATCCACGGTGGGTAAGGGGTAATTAGGAAGGGGGTACTTCGGCCTACTTTTACTTTCAAAGTAAGTTTTGTCACCAGTTTTCTGCTAGGCCTCGTTTTTTGAGATTTGATTGGGGGTCTTCTACATTTTTGCGACTGGCTTTAGTAAGGGTCTGGGTGGGAGCACTGCTAGGAAGATCTAATTTTGTTCTAAAACACCGTTTACAGTACACCTAGCTTGAGGGGCAAGATCCGCTACATTAATTTGCCCATACTTATTTATCCTTCAAAAGGTGACTCAGAGTACGCACTTTCAAAAATATTGTACTGTCTACTAGGAAAATCAAATTGTGACTTTTTGCACTCCACAGCCTACATACCTTATATTTATTTATCAGTGGTGTTGTAATATTATATCACTTCCTGTTTTTCGTTGAATAATTACAGGCCGGGTTTCAGTCTCTGCAATGGGGAAAAAAGGATGGAATCAGGCTTCACAGTAGCGAGCCACAATTCAGCATCAGGCAGGCAGTGGACAGGGTGTCTTCTGGTGACCAACATCGATGGACGAAGCGTCGGCTGCAATGGCGGAGTGCCGCTAATAGGAGGATTTTTTTTCTGCAGGCAACTTACTTACCACTTCCAACAGGACCACTACAACCACATAGATACAGTATCCCTTGCCTTTTTCTCTGACTGTGACTGCATTTCTTGGATCTCTCTCTGCTTCTAAATTGATCCCTTAACACATCACTTAGTCCACTCCACTATCACATCTGCACCACACATAGTCATTTGTAAGTGCTCCTACGTAATTCGCAAGTCGCAGCACGCCCCAGGCCGTAGAGGACTGGGATGGCCCCAATGATGAAGCATGTCACCAAGGGGCAACCCTGGTGAGTGAGGGGACACCTAGAAAAAAAGCAATTTCTCCTTTTCTATCTACTATACCTTCCAGACCAACCCCACTGAGTGTTGTTGTGAATGGATTTATAGTGACCAGCAAGGCTCTCGGGTATCTGGCTAAGTACAGAGACCTTATGTTGAATATCGTTATCAATAATTCCACACAGGCCCTGTACTGTCGCATTCTTTCTTCCACAGTTGTCGAATGTACTACTTACTTTTCACTGACATGCATGCAGTAGTGCATGCACTTTCAAAGATTGATGGATAGGTTTGTACCCAAAGAATTGTTTATGTTCCATTGTTTGTCTATGCTGTGCTTTTTTTTACAGGGTGTCTTCTGGTGACCAACATCGATGGACGAAGCGTCGGCTGCAATGGAGGAGTGCCGCTAATAGGAGGATTTTTTTTCTGCAGGCAACTTACTTACCACTTCCAACAGGACCACTACAACCACATAGATACAGTATCCTTTGCCTTTTTCTCTGACTGTGACTGCATTTCTTGGATCTCTCTCTGCTTCTAAATTGATCCCTTAACACATAACTTAGTCCACTCCACTATCACATCTGCACCACACATAGTCATTTGTAAGTGCTCCTACGTAATTCGCAAGTCGCAGCACGCCCCAGGCCGTAGAGGACTGGGATGGCCCCAATGATGAAGCATGTCACCAAGGGGCAACCCTGGTGAGTGAGGGGACACCTAGAAAAAAAGCAATTTCTCCTTTTCTATCTACTATACCTTCCAGACCAACCCCACTGAGTGTTGTTGTGAATGGATTTATAATGACCAGCAAGGCTCTCGGGTATCTGGCTAAGTACAGAGACCTTATGTTGAATATCGTTATCAATAATTCCACACAGGCCCTGTACTGTCGCATTCTTTCTTCCACAGTTGTCGAATGTACTACTTACTTTTCACTGACATGCATGCAGTAGTGCATGCACTTTCAAAGATTGATGGATAGGTTTGTACCCAAAGAATTGTTTATGTTCCATCGTTTGTCTATGCTGTGCTTTTTTTTACAGGGTGTCTTCTGGTGACCAACATCGATGGATGAAGCGTCGGCTGCAATGGAGGAGTGCCGCTAATAGGAGGATTTTTTTTCTGCAGGCAACTTACTTACCACTTCCAACAGGACCACTACAACCACATAGATACAGTATCCCTTGCCTTTTTCTCTGACTGTGACTGCATTTCTTGGATCTCTCTCTGCTTCTAAATTGATCCCTTAACACATCACTTAGTCCACTCCACTATCACATCTGCACCACACATAGTCATTTGTAAGTGCTCCTACGTAATTCGCAAGTCGCAGCACGCCCCAGGCCGTAGAGGACTGGGATGGCCCCAATGATGAAGCATGTCACCAAGGGGCAACCCTGGTGAGTGAGCTGACACCTAGAAAAAAAGCAATTTCTCCTTTTCTATCTACTATACCTTCCAGACCAACCCCACTGAGTGTTGTTGTGAATGGATTTATAGTGACCAGCAAGGCTCTCGGGTATCTGGCTAAGTACAGAGACCTTATGTTGAATATCGTTATCAATAATTCCACACAGGCCCTGTACTGTCGCATTCTTTCTTCCACAGTTGTCGAATGTACTACTTACTTTTCACTGACATGTATGCAGTAGTGCATGCACTTTCAAAGATTGATGGATAGGTTTGTACCCAAAGATTTGTTTATGTTCACAATTGTTTGTCTATGCTGTGCTATTTTTTCTTGTCTCCCAAAACCTTTCCCAAAAACCCCCGTACCCATCCATTTTTCAAACCCTAACCCTCTTCCCCCGGGCTGTGTGGTTTTGATTGATGTGTGACTAAATGACAGCAATAAATCCACACACTTGCTGGGGAGGAAAAGGTGATAGCAACAGGCTGGTGAAGAAATCCGAGGATATATTCTTACTCTGCTTGACAAAGAACCATTGCTAATGTGAAAGAGCTTCAACCGAATTAGTAGTTATACTTCACCATTTGTTAGGCTACAATGTGGCACTGTTCTACTGTACTTCTGTCACCTGCTATATTCTCAGTTGTACCGTTGAATTGCTCAGGAGGACAAACCAGATTTCATTTTCTTTTTTTTCATAGGCATGCAACTGCCACTGTGTCACACCACTAGTACCACCGCTATGAGGAAATGTTATCCGACCAAGATTGCCAACCATATTCGCTGTTTCCCGTGGAGCCAGCCCTGGGTCTAGCCCTACTTTCAAACACAAATTACAGGTAAGATAAGCGTTTGGTGGTTTGGGGGTATAATGGAGTATTAGTACGAGAGACGAGAGACTGAAGGTAGTACTACTAAAGTCCTAGGACTCTTGGATTCACTTCACTTAGTCTGTGAGAGGCACTTAGTGTTGAAAACATTTGGGGATTTACACTTAAAGGAAGAAAATGGAACTAAACTTTCAGGAAAACAAAGTCAACGTTAAACCCCCACCCACCAGGCAAGCAGTAAGAAACGGGTATGCTCAGATAAAGTTTGAAAAAGTATATTTATATCCCTAACAAAATAATCTCCCGCAAGACCCTCCCTAACCCCAACGATTGTCCTTCAAAAGTCCCCAAAAACCCAACTCCCAATTCCCACCCCCCAAAAGTCTCTAAAAAAGGGGCAAGGGACACTATGGGTGGATGCTGTCAACTTTTTGGGCCAGGGCATCATGCTCCTGGCGGAGCAAGGCGTGCTCTACGCGGAGCCCCTCCAACTGGTTGGAAAAGTGGTGGAGCTCCTGCTGGAGGCGGGACACCATCAGGGTACTGCGGCGCAGGCGTGCCTTCAATGCCTTGTAGGTGCAACGGCTGCGAGAGGAAGCTGTAGCTGTTGTCCTTGCTACTCGGCGGTGGCGTTTGGCTTTGGCAGCCCGGCTCAGTCTGGGTGGACCACTGTGCTGGGTGGCACTGGCAGCCCGTGGGGGAACGGAGGCCAATGCAGACGACGTAGTTGTTGTGGTCGACTGCACACTTTCTTCGTCCTCCAGGGCCACCAGCCGCCGATATTCGGCCACAGAGGCATCGATCCTCCGTTGCCGGGCCGCTCTAGCCAGCTCCTTCCTCCTTGTTTGTTTGGAAGGAGAACCTATATGAAGAAAGAAAGACATAGTCTGTAACCAATGCTCCTTAAGATTAACTCAATCATTCAGCAGAAATTTGTGTTGCACTACAACTAGCAACTTGCAAACGCATTACATAACTATTGAGGCCAGTATCTATCTAACTTCACACTTCTTCATCCTTGCTCTAACATTAGTGGGAGTTTAAGGAACAAATTCTACGAGCACTATGGACTTCCATTGGAGTCGACTATGAAAGTACACCAGTCTTATTCTTCTTCTTGTCTCTTGTTTTGGAAAATTGGTACGTTATCTTCTGCAAGCCGGCATAATGCCAGCGCAGTAAACTTGCACCCGAGAAAAAGAGACGCACGCCATGAGGAGTGACCTAGACTTGCGTTGCGTTACTGTACCCGTCCAGTACATGCAGGTGGTGAAGCTCTTACTTTTCTATTACGGGTGGCACTGAGAATACTCTGTTACAACTCAAGGGCTACTGCTTAATTAATTTAACTTTCACCCTACAGTGGAAATGAGTACTAGAAATGGAAAATTGAAGAAGATAAATAATCGGATTATCTATCACTTCACATGGGATGTTTTTGCTTATATATGGGATGACTTTAGGTGCTTTGCTTTTTATTGAGTGACCAGTGATACATCCACACATGAATGACTGAGTACTACTAAACTTATTAAGAGAGGTAGGGAGTGGCCACCGTAATTACCGGATCTATGCAGTGCTTGCAATACAAACTACTGCTACTATTGATGGTAGTATTTGGACAAAATTAAAAGTTCTTTTCCTTGCCTTTCCTACACTGGAACGGACGTGCGGGTGCAGTGTTACATGCTCTTCAAAGTTACACTTAGTTCATCCACTGACCGTCTTCTCTCTCTAGATCATGGGTACTCACAAACTTTCTCTCAGGGGCTACATTTACAGTGTAGTTTGGGGCCGAGGGCCGCACTGGTGGGGGCGGAGTCAGAGGGGGCGGGGCTAAAGCAAAACGATAACTTGTGACCATGAGGTTGCACACAGGTCCCTGCAGCAGATGCCCTCACCCACTGAGCCACCAGACCCAGCATTTACATACATCTCTCTCCCTCCTGCTCTCCCTCCTGCCCTCCCTCTCCATCTCTCTCTCCCTCCTGCCCTCCCTCTACCTCCCCCTCTGTCATCTCACTGTGTGTGTGTCTATCTGTGTCAGCCTTCAGCCCGGGTTGAGACCGCTTCCTCAACGCGCACGCACAGACAACAACACCAAAGTACTTAACAGGTCTTTAAAAGACCATTAACATATTATTGAGGCTTTGTTTGTTGTAGCGCCCCTGCTTCGCCACCCTGACAATCACTGCTTGCCCGGCCCCACAGAGCAGAGGCTTTGTTCTATTTCACCTCTTTGTGGCCTTGCATCTCCACTCTGCTCTGTGGGGGCCGGGGGAGCAGTGATTGTCAGAGTGGAGATGCAGGGGCGCTAACAGGTGAAATACAAAAAAGCCTCTGCTCTGTGGGGGCCGGGGGAGCAGTGATTGTCTGCAAGGTCTGCGCACCGCCAAGGAAGGCTTGCCGGGCCACCACCGGCCCGCGGGCCGTACTATGAGTACCCCTGCTCTAGATACACATATGCTATCTAAGAGTCAGATAGTAGCATGATCCAGATATATGGACACATACAGTTTCTGTGTCACCCACCCAGGCTGTTGTCCTTCCACCCATCATTGCTTCATCATTCACCCAGCCATGCATCTCATATTCTTGCCTTCCCAGCTAGTCTTCAATCTCAATAAGTAAGGAATATATAAGAGCTTACCTCTGGCCGCCACCACCACCGTCTCAACTCTCACAGCCGCCGCCTCCTCCCCTGAAGAATCGCCCTCCGCCTCCGTGTCGAGCACCACCACCTCCACACTGGCCCCGCCACCAGATGTTCCACCTACAAAGTACATTTAAGAATGTTAGAATAAAGCACTCACTAGTCTTTGGTCTAGGAATGAAGACATGTGAAAACAATGTAATTTGTGACTGTCTACGTTAAAGTTAAAAAAAATGTCCCTTTTTCCAGGGAAGGTTGTCTTGCTGCACTTTTTGGTACAACTGATGAAGGCTGTTTTTTTAACACGCACCATTTTTCTCCACACAGACAGAAGATGGACTTCTAACAACAAGATCAAGTTGAAACCAGGTGAGAGCTCGGCTCGACCACAAGAAATGTCTTCAATTAATCGTCTGCACTAACCACTTTTCCATTATCAGTTAAACGTTTAGTTTTATTATGACTTCATTTTAATAAATGTGTTTACTTTTAATAAAGCTTTTAAACTTAAATACAATCTGTGTATTTTGGTCCAGACTAAAGTGACTGAGCGAAAGGTTTTGCAATTTTTGCAAGCATGAGTCCAGATAGAACACTTCAAAAGACATTATGGACAATCCCAGAGGACTGCACTAAGTTGATAGAGCTATGCTGACTAGAATCATGGGAGTTTCGCCAACCGTGCAATCTTAGTTATCTACACAGACAGACTAATAAGAATAATCTAGTAATACCACATGGAGTCATAGTAGAGGCAGGATAAGAATTTAGATACAGTCTACAAGAGGAGCAAAGACAATTTTGAAAAAAGTCAAATGAGGAACGCTAGGAAAAATAGGTACTAGTCTAAAATGAAAACTTACTGGGGCCAGCAGAGGAGCCCGCGCCTGCCCGATCCTGGCCCTGTTGAACAGCATCCGCCGCCTGCTGCTCCTGTGTCCTCCTCTCGCCCCTGGGGGGAGCTGACGTACAACATGAAAGAAAGAACAGAAAACATGGATGATTGTTGCTTGTCAATGTCAACCAAATCAAACATTTCAAAAGAACAATAACAAAATATTTCCGCGAAATTATATTGATTAGGGTTAGTTTTCATTTATTTGCGGACCTGTGACTTCGAAAGTCACGTAACTCACTAAACAAAGTACTGAAACGTTCACCTAGGACTGGCAGGCAGCAGTCCGCAGGCAAGACGCAAAGTGACAGACAAACTCCATTGTGATTTCAGTCAGATCAGTGACAACACTAACAGTTGCCTGCTACATTACCAGTCATTTAAATAGTCAAACTATCAATCCACCGCCACTATTTTTCTTATTGACAGGGGTACAAAGGAAGGGGCAGATTTAAGCCCCTTGCGGCTCTTTTGCGCCGTTCTTGCGTGACTTTTGTGACGCAGCAGCTAAACAAAAAAGGGCGCCATGGTGCGGCGTATAATATTATAACAACCTGACGCATTTGGGAGATGCATCCCGTTATAAAGCCCTGCGCCATCAGGGGGCGTTCCGGCGCAAGGGAGGGCATTCCTGCGCTGGAACACATCCTAATAGTGGCTGAGGGAAATCTACAAAATTTCAATCAGTCACCTTTAGGACAATGATGCGTCACACAAACCCTGCACCTGCTTGAAGCAGACGTATGGCTTGACCCAGCATTGGGGAGATAGGGCACCCCAGAGCATTGCTGGAGCTGCGCCATCGTTGCGACGCAACTCCAGCAGTAAAGCTTCGGTGACGTTTTGGGCCCATGGTGCGCCGCATTGCAAATACGGCGCACCATGTTTGGTGGTGGTAGCGGGCCGCACAATTAATGGCGCATCCCTGCTACTTTGCAGGGATGCGACGGTAATTGCAATTCTGCCCCTTAGGGGCATACTTACTTACGCGTTCTGGCGCATCTCCAGAGATGCGCCAGATCAAATGCGTCACGCAAAACTACCCTTGCGACACGGCAGATGCGCCTCATTTACAATGCGGCGCACCCTGGCGCAAGGGTAGGCACTTGCGTGACGCATCTCGTCACATAAGAGCGGCGCATCGCTGGAGTCACGTCGCCAACGCAATGCAACTCCAGTAATGCTCAGGGCCACCCAATACTTAACATGCTGTGTCAGTCCTTTCGCCTGCTTCGAGCAGACATAAGGAATTGAATTGACGTAGCAGCGTCGCAGAAGTGCCTGTGTTAAATCTTGTAGATTTCACGCAGGCAATTTTGCGAGGCGCACAGCCGCCGGACCGCCCACCCTGCGTACTAGGAACGCACCCATTGTGGTGCAGGCCCATGGCTTTATAACGTGACGCATCTCCCTAGATGAGTCATGTCGTAAATGACTCGCAGGGATGCGGCACGTTTACGCCGCTGTTGCGTCACGCAAGGCAACGTAAACGTGGCGCAAGGGGCTTGTAAATGTAATCTGCCCCCTAGTGTCTAGCATTACGCAGTTCTGTAAAGTACACTCATACATAATAGTTACTCAGGCCAATGAGACCACGAAATAGAAAACAAATAAGCATAGTAGCAACGCCACTGAGAAGGAGAGCAGTGCACCTGAAATGCACAGAAGATTTTGAAATATAATTTAACGACAATGTAATCGTCATCAGCGGCATTATTGGCTTGCTCCATGTAAAAAACAAATATTTGCAATACAACAACACAGAGCAGGAGAAAACATCATAGTAGTGAGTGATTAAATGGCTACTACTACTCACCAAGCCCGGGGATCTCCAAGCCGAGCTGGTCCAGCAGGTCGCGCTCGCGGTCCAGGAGGTCCGTCCAGCGATGGGTGACCTGGCTGTAGGTGCGCTGGACCCCGTAGAGGTGGGATATGGCCCAGCACACCTTCTCCCACCGCTTCCGGCGCTCCCGCATGTTGTAGCCGCCGGCCGCGATCCTGCCGCCTCCCGCGATGGTCCTGGGCAGGCGGCGCTGGACGAAGTAGACCAGCGCGCCCACTTCCTCTGGGCTGAATATCTCCTGTCGCGTCACCTGCTCCCCCCTCAATCTCCCGCATGCTGTCCTGGCACTGGGTCCAGCACTACTCCCCGCCGCCGCTGCGGCCCTCAAGTGCCTGGGCAGCTTCACGGCGCCTGGCTTGACCATGGTCTGGGCAGGTAAGGTAGGAAGAAGTAGAAAATTAAGAAAGAATAGGATAGGGAAGAAGAAAAGAAAAGAGTTTAAAAAAGTAGTTTAAAAGTAAAGAAAAATAGCAGAAAAGACAAAAATATACAGCTAGGAAAAGAGAGGGATAGATAAGAAGCAACATCGTAAAAAAAAAACTGAAAACAAGCAAAGGATGGCAAAGATACCAAGAGGATTAAACACCATGCCCAGACACAGGAAATGAATGGAAAACAAGATGGCCGGCGCCCGTTCACGAGCGCGAAAGTAAGTTCGCGCGAGATTTTCCTCGCGATCTCATGCGAACCTCTAGATTTCCCGCGCGATCTCGTGCGAACCTCTACTCGCAATGCGCTTACTGCGCGAGATTATACATAGCGGGCAGAAACGGAAATACGTCACGCAAACAAAATGGCCACGCCCGTACTCGACCTTGGGGTAAATTCGCGTGTTGCGCTGCAAGCGGCTCGCAAATACTGCAAAAAAACTCGCGAAACAACAAGCCGCAAAAAATAAAATACTCATTCGCACGAATTGGCGGCTTCCGCGGTCGGTTTCGCACGACGCCGCGCCCCGCGAATAGCGCGAAAAAACCGAAAAACGATTTCAGCAAAAGCAAAAGCAATGAGCAGGTGCAAAAGGTCAACCTCATGATTTGTAACGATTCTCTGTAGTGCTTCCTGAGGGGGCCCTCCAGAATTCGGTTGCCTGCTTGCAACTATTGTGTGACCCTGCTCTGACCTTAACTGTATGCCACAAAGGTCCTGATTTACAGCTAAAGGAGCAGACAAGCAGGTGCCAGGCTGGGACTTGAAATTCTTTCAGTGACACATTAATTAGCCCCTAATTCATTATTGTCAGTTGGGGCAGGGCAGGTGTTGTTAATAAACTAACCCCAAATTAATTCATGTCAGTTCAAGCAGGGCAGGTGGGCTTGCTTTTCCCCCCCCATCTTCTACAGTGATGATGAACCAGAGGGTGGCATTGATGTAACAGAGGGTGGCATGGGTCAAAGAGAGGGTGCCAGTGGTGAAACAGAGGGTGCTGGGAGGCTGTGATGATGAACCAGACGTAGAAACAACATAGTCGCGACCGTTGCGAGCCGACAAGTAAGTTCGCAATTGCGAACTAGTACCAAATCCTCGCGAACTGGTAGAAACACTTGCGAACACAAAAAAAAAATCCGCAAATTCGCGAGAATTCGCGGATTTTGCGGATTGACAATTCGCAAATCCGCAAAATTCGCGAACGCGAGATTCGCAAAATTCGCCCATGCTTAGTGTGGAGTTTCTTTTGTAGTGTGCTTAGTGTGTTGCTGCTGTCTGTGTGTTGTACAAACGCTTTACACATTGCCTCTGGGACAAGCCAGACTGCTCGTGCCTAAGCATGGGCGAATTTTGCGGATCTCGCGTTCGCGAATTTTGCGGATTTGCGGATTCGCAATCCGCAAAATCCGCGAATTCCCGCGAATTTGCGGATTTTTTTTTTTTTTTGTGTTCGCCCGTGTTTCTGCCAGTTCGCGAGGGTTTTTACAATTTCGCAATTTGCGAACTTACCTGTCGGGTCGCAAGTTTTGCGAACTTGTTGTTTCTACGTGTCCAGCCTGTTTGGGACACTCTTCTTCATCACTGCCACTCTCTGTCACCACTGCCACTCTCTGACTACTCATGCCACCCTCTGGCCCACCCATGCCACCCTCTGTTTCATCACCACACCCTCTGGTTGTCCAGTGTACATTATTTTCGGCAAAGCAAAGCACACCTTCCCTGCCTCAAGTGACCTGAATTAATTTGGGGCTGATTAATGTGTCACAGAATATTTTTTTAGCTGGCACCTGCTTCCTTAGTGCGCCCTGATTAGTGATCTTTTGCACTTGCTAAGTGCTTTCATTGTTGCAAAATTAGTTACAACACCTGCCCTGCCCCAACTGACAATAATGAATTAGGGGCTAATTAATGTGTCACTGAAAGAATTTAAAGTTCCAGCCTGGCACCTGCTTGTCTGCTCCTTTAGCTGTAAATCAGGACCTTTGTGGCATACAGTTAAGGTCAGAGCAGGGTCACACAATAGTTGCAAGCAGGCAACCGAATTCTGGAGGGCCCCCTCAGGAAGCAATACAAAGAATCGTTACAAATCATGAGGTTGACCTTTTGCACCTGCTCATTGCTTTTGCTTTTGCTGAAATCGTTTTGCGGTTTTTTTCGCGCTATTCGCGGGGCGCGGCGTCGTGCGAAACCGACCGCGGAAGCCGCCAATTCGTGCGAATGAGCATTTTATTTTTTTGCGGCTTGTTGTTTCGCGAGTTTTTTTGCAGTATTCGCGAGCCGCTTGCAGCGCAACACGCGAATTTACCCCAAGGTCGAGTACGGGCGCGGCCATTTTGTTTGCGTGACGTATTTCCGTTTCCGCCCGCTATGTATAATCTCGCGCAGTAAGCGCATTGCGAGTAGAGGTTCGCACGAGATCGCGCGGGAAATCTAGAGGTTCGCACGAGATCGCGAGGAAAATCTCGCGCGAACTGACTTTCGCGCTCGGAAACGGGCGCCGGCCATCTTGTTTTTCATTCATTTCCTGTGTCTGGGCATGGTGTTTAATCCTCTTGATATCTTTCCCATCCTTTGCTTGTTTTCAGTTTTTTTTTTACGATTTTGCTTCTTATCTATCCCTCTCTTTTCCTAGCTGTATATTTTTGTCTTTTCTGCTATTTTTCTTTACTTTTAAACTACTTTTGTAAACTCTTTTCTTTTCTTCTTCCCTATCCTATTCTTTCTTAATTTTCTACTTCTTCCTACCTTACCTGCCCAGACCATGGTCAAGCCAGGCGCCGTGAAGCTGCCCAGGCACTTGAGGGCTGCAGCGGCGGCGGGGAGTAGTGCTGGACCCAGTGGCAGGACAGCAGGCGTGAGATCGAGGGGGGAGCAGGTGACGCGCCGGGAGATATTCAGCCCGGAGGAAGTGGGCGCGCTGGTCTACTTCGTCCAGCGCCGCCTGCCCAGGACCATCGCGGGAGGCGGCAGGATCGCGGCCGGCGGCTATAACATGCGGGAGCGCCGGAAGCGGTGGGAGAAGGTGTGCTGGGCCATATCCCACCTCTACGGGGTCCAGCGCACCTACAGCCAGGTCACCCATCGCTGGACGGACCTCCTGGACCGCGAGCGCGACCTGCTGGACCAGCTCGGCTTGGAGATCCCCGGCCTTGGTGAGTAGTAGTAGCCATTGGCATTTAATCACTCACTACTATGATGTTTTCTCCTGCTCTGTGTTGTTGTATTGCAAATATTTGTTTTTTACATGGAGCAAGCCAATAATGCCGCTGATGACGATTACATTGTAGTTAAATTATATTTCAAAATCTTCTGTGCATTTCAGGTGCACTGCTCTCCTTCTCAGTGGGGTTGCTACTATGCTTATTTGTTTTCTATTTCGTGGTCTCATTGGCCTGAGTAACTATTATGTATGAGTGTACTTAACAGAACTGCGTAATGCTAGACACTAGGGGGCAGATTACATTTACAAGCCCCTTGCGCCACGTTTACGTTGCCTTGCGTGACGCAACAGCGGCGTAAACGTGCCGCATCCCTGCAAGTCATTTACAGCATGACGCATCTAGGGAGATGCGTCACGTTATAAAGCCATGGGCCTGCACCACAATGGGTGCGTTCCTAGTACGCAGGGTGGGCGGTCCAGCGGCTGTGCGCCTCGCAAAATTGCCTGCGTGAAATCTACAAGATTTAACGCAGGCACTTCTGCGACGCTGCTACGTCAATTCAATTCCTTATGTCTGCTCGAAGCAGGCGAAAGGACTGACACAGCATGTAAAGTATTGGGTGGCCCTGAGCATTACTGGAGTTGCATTGCGTTGGCGACGTGACTCCAGCGATGCGCCGCTCTTACGTGACGAGATGCGTCACGCAAGTGCCTACCCTTGCGCCAGGGCGCGCCGCATTGTAAATGAGGCACATCTGCCGTGTCGCAAGGGTAGTTTTGCGTGACGCATTTGATCTGGCGCATCTCTGGAGATGCGCCAGAACGCGTAAGTAAGTATGCCCCTAAGGGGCAGAATTGCAATTACCGTCGCATCCCTGCAAAGTAGCAGGGATGCGCCATTAATTGTGCGGCCCGCTACCACCACCAAACATGGTGCGCCGTATTTGCAATGCGGCGCCCCATGGGCCCAAAACGTCACCGAAGCTTTACTGCTGGAGTTGCGTCGCAACGATGGCGCAGCTCCATCAATGCTCTGGGGTACCCTATCTCCCCAATGCTGGGTCAAGCCGTACGTCTGCTTCAAGCAGGTGCAGGGTTTGTGTGACGCATCATTGTCCTAAAGGTGACTGATTGATATTTTGTAGATTTCCCTCAGCCACTATTAGGATGTGTTCCAGCGCAGGAATGCCCTCCCTTGCGCCGGAACGCCCCCTGATGGCGCAGGGCTTTATAACGGGATGCATCTCCCAAATGCGTCACGTTGTTATAATATTATACGCCGCACCATGGCGCCCTTTTTTGTTTAGCTGCTGCGTCACAAAAGTCACGCAAGAACGGCGCAAAAGAGCCGCAAGGGCTTAAATCTGCCCCTTCCTTTGTAACCCTGACAATAAGAAAAATAGTGGCGGTGGATTGATAGTTTGACTATTTAAATGACTGGTAATGTAGCAGGCAACTGTTAGTGTTGTCACTGATCTGACTGAAATCACAATGGAGTTTGTCTGTCACTTTGCGTCTTGCCTGCGGACTGCTGCCTGCCAGTCCTAGGTGAACGTTTCAGTACTTTGTTTAGTGAGTTACGTGACTTTCGAAGTCACAGGTCCGCATATAAATGAAAAGTAACCATAATCAATATAATTTCGCAGAAATATTTTGTTATTGTTCTTTTGAAATGTTTGATTTGGTTGACATTGACAAGCAACAATCATCCATGTTTTCTGTTCTTTCTTTCATGTTGTACGTCAGCTCCCCCCAGGGGCGAGAGGAGGACACAGGAGCAGCAGGCGGCGGATGCTGTTCATCAACAGGGCCAGGATCGGGCAGGCGAGGGCTCCTCTGCTGGCCCCAGTAAGTTTTCATTTTAGACTAGTACCTATTTTTCCTAGCGTTCCTCATTTGACTTTTTTCAAAATTGTCTTTGCTCTTCTTGTAGACTGTATCTAAATTCTTATCCTGCCTCTACTATGACTCCCTGTGGTATTACTAGATTATTCTTATTAGTCTGTCTGTGTAGCTAACTAAGATTGCACGGTTGGCGAAACTCCCATGATTCTAGTCAGCAATAGCTCTATCAACTGAGTGCAGTCCTCTGGGATTGTCCATAATGTCTTTTGAAGTGTTCTATCTGGACTCATGCTTGCAAAAATTGCAAAACCTTTCGCTCAGTCACTCTAGTCTGGACCAAAAAACACAGATTGTATTTAACTTTAAAAGCTTTATTAAAAGTAAACACATTTATTAAAATGAAGTCATAATAAAACTAAACGTTTAACTGATAATGGAAAAGTGGTTAGTGCTGACGATTAATTGAAGACATTTCTTGTGGTCGAGCCGAGCTCTCACCTGGTTTCAACTTGATCTTGTTGTTAGAAGTCCATCTTCTGTCTGTGTGGAGAAAAATGGTGCGTGTTAAAAAAACAGCCTTCATCAGTTGTGCCAAAAAGTGCAGCAAGACAACCTTCCCTGGAAAAAGGGACATTTTTTTTTAACTTTAACGACAGTCACAAATTACATTGTTTTCACATGTCTTCATTCCTAGACCAAATACTAGTGACTGCTTTATTCTAACATTCTTAAATGTACTTTGTAGGTGGAACATCTGGTGGCGGGGCCAGTGTGGAGGTGGTGGTGCTCGACACCGAGGCGGAGGGCGAATCGGGCGATGCTTCAGGGGAGGAGGCGGCGGCGGCAGCTGTGAGAGTTGAGACGGTGGTGGTGGCGGCCAGAGGTAAGCTCTTATATATTCCTTACTTATTGAGATTGAAGACTAGCTGGGAAGGCAAGAATATGAGATGCATGGCTGGGTGAATGATGAAGCAATGATGGGTGGAAGGACAACAGCCTGGGTGGGTGACACAGAAACTGTATGTGTCCATATACCTGGATCATGCTACTATCTGACTCTTAGATAGCATATGTGTATCTAGAGCAGGGGTACTCCTAGTACGGCCCGCGGGCCGGTGGTGGCCCGGCAAGCCTTCGTTGGCGGTGCGCTGACCTTGCAGACAATCACTGCTCCCCCGGCCCCCACAGAGCAGAGGCTTTTTTGTATTTCACCTGTTAGCGCCCCTGCATCTCCACTCTGACAATCACTGCTCCCCCGGCCCCCACAGAGCAGAGTGGAGATGCAAGGCCACAAAGAGGTGAAATAGAACTAAGCCTCTGCTCTGTGGGGCCGGGCAAGCAGTGATTGTCAGGGTGGAGAAGCAGGGGCGCTAAAACAAACAAAGCCTCAATAATATGTTAATGGTCTTTTAAAGACCTGTTAAGTACTTTGGTGTTGTTGTCTGTGTGTGCGCGTTGAGGAAGCGGTCTCAACCCGGGCTGAAGGCTGACACAGATAGACACACACACAGTGAGATGACAGAGGGAGAGGGAGGGCAGGAGGGAGAGAGAGATGGAGGGAGGGCAGGAGGGACAGCAGGAGGGAGAGAGATGTATGTAAATGCTGGGTCTGGTGGCTCAGTGGATGAGGGCATCTGCTGCAGGGACCTGTGTGCAACCTCATGGTCACAAGTTATCGTTTTGCTTTAGCCCCGCCCCCTCTGACTCCGCCCCCACCAGTGCGGCCCTCGGCCCCAAACTACACTGTAAATGTAGCCCCTGAGAGAAAGTTTGTGAGTACCCATGATCTAGAGAGAGTAGACGGTCAGTGGATGAACTAAGTGTAACTTTGAAGAGCATGTAACACTAACACTGCACCCGCACGTCCGTTCCAGTGTAGGAAAGGCAAGGAAAAGAACTTTTAATTTTGTCCAAATACTACCATAAATAGTAGCAGTAGTTTGTATTGCAAGCACTGCATAGATCCGGTTATTATGGTGGCCACTCCCTACCTCTCTTAATAAGTTTAGTAGTACTCAGTCATTCATGTGTGGATGTATCACTGCCTGTCACTCAATAAAAAGCAAAGCACCTAAAGTCATCCCATATATAAGCAAAAACATCCCATGTGAAGTGATAGATAATCAGATTATTTATCTTCTTCAATTTTCCATTTCTAGTACTCATTTCCACTGTAGGGTGAAAGTTAAATTAATTAAGCAGTAGCCCTTGAGTTGTAACAGAGTATTCTCAGTGCCACCCGTAATAGAAAAGTAAGAGATTCACCACCTGCATGTACTGGACGGGTACAGTAACGCAACGGCAACGCAAGTCTAGGTCACTCCTCATGGCGTGCGTCTCTTTTTCTCGGGTGCAAGTTTACCGCGCTGGCATTATGCCGGCTTGCAGAAAATAACGTACCAATTTTCCAAAACAAGAGACAAGAAGAAGAATAAGACTGGTGTACTTTCATAGTCGACTCCAATGGAAGTCCACAGTGCTCATAGAATTTGTTCCTTAAACTCCCACTAATGTTAGAGCAAGGATGAAGAAGTGTGAGGTTAGATAGATACTGGCCTCAATAGTTATGTAATGCGCTTGCAAGTTGCTAGTTGTACTGCAGCACACATTTCTGCTGAATGATTGAGTTAATCTTAAAGAGCATTGGTTACAGACTATGTCTTTCTTTCTTCATATAGGTTCTCCTTCCAAACGAACAAGGAGGAAGGAGCTGGCTAGAGCGGCCCGGCAACGGAGAATCGAGGCCACTGTTGCGGAATATCGGCGGCTGGTGGCCCTGGAGGACGTGGAAAGTGTGCGGTCGACAACAACGACAACGTCGTCCTCCGTGGCCTCACCGGCTGCCACCGTGACCCAGCACAGTGGTCCACCGAGACTGAGCCGGGCTGCCAAAGGCAAACGCCACCACCGAGCAGCAAGGCCAACAGCTGCTTCTCACAGGCCTTGCACCTGCAAGGCAGTGAAGGCACGCCTGCGCCGCACCACCCTGATGGTGTCCCGCCTTCAGCAGGAGCTCGCCTTGCTCCGCGAGGAGCATGATGCCCTGGCCCAAAAAGTGAACAGCATCCACCCATAGTGTCCCTTGCCCCTTTTTTAGAGACTTTTGGGGGGTGGGAATTGGGAGTTGGGTTTTTGGGGACTTTTGAAGGACAATCGTTGGGGTTAGGGAGGGTCTTGCGGGAGATTATTTTGTTAGGGATATAAATATACTTTTTCAAACTTTATCTGAGCATACCTGTTTTTTACTGCTTGCCTGGTGGGTGGGGGTTTAACGTTGACTGTTTTCCTGAAAGTTTAGTTCCATTTTCTTCCTTTAAGTGTAAATGCCCAAATGTTTTCAACACTAAGTGCCTCTCACAGACTAAGTGAAGTGAATCCAAGAGTCCTAGGACTTTAGTAGTACTACCTTCAGGCTCTCGTCTCTCGTACTAATACTCCATTATACCCCCAAACCACCAAACGCTTATCTTACCTGTAATTTGTGTTTGAAAGTAGGGCTAGGCCCAGGGCTGGCTCCACGGGAAACACCGAATAACGTTGGCAATCTTGGTCGGATAAAATTTCCTCATAGCGGTGGTAGTAGTGGTGTGACACAGTGGCAGTTGCATGCCTATGAAAAAAAAGAAAATGAAATCTGGTTTGTCCTCCTGAGCAATTCAACGGTACAACTGAGAATATAGCAGGTGACAGAAGTACAGTAGAGCAGTGCCACATTGTAGCCTAACAAATGGTAAAGTATAACTACTAATTCGGTTGAAGTTCTTTCACATTAGCAATGGTTCTTTGTCAAGCAGAGTAAGAATATATCATCGACAACTGTGGAAAGAAAGAATGCGACAGTACAGGGCCTGTGTGGAATTATTGATAACTATATTCAACATAAGGTCTCTGTAGCCAGATACCCGAGAGCCTTGCTGGTCACTATAAATCCATTCACAACAACACTCAATGGGGTTGGTCTGGAAGGTGTCACGTTTACTCCCCGTGATCCAGTCGATGCAAATATGGTTCCACCTCCAAATGTCACCAACACCCAGAAGTGTAAACACAGGGTGTTCGAGGCATTAGGCGAGGGAGAAAAATAACAAACTAAAATAAAAAATGTGGGATGGGTAAAGGTAGGGTCAGCAGGGAAAGGATACCTGTAAGAGAAGACAAGACAGGCATCAGTGAAGTGATGTCCTAACATACAAGGGTACTCTCATATAGTCTCACTAAATAGTCTGCAAGTCTCCCGCCTACTCATGGGAAATGTAGTTTCATAGTACGGTAGGCGCTTAGGGGCTGCGTAACCTGACAGAAGGTATAGTAGATAAAAAAGGAGAAATTGCTTTTTTTCTAGGTGTCCCCTCACTCACCAGGGTTGCCCCTTGGTGACATGCTTCATCATTGGGGCCATCCCAGTCCTCTACGGCCTGGGGCGTGCTGCGACTTGCGAATTACGTAGGAGCACTTACAAATGACTATGTGTGGTGCAGATAGTGGAGTGGACTAAGTGATGTGTTAAGGGATCAATGTAGAAGCCGAGAGAGAGCAAAGAAATGCAGTCACAGTCAGAGAAAAAGGCAAGGGATACTGTATCTATGTGGTTGTAGTGGTCCTGTTGGAAGTGGTAAGTAAGTTGCCCGCAGAAAAAAAATCCTCCTATTAGCGGCACTCCTCCATTGCAGCCGACGCTTCGTCCACCGATGTTGGTCACCAGAAGACACCCTGTCCACTGCCTGCCTGATGCTGAATTGTGGCTCGCTACTGTGAAGCCTGACTCCATCCTTTTTTCCCCATTGCAGAGACTGAAACCCGGCCTGTAATTATTCAACGAAAAACAGGAAGTGATATAATATTACAACACCACTGATAAATAAATATAAGGTATGTAGGCTGTGGAGTGCAAAAAGTCACAATTTGTTTTTCCTAGTAGACAGACAGTACAATGTTTTTGAAAGTGCGTACTCTGAGTCACCTTTTGAAGGATAAGTAAGTATGGGCAAATTAATGTAGCGGATCTTGCCCCTCAAGCTAGGTGTACTGTAAACTGTGTTTTAGAACAAAAATAGATCTTCCTAGCAGTGCTCCCACCCAAAAAACGAGGCCTAGCAGAAAACTGGAGACAAAACTTACTTTGAAAGTTAAAGTAGGCCGAAGTACCCTAATTACCCATTACCCCCCGTGGATTGTATTCAAACCACTTGCAAGCAACCAAGCAAAAGTAGCCATAGCCAGCATCGCTCCAAGACTCGAAATCCCCCCCACTCAAACACATGCAATAGAAATACTGCTAACCCTAACGAACCCTAAGTTAAGAATAGTGGCAAAGGCTTTCTTTAACTATGCCAAATCCCCCCTTTCCCACCATGGATTTTCTTCAAATGACTTGCAACCAAAATTACACATTCTCACGAGTGCTCTAAGACCCCAGAACTCAGTTTGAAAAATCTAGAACACCCCGATACACATGCAATCCTGCTGCTAGGGCTAACCCTAACGAACCCTAAGTTACAAAAAGTGCCAAAACTAAAGGCTTTTCCGCGCGGATTTTGTCCCAACCACTTCTACCCGGTATTAGACCTTCCCAGGAATGCCCCAAGACCCGGCAACCCACCCGCCAAGAAGCATAACACCCCCAAACAGGCCAAAAGCAAAATCTCATACTTGCAATATTTCTGGGCCTTCGGTCCAAACGCGCTGCGTAGCTAGGCCATAAGTCGGGGTTGGCACGACGGATTTCCTGAAAAGCAAATGCAATCAAGATTAGAGTGTCCCAGCAGTGCTCCCAGACCACGAAACTCACCCGCAAACAGACGGAACCCCCCCTAAGAGCACCTCAAAGGCAAGCAAGTCATCAAAAACACAAAAAAAATTCCGCCTGGGATTTGGTCCAAAACACTTTTATCCGGTATTAGAGCTTCCCAGCAATGGCCCCAGAGCCGTCAACCCAGGAGAAAACGAGTAGAAGACCCCCAAACAGCCAAAGAGCAAAAGTACAAAAATGGGGACTTAGTCACTTTTTCACAAATTTCCCAAATCACTCCGCGCGCGCTCTGCAGCTAGGCCCTAAGTCCCCTCAGCCACCATGGATTTGCTTCAAACCTCTTGCAAAGTAAAGTATATATAGCCAGCAGTGCTCCCACACCACGAAACTCACCCGCAAACACCAGGAAGCCCCCCAAACAGGCCCCCGAAAACGCTACATAGAGCAAAATGTCTGAAATAGCCCAAAAAAAATCGGCCTGGATTTTGTCCCAACCACTTCTACCCGGTATTAGACCTTCCCAGGAATGCCCCAAGACCCGGCAACCCACCCGCCAAGAAGCATAACACCCCCAAACAGGCCAAAAGCAAAATCTCATACTTGCAATATTTCTGGGCCTTCGGTCCAAACGCGCTGCGTAGCTAGGCCATAAGTCGGGGTTGGCACGACGGATTTCCTGAAAAGCAAATGCAATCAAGATTAGAGTGTCCCAGCAGTGCTCCCAGACCACGAAACTCACCCGCAAACACCAGCAAGCCCCCCAAACAGGCCCCCGAAAACGCTACATAGAGCAAAATGTCTGAAATAGCCCCAAAAAAAATCGGCCTGGATTTTGTCCCAACCACTTCTACCCGGTATTAGACCTTCCCAGGAATGCCCCAAGACCCGGCAACCCACCCGCCAAGAAGCATAACACCCCCAAACAGGCCAAAAGCAAAATCTCATACTTGCAATATTTCTGGGCCTTCGGTCCAAACGCGCTGCGTAGCTAGGCCATAAGTCGGGGTTGGCACGACGGATTTCCTGAAAAGCAAATGCAATCAAGATTAGAGTGTCCCAGCAGTGCTCCCAGACCACGAAACTCACCCGCAAACACCAGGAAGCCCCCCAAACAGGCCCCCGAAAACGCTACATAGAGCAAAATGTCTGAAATAGCCCAAAAAAAATCGGCCTGGATTTTGTCCCAACCACTTCTACCCGGTATTAGACCTTCCCAGGAATGCCCCAAGACCCGGCAACCCACCCGCCAAGAAGCATAACACCCCCAAACAGGCCAAAAGCAAAATCTCATACTTGCAATATTTCTGGGCCTTCGGTCCAAACGCGCTGCGTAGCTAGGCCATAAGTCGGGGTTGGCACGACGGATTTCCTGAAAAGCAAATGCAATCAAGATTAGAGTGTCCCAGCAGTGCTCCCAGACCACGAAACTCACCCGCAAACACCAGGAAGCCCCCCAAACAGGCCCCCGAAAACGCTACATAGAGCAAAATGTCTGAAATAGCCCCAAAAAAAATCGGCCTGGATTTTGTCCCAACCACTTCTACCCGGTATTAGACCTTCCCAGGAATGCCCCAAGACCCGGCAACCCACCCGCCAAGAAGCATAACACCCCCAAACAGGCCAAAAGCAAAATCTCATACTTGCAATATTTCTGGGCCTTCGGTCCAAACGCGCTGCGTAGCTAGGCCATAAGTCGGGGTTGGCACGACGGATTTCCTGAAAAGCAAATGCAATCAAGATTAGAGTGTCCCAGCAGTGCTCCCAGACCACGAAACTCACCCGCAAACACCAGGAAGCCCCCCAAACAGGCCCCCGAAAACGCTACATAGAGCAAAATGTCTGAAATAGCCCCAAAAAAAATCGGCCTGGATTTTGTCCCAACCACTTCTACCCGGTATTAGACCTTCCCAGGAATGCCCCAAGACCCGGCAACCCACCCGCCAAGAAGCATAACACCCCCAAACAGGCCAAAAGCAAAATCTCATACTTGCAATATTTCTGGGCCTTCGGTCCAAACGCGCTGCGTAGCTAGGCCATAAGTCGGGGTTGGCACGACGGATTTCCTGAAAAGCAAATGCAATCAAGATTAGAGTGTCCCAGCAGTGCTCCCAGACCACGAAACTCACCCGCAAACACCAGGAAGCCCCCCAAACAGGCCCCCGAAAACGCTACATAGAGCAAAATGTCTGAAATAGCCCAAAAAAAATCGGCCTGGATTTTGTCCCAACCACTTCTACCCGGTATTAGACCTTCCCAGGAATGCCCCAAGACCCGGCAACCCACCCGCCAAGAAGCATAACACCCCCAAACAGGCCAAAAGCAAAATCTCATACTTGCAATATTTCTGGGCCTTCGGTCCAAACGCGCTGCGTAGCTAGGCCATAAGTCGGGGTTGGCACGACGGATTTCCTGAAAAGCAAATGCAATCAAGATTAGAGTGTCCCAGCAATGCTCTCAGACCATGAAACTCACCCACAAACAGACGGAACCCCCCCTAAGAGCACCTCAAAGGCAAGCAAGTCATCAAAAACACAAAAAAATTTCCGCCTCGGATTTGGCACAAACCACTTTTAGTGCTTCCCAGCAATGGCCCCAGACCCGTCAACTCACCTGCAAAGAGGTAGAACAACACCCCCACAAGTGCTGAGTCTTTCTTCATTGGGCGTAAACCAGCCCTCTGCTTTGATGGAAATAGGAGTCTGGAGGAGGAGGATAGAGGAGCATGTTCTTCTGAACTTGTGAACCTGAGGAATGCAGACTGCGGCACCTTCAAATAAATTAGCAAACAAGTGAAGACAGTTCTGCTGATGGGCTTGTCTTTGTGATAATCTGATTAAAGTTTGAATTATATTAACTGTGCACAACAAAGAAAGACAGACACACAGGAATAAAAGTGAATAAGGATGAAAAAGAAAGTTATTGATTCGTTGTCTCATTTTCAGGGCTCGAAGTCGGAATCACGGTCCAGGAATAAGAATAAGGCTTCGTCATCATACTCTGCGAATTCAGCCCGGGTGAGGTCAGTGCCACCTGACAGAGTAGAAATTCCCTCATCTATGGTGCTGGCCACCTCCTCTTCATCCGGCACGCTCTCTCGTACTCTTATATCTGGTGGTATGAGGTGCTGATTCATCTTGATCATTGTTAACCTCTCCACATTTTTGGGCGAGAGGCGGCTCCGTTTGGGAGTTACAATCCCACCAGCCGCACTGAAAACCCGTTCAGAAGACACACTTGCGAGTGGGCAAGACAAGTAGTTTAAAGCCAGGTTGGTGAGCTGTGGCCACAATTCTTTTTTCCCATGCCAATACGCCAATGGGTCAGAATTAACATAGACCTCTGTGGAGTCATTCAGATAGTCCTTCACCATCGACTCAAGGTCCTCCTCCAAGGTTCCTCCACTTTGCGTAGCTCTTGCTGTGCCTCTGGCCTTTTGAGAACCAAACCCACGCAGAGCTAGCCAATCCTCTTCAGCCTCCAATGTTTCTGCTGTCTTTCGTGCAGATGATGCGGTTGCCGGTGTCTTTAACGGCTGAGAGGTCACTTGTGCCACAGCCACAGGTGCAGAAGTGGATTGTTTTGACTGGGGATGGCCTGCTGATGTACTGCCATTTCCTTCAATTTCCAGCCGTTCTGTTTCAAACTTCTTGGCTGACAAGGCTAGCCAACGTTTGTACTTTGTAACATCTTCATCAGCAAAAGCAAAGAATGCTCTGCCTGCCAGCGCCTTTTTGTAGCGTGGATCCAGAATAGTAGCACAAATGTAATGCTGTTCTGAGTGGATCTTTTGAAGACGTTCATCACCTTGTAGGAGCTCTAATAATTTCTCAGCCAGAAGCAAAGAGTCTTTCTTTTTGTCATCTTTTCGAAACACAGAACACACCTCCTTCAGTTGGTCCTCCAGCATGTACAACAATGGGATAGCTTTTCCCAAATTAGAGTCCTCCTTGCTGACTGCACGTGTGAAGACCTCAAAAGGACGAAGCATGCGTGTTAGGCTTTCAACTATGTTCCATTGCGGCCCACCCATCCTCAGCTCCTCTATACCCTCTTTCAAGAAATATTGATCGAGTTGCGTATACTGCTCATACAGACGCTCAAGCATGTAGAAGGTTGAGTTCCAACGTGTTACCACCTCCTGGATGAGTGCTTTCACTGGCATTTGACTTTGATATAGCATGCTCCTCAGCTGCTTGCGGGCCTTAAAAGAATGCCTGAAATGCTTGCAAATTTTTCGGCAGTTGTCCAATACAATGTACGCTGCACTGTGTTTATTACCCAAGAATTTTTGGACAACCAGGTTTATACAGTGCGCCAAACACGGCACTCTGAAATAGTAACCGTCCCTCATGGCCTTAACTATATTGGAGCCATTGTCTGTGGAAACATAACCAACCTTGCGTTTTAGTGGGGACAGACAGTTAAGGACCTTTGTGTTAAAGACATCCAAAATGTTTTCTGCTGTGTGACGTTTCTCCAAACCAAACATGGCTAGTGTTGCATGTTTCCGAGCACCTTTAAAAACAATGTTAGTGTCAACACCTGAGTTTAGCTTTGCTTTAGCCCCTGAAAAAGAGACCCAGTGTGCAGTGATGCACATGTAATCAGCGCCTGCGCCACTGGTCCACATGTCTGTTGTCAGATGTATAGTGTGAACAGCACTCTTCTCCAAAGCTGCCCCAATCAACTTCAGAACATCTTCATGTAGTGCTGGAACCGCAACTCGGGCAAAATAGAACCGGCTAGGAACCTTCCATTTAGGGCAGAGCACTGTCACTAATTCTAGAAAACCAACCCCTTCTACAAAAGAAAAAGGGAGAAGGTCCAGAGCTAGCATTTTAGCCAGCTTAGTGTTATACAGACGGGTCATTGGGTGGTTGCGTTCATATTGCGCTTCTGTAAACAACATCTTTTTAATGTTGCCCTGGACCAATGATTTACGGGATGATGATGATCTCTTCGACCCAGTTACGCTCGCTGATGAACTTTTCCGCATTGATGTCTCACTCTCTCCCACACTCTTAGTGTGGCTCCCATGGGGTGTGCTGCTGACATGGGAACTGGGTGTAAGTGAAGTGTTTGAATCGTCTTCTTCTACCTCCTCGTCATCAGCAGATGACAAATCAACGTTTTCATTACGTGCAATTCCGGCTTTCTTGACCGCCTCTAGGTGCGGAAACCATTCAACAGGGTGCCTTCTCTCAAGATGACCTCTCTGGCCTCCGGTACCATAGTTAGAACCAAGCTTACCACGACTATATCGAAGCTTACAAAGGCTACAAATGGCTACGTTTTCCTTTTTTGGGCAAACACTAAAGAAGTCCCAAACTGGAGACTTGAAATGTCTTCGGGGGCCGCCGCCGGAGGAGGCGTCGATACTGGTGGTGGTGGTCCTGCTGCTAATGACAGATGAAGTGGAGGATGTGGATTGCCGAACTTCAGTACGTTTTGCACTTTCACCACCACGAATTGAGGTCGAGGACGAGGTGGGTACCTTCTTGCGAGGAAGAAATATGGAAGCGGTAGGTTTTGGTGTACTACTTAACTCCAAATCTAATGATTCCATTTCCATTGCCTCCTCGCCGACATCATCATCACGCTCAGCAGCTTCTCGGGATAGGGTCAAAATGTCTCTTTGCTGCATGCCCGGTGGGGCTGCAGTGACCTTTGTGATGACTGCCTCGTCGTCATCGTGAGAGGCTTCATCACCAGCAGTATCTGTCACTTCTTGTTGAGCCTCATCACACTCCATAGGTTTGAGTTTTTGGACGACCTTCCTTTTACGCTTAGGTACCGGTGGCAGATCATGGTGTGCCTCTGCCTCACTGTCAGACCGCAGTTGTCGTGGTTCCCAAGACAGATCACTTGCATCAGAACGAGGTGGGCTTGAAGAAGATGTAGACACCCCCCTTGATCTTTTCCTTGCTAGGGATGTGGAAGACAATGAATGATCATCAGGAGGAGTGGCTTCCAATGATACCTCAGCTTCATTGTCGATTTCCAAATGTGCCCCTACTTCGGGAGGAACAACTATTGTGGGCACTTGTGAACGTCCATGCACCTTTGCTTGCGCATCTCCTTTTGCTGCCTCTCCTTCCACATGTACTTGGGCGTGTACTTGCACATGGTGTTGTTGTTGCGGCTGTGGTTGTTCAACACTTGTCAGATGAGTTACAACAACCTGTGTTGATTCAGGGACATTGCTGCTACTTTCTTGCGATGAGCCAACATCACTGGTCGATGGTGATTGGAGAAGTACACTGACTGCCTCTGAAGCACTCAAGGGCTTTGACTTAAGTTGGCGTGGTGGTGGAGGCACTGAACCCAATGGAGCAGGGGTGCTGCTCTCAGGTTGGTCCCCAGCAGATCCTGCTGCTGCAGGCGTACTTTTTTTTTTGCTCCCAAAAAAAGTGGTGGGTGGCACACCAGCCTCCTTGGTAACTTGCTTCTTCTGCTCCTTACTAGCAACTTTCTTGCTAGAGGAGCTACGGAGACCTTTCTTTGGGGCCATCTTCTTCAGAGCAGGTCAGACAGCAGGCCGCAGTTGCACGAATTGTAGAGTTGTCTGAGGCCAGACGTGACGTCGCGTGACGTTATGCTGCACACACACACCGCTGCAGGACTTCTTCCTGGCACTGGTGGTTCTCTTGAGTCTTGTGCACCTAAAAAAAATGGAAGACAGAGGAACATCAGTTCAGTTATAGAGCACAAAAAAATCGAAAAACACTGCAAAATCAGCACAATCCCAATACATCCATGCCCTCCATAATGTTTAAATTCAAGACAACCCACAGAAAGACTAGGCCCATGCAAGACTCACTACCCCTGGGCATAAATAAAGGTTGAAAAGTAGGCAAAATGGTTGGAGGCCTAACAACAAAGCCTGCATTCAAAATGGCCACTTGCCTGCCAAGCACATGGCCAGTGCCTGTAGCTGCACTCAAAATGGCCACCAGCCACATGGCATGTCCCTCCCCATGAACACCCCCAAAAATCGAAAAACACTGCAAAATCAGCACAATCCCATTCCATCCATGATGTTTAAATTCAAGACAGCCCACAGAAAGACTAGGCCCCATGCACCACTCACTACCCCTGGTCAAGGCCCCAACAACAGGTCAAAAATCGAAAAACACAAAATTTTACAAAAAAAAAAAATCGAAAAACACAGAAAAATCAGCACAATCCCAATTCATCTATGGCCTCCATGATGTTTAAATTCAAGACAACCCACAGAAATACTAGGCCCATGCAAGACTCACTACCCCTGGCATAAATAAAGGTTGAAAAGTAGGCAAAATGGTTGGAGGCCTAACAACAAAGCCTGCATTCAAAATGGCCACTTGCCTGCCAGCACATGGCAAGTGCCTGTAGCTGCACTCAAAATGGCCACCAGCCACATGGCATGTCCCTCCCCATGAACACCCCCAAAAATCGAAAAACACTGCAAAATCAGCACAATCCCATTCCATCCATGGCCTCCATGATGTTTAAATTCAAGACAACCCACAGAAATACTAGGCCCATGCAAGACTCACTACCCCTGGCATAAATAAAGGTTGAAAAGTAGGCAAAATGGTTGGAGGCCTAACAACAAAGCCTGCATTCAAAATGGCCACTTGCCTGCCAGCACATGGCCAGTGCCTGTAGCTGCACTCAAAATGGCCACCAGCCACATGGCATGTCCCTCCCCATGAACACCCCCAAAAATCGAAAAACACTGCAAAATCAGCACAATCCCATTCCATCCATGATGTTTAAATTCAAGACAGCCCACAGAAAGACTAGGCCCCATGCACCACTCACTACCCCTGGTCAAGGCCCCAACAACAGGTCAAAAATCGAAAAACACAAAATTTTACAAAAAAAAAAAATCGAAAAACACAGAAAAATCAGCACAATCCCAATTCATCTATGGCCTCCATGATGTTTAAATTCAAGACAACCCACAGAAATACTAGGCCCATGCAAGACTCACTACCCCTGGCATAAATAAAGGTTGAAAAGTAGGCAAAATGGTTGGAGGCCTAACAACAAAGCCTGCATTCAAAATGGCCACTTGCCTGCCAGCACATGGCAAGTGCCTGTAGCTGCACTCAAAATGGCCACCAGCCACATGGCATGTCCCTCCCCATGAACACCCCCAAAAATCGAAAAACACTGCAAAATCAGCACAATCCCATTCCATCCATGGCCTCCATGATGTTTAAATTCAAGACAACCCACAGAAATACTAGGCCCATGCAAGACTCACTACCCCTGGCATAAATAAAGGTTGAAAAGTAGGCAAAATGGTTGGAGGCCTAACAACAAAGCCTGCATTCAAAATGGCCACTTGCCTGCCAGCACATGGCCAGTGCCTGTAGCTGCACTCAAAATGGCCACCAGCCACATGGCATGTCCCTCCCCATGAACACCCCCAAAAATCGAAAAACACTGCAAAATCAGCACAATCCCATTCCATCCATGATGTTTAAATTCAAGACAGCCCACAGAAAGACTAGGCCCCATGCACCACTCACTACCCCTGGTCAAGGCCCCAACAACAGGTCAAAAATCGAAAAACACAAAATTTTACAAAAAAAAAAAATCGAAAAACACAGAAAAATCAGCACAATCCCAATTCATCTATGGCCTCCATGATGTTTAAATTCAAGACAACCCACAGAAATACTAGGCCCATGCAAGACTCACTACCCCTGGCATAAATAAAGGTTGAAAAGTAGGCAAAATGGTTGGAGGCCTAACAACAAAGCCTGCATTCAAAATGGCCACTTGCCTGCCAGCACATGGCAAGTGCCTGTAGCTGCACTCAAAATGGCCACCAGCCACATGGCATGTCCCTCCCCATGAACACCCCCAAAAATCGAAAAACACTGCAAAATCAGCACAATCCCATTCCATCCATGGCCTCCATGATGTTTAAATTCAAGACAACCCACAGAAATACTAGGCCCATGCAAGACTCACTACCCCTGGCATAAATAAAGGTTGAAAAGTAGGCAAAATGGTTGGAGGCCTAACAACAAAGCCTGCATTCAAAATGGCCACTTGCCTGCCAGCACATGGCCAGTGCCTGTAGCTGCACTCAAAATGGCCACCAGCCACATGGCATGTCCCTCCCCATGAACACCCCCAAAAATCGAAAAACACTGCAAAATCAGCACAATCCCATTCCATCCATGATGTTTAAATTCAAGACAGCCCACAGAAAGACTAGGCCCCATGCACCACTCACTACCCCTGGTCAAGGCCCCAACAACAGGTCAAAAATCGAAAAACACAAAATTTTACAAAAAAAAAAAATCGAAAAACACAGAAAAATCAGCACAATCCCAATTCATCTATGGCCTCCATGATGTTTAAATTCAAGACAACCCACAGAAAGAATCAGTCCACCCACCACTGAGTACCCCTGGGAAAAGGCCCCAAAACAGCAAAAAAATCGAAAATCCCAAAATTTTAGTTGCAGCAACTGTAATGCCCCAAACAAACTTACTTGTAAAATTTCTAATCCAACAGTGATCCAAAGAAAGTCAAAAAGGCCTCAAATCCAAAGATCCAGCAGCATCCACAAAAGGTAATCCTTCCAGGTCCACATCCGAATGAAAAGTGACCAGGAGATGGACAAAGCACTGGGAGGAGCCTGCTGAACAGGAACAGGAAGTTGAAGACTATGGGGCACTTCCTTCCTCCCACCCCCCTGCCCCCCTCCCCAAAATGGACTCCTCGCTAAAAAAGTGCAGGCAAATGTCAAACTAAGGAGTTATTCACATAAAAATCATCATTTCTAGAAGGTTTATGCTGCTTGCTGGTGGATTTCTTGTGCAGAATTGCAAATTTATATTTTCGCGCGCCGCATCTCAAATCTCGCAATTTGCGAAGTACCGCGAGACGTGATCTCGCCGTACTCGCGTTGACAAACTCTCGCTGGCAAGCCGCGATGACGTAATCGCGCTCGCCAATTCCCGCGGGATCACACAGCAAGATCCAAAATGGCGCAGCACTCGCAAACTATCGAAAAAAACAACTCGGCAAACGATGATAAACGCCGCGCGCCGCAAAAATTGTATCACCAACGCCGCGCGCCGCCAAAAAAATCCGCTGCGTGCGAATTTGCGGATTTTGCGGGAAATCCGCAAATCTCGCGGATTGCGGATTTCCCGAAAATCCGCAAAATCCGCGAGCGGAACGGATTTTCCGCCCACGCTTACTCGTGCCAAGCTACCAAGGGTGTGAGGACGGGTTATCTTCAGCGTGTAACTCCCTTGCCCTGACTAGAGTGTTGGTTTCTGCCTGGCTTAGTGGCAAGTCCTAGCCAACCAGAAACCCATTTCTAACATGTGGGGACGAAATCTTTAATGAAAAAGTCAATGTACTTCCCAATGGGTTCTAAAGCGGACCCACAACCAAATAGAATAGGACGCCCAGGAGGATTAGTAGTGCTCTTGTGGATCTTCGGGAGTGTACACAGAACAGGAGTTCTTGGATTTTCTGCATTCAAAAACTCAAATTCCTTTTTACTGATATAACCCTGATCTTTTCCATCTGTGGCGACTTCCAAAAATTTCATTTTTGATGTCTGACAACAGGTTTGTACCTAGTTTTTTGTAGTGTCTCTCCTTATTGATTTGTTTGCAGATTTTCACATCATAATCTTTCCGGTCCTGAATCGCGATGCCACCCCCTTTGTTGGCTGGTTTTAGAATTATTGTTTTTGTAAAAAAATTGCATTATTATATACATAAATAACAATTGTTATTAGCAGAAATTAAGGTGTACATGGTTTCTTCTTCTTTGGATACCGACCCAACCCTTTTCATTGCATTTGTGCATACAAGTAGTATCATTATTTACTATATTAATCCGCCGGAACCGTTGTTTCTGTTTACACATATACTACTCTGGTTCCTTGTGAGTAGGGTTTCCCTTGTCTCTTGTAGTCGGCAAGTAGTACAGATGCAGGGGCGGGGCTGAGAGTAAGAACTGGGCATCCTAGTAACTCCTGATGCCCCCTTGGCCCAACTGCTTCAGAAAATGTCCTTATGGCTCTAGTTGCAGTCTCAACTACTGCTCTGCTATACTATAAACAACCAACTGAGCTCACATCAATTAAAATGGTGCCACTACAAGAGATTGTACTGTGTGAGAATGACACTGAAGCAGATTTTGAATTAAGCAGTGTACCAACACACTCGACAATCGGCCAAGGCCACCGAGGCTGCTGATTTCATGACAGACGCCTTTCTACGACCATGGTTCTATTTTGGTTTAGCTACCAGAGTGTTTTTTACTTTTAAATACAAACTGTCATGCTGATAATGTATTTTTCCCCGGATAAATATAAACTATCCCCCAGATTCATCAAAGCCACATTCTGCGAATTCCAAATTGCGAAAATTACCGAATCGCAATTTAGAATTCGCAGAATGGGATTCATGAAGAAATGCGATTAAAAAAAGCGAATCGCAATCGCCCGCAATTGCCGTTTGCGATTATGCCAAAATCGCAGAAAGATCGCAGAATCGCCCGTATCCCGTGTTGAAATTGCGATCTCGCAATTACAGAAATCGCAAATTGCGATCTCACTAATTGCGAGATCGCAAAAACGGGAAGTCGCATTTCGAGCACAATGATGACATCACAACCAGGAAGTAGGCAGTTCCCTCCCTCATTCTGCTCACTGAGCCTGAAAGTGGAAGCAGCACTGGCCAGAGCTCCACTACAGACCACCTGCAGCAGCAAACCAGGAGACAAACAACCCCAGAAAATGTCCCAGGAAGCAGCAGGGAGCAGTGCCCCTGGAAGGAAAAGGAAAATTAAATTTTCCGAGCAGGAACTAGAATATTTAATTGAGGGAGTCACAAAGGACCATGACCGGCTTTTCGGTAAGGATTCACAGAGGGTGCGTGAGGCGGACAAAAGGCGCATTTGGCTGCGCATCGGCGCTAAGGTCAATGCAGTGGGAGTGACCCAGCGCTCTATAGACGAACTCAAAAAGAGGTGGTATGACCTCAGAGGGCGAGCAAAGGAACGAATTGCAGAGAGGTTGGGGGAGCGAATTGCAACCGAGGAGGAGAGCCCACTGTACCACCCAACACCCCACTGGAGGACCTTGTGGAGGACACCATGAATCCCGAAGCATGCGTGGGGGTCACCCGGCTGGACTACTCCCGACCCACCCAATAATCCCAAGGTAAGTGCCATGCGACTGCGACCCTGTCCCCTGACAATGGCCATGACTCCAGAGCTACCCATTAGAAAACCCCAGTTATGCAGGGCATGCACACCAGAAATGCCCAATTGCATTGTGGTACTTGTAGTGTGACCACAATTTCCAGATAGCCCCATACAGCCGGACCTGTCAAGTGAGAGTCATTCCTAAAGCCAGTCAGGGAATGGTAGCCTGCATGCATGTAGCAACCTCCCATGTGCAAGAAACATCTCATTAATCGCGGTCCCATTTACATCACAGGTGGCACACAACAACCCAGCAGCTACAGTGAGGCCCTACACATCGACGACAACCCCTACGACACCGAGGGAGAGGGCCATCCTTCCCTTCAACCGGGACCATCACAGCCAGCACCAGCAGCAGTCGTACCACCACCTGCCCCTGTGGACAGTGCCACACCTGCAGCCACAGGCGCGCACACAACCACACCGTGTAACACCCATGGCTGTGGCACAGCCCACCTCAGTTGCAGCCAGGAAGCAGACAAGGCGCACAGCCACTGAGCGATCACAGTCCAGCGGACTGATCAGGGAGCAGCACGACACAACACCACACACTGGCAGGGGGGCAAATGTCCGGGGTCCTGGCCTGTCCATTGAACGTTGGATGCTCCGAGTCCATCAGAAGCAGGCACGTCACATAGCAGCCATCCACCTGCAGCTGCACAAGACTGCACGTAATGTAGGACAGCTCACTGACAGCATGCAAACCATGACCGCTGCTGTCCGTGAAAACAGCCAGGCCCTGTTGTCCCAGCAGGATGTCAACCGCCGCCGCCACCGCCAGCTGCTGACCCGCCTGTCAGCGTACACACGCTCAAATCATATCATCGGGAATGCCACCTCCCAACTATCGCGTCGCTCCCTAGCGATGCAGATTCCAATAGTGCAGTGCTGCCAGGATGTCGCTAGGGCACTGGAGCAAGTCACCACAGCAGTGCAGGGTCTGCAGGCGACTGGCCATGGACAAGCTAGTGTGGGGGATGATGCCAGTGAGGGCAATTCCAGCCACAGAAGCCTGTCGTTGCCGCTGGTGACGGTAACCCGCCGCAGCACCAGGCCCACTGCAGCCTCATGGGCCAATGCTGATGTGGGGGAAGTCGAAAGGTGACTGAGAGCGTCCGTCCGGAGGCGCCACTGACTCTTTGAAATGTACCTGCAGGGCTATGCTGATGATAAAAGCATGCCCTCTTCACATACATGGGGATGTATGAGTTTATACAGCTCTCATGCAATATAAAAAAATATTACTACATTATTGTGAAAAAAATATAACATTTGATATGCACAAGTTAATCTGAATCAGTCATTATTTAATTTGTCATGCATGAGTGTAGTGTTGGGTGAGGGGAGTGGGTGCACTAGAAACAGTTCATTGTGATTTGGTTGCAGCGCCTGTGTCCTTCACCAGGATTCTCCCCGCGTGCATGACGCATATGTGCAGGTGGGCGGTGGTCCCCTTCCGACTCACTGCCAGAGATCTCTACAGGTATCCTGCGCTTGGTAGCAATGTTGTGGAGTATTGCGCACACGGCCACGATGAGGCAGCAGACCTCAGGCTGGTATTCGAGGGACCACACCAATCTTGTTTAGTATGCAGAATCGGCTCTTCAAAAGCCCAAAGTGCGCTCAATGCAATTTCTTGTGTGGATGTGTGCAGATTGTAAGGCCGTTGCTGTGGTGTGGCAGGTTTGAGGTATGGGGTGAGGAGGTACTCACGGAGACCGTAGGCGCTGTCACCAGAATGAAAGAAGCAGAGGGTGAGTGCCTGTTATGCGCAGCTACATGGTCGCAATGTACTGTTTGTTGGCATGTGTACTTACCTAGTAGGTGTCGTTCGCCAAAGTCTCCCCTGGCCAGTCGTGTGTGCATGCCGCTGTGCCGGAATATGAAGGAGTCATGTGTGCTCCTCGGGTATTGTGCCACTATGTCTGTGATGATTGTCTTAGCTTGCACACCATCTGGATATTCAGTGAGTGGTAGGACTTGCGGTTCCAGTACATGTATTCTGTTTGTGCAGGTGGGCAGATGTGGATGTGGGTACAGTCAATGCATCCAATTACATGGGGGAATTGCGCAATGTTGTAAAAATCAAGCTTGGTTTGATTTAAGTCCTGTTCGGTGGTCGGGAATGTGATGTAATGGTGTAGCCGGGTCAGCATGGCCTCCAGGAAATTCCTTAGGCAGCGGGACATGATGCTCTGGGAGATCCCCCTGCATATGCAACTATCCCCTGGAAGCTTCCGAGGCCAGAAGGTGCACACTGCACAAGACCTGGACATGGGTGGGTACGGCATTGGTCCTCCTTGTTGGGTGCTGCATCAGGGGGTCAAGGTCCCGGATGAGCTTTTTAATCATTGCCCCATTCAGCCGGTACTTTCAGTAGATTTGCTCCGCAGTTTGGCCCAGAAGTGTGATCCGCTGGCGGAATATTCGCTCCTGGATCCTGCATCTGTTCCTTGCTGCAGCATGGAGCCTCGCCGCCTAACCACCATGTAGAGTCATGGCATTGTGAATGTCCTTATGCTCCTACGGTGTCTCCTTAAGTGTGTTTGGTCAGGGCCGCACCTGTGGCTAGTTTGGGAAATTTTCAGTTTTTTTTATTGACTTCATGGTTACCACCTGGTTTGAGTTTTCCTTAAATTGCGCATCGCAAATAGCGATTTTGTGGTTTTTCGCAATTTGCGATTTTTGATGAATTTGGTTAGCGATTATTTAGCGAATTCGCAATTTAAATTGCAATATCATTGTAATCTCGCAAATTCCGATTCGCTAAGAGGGTTCCACCTAGATTCTGCGATTTATTTTGCGATTCCGCTAAAACGATTTTGCGAATTCGCTAATTGGTCATTTTTCTTATCATGAATTGCATTGCGATCGCAATAGCTAATTCGCAGCTATTGCGATTGCAATTTTGGTTGATGAATCTGGCTGTATATTCCTTATAGAAATTGCAATTTTCACACAGTACGTCAAGGTCATCATGCTGTAAATTCACTGCATATCCTGTGCTAGACAGTTTTATTTGGAAACAATATCATCTATAATATGGGACCAACAGAGAAAATACAGATGATTTAGGTTTTAAAAAGTGTTTATGATAGGAAGTAAAAACTCCTGATTCCTTTTCATGGTCATGAGACATTGATGCTGTTAAATAAACTGCTGATTGATTTGTCTATCTAAGATAACTTTAAAAATGAAGTTTCATATTTACATGTTTTAAAATATAAAGCAATATAGGGTTTTCATAACTATGATTATTATGAAATTCAGAAAAAAAGTTCACGAGAAATGTATAATTATACACAATAGGGACAGAGCAGTGCCTTGCCCATAAATAATCATAAGCATTCAAGGAAAGTTTTATTTCAACAGTGCTGACAAGTCAGATTCATCTGTTTTTGCTAACACCAGAAAAACCAGAGGTATCTGATTACCACCCGCAGACTCATTTGCTCTTCAAAATTTGTTGAAACTCTTACTGTCCAGGGCTATGAGCTGAGGAAAGAAAACATTCCGGACAATAATTTAACCCAAATGATTCAGAACGGGATGCACGGTTTAATTGGATTTAATGTTATTGAAATAGCTCTATGGCTTTTAAGATACAAATACATGCATCAAAAGATTTTATCAAGGCTCTTAGTTGGTCCCTTATCAAACAGACCAGCTTCCAGTTATAATATTCACACCTACACACTCCTATAACAGTGACCACATACAGCTCAGGTTTGTACATTCCAATCTGATTACAGTAAAGAAACATCTGACCATTCATTTCTTTTATCTTACACTTCCAATCAATGATTCATGTCTTGTTATGCCTACAGTTTAACTGTAGTAATGAACTACTGTTGTTTTATTTTATATTTCCTTACACGAAAATTATTTTGAAAGTGTGCCTTGGCCCAAAATAGATTTGATAAAACATGCCCTTTTGTACAATTAAAACAAGCTTGTTATGACTGACAAATTACAAACAAGTTTTTTTAACCTCAATGGTAAGAAACCCTGTTTTCCCTACAAAAAGCTCGTTTCACAGCCGAGGTTTAAAGACTCTCACAAACTCGTATTCCTATTGGCTTTCCTGACCTGTTGGACACCATTTTTATTTTTTTATTTTTTTACATTTTACTTAGATTTGAACTTTAACACACCGAGGCTTGATACAATAGTTAGCACAGTGAAACTGAGTCGTTGCAATCACATTACAATACCACATAACGATTCTCAGACACGCTATAGACCGAACTCAAGCATTAAATTTGTAATATGAAATATGAAATGACCCCCAATAAAGTTAACTTGATGTGGCCCCAAAGGAACGTATCTTGCCATCCAGGGACCACGGTCGAGGTGGACATGGCTCAGGGCGTATCCCTCGCTCCACAGTCCAGTCCTTGCATTCTTATGGTGCTTCTGTGTGCACCTCCTGGCCTGATAAAACTAAACGTTCAAGGCCCATACAATAGGACATGCCCTTTGGCCATCTGTCTAGGGAGGGGCCACAACATCCTCCCATGCCAGTGCAATGTCACATTTGGCTATCAACAGACCCAGCCAAAGCAGTGCACGTTTACATCTGTTCCTCCTACGTCTTCTGTAGTGTGCAAAAGTCAATTTCGGATCCTTAGTGATCCATCCTTCAGCCCAGTACTTTCTCCAAAGTTCCCGGCACCTACTTAAGTGCGATAAGGCCAAGCAGTTCCAGGTGTGCAACAGGTCCCCTGTGGGATCATTGCAGTGCAGGCAACACCCTGAGTTAGTTAGCCCCATTCTAAACAACCATGCTCTCATGAGGTATGTGCGGTGTGATAGTCTGAGTCGCATTAAACGGAACTGAGAGATCACCACAGCTTCCATGGGAGCAGTCATTGCCTCATTCCAGCCCTCGTCCGGCGGCCTCAGGTCTTGAGCCCACACCTCCCTCACTCTTATCATGGGGTCCAGCTGATTACATAGCAGTGTCTGGTGGAGGACAGGTTGTGTTCTTTAATATCGGGAAGCAGGATGTTGCCGCCTATAGAGGTGAGTATTGTGGAATTGCGACATTAGTCAATAAATATAGCGTGAGCACGTGTCGAAGCTGGAGGAAACGGAAAAACTGAGTGGGGTGCATGTGATATTCCACCTGCAGCTCTATAAAGGACTTAAGAAACCTTTTGTGGACCACATCTCTCAGGGTTGATAGGCCTATGGTATCCCATTTGGCAAAGCCATGGAGTGTAGTCACTTGGGGGAGTCTCGTCCCCTTCCCCAGCGGGGTCTGCAATGTGAATCTGTCTGCCCAACCCATGGCCTTCGCAGCTGCTGTCCAAGAGGACAGCACTGCTCGAGTGGAAGCAGGCAGGGACTATGGGGATTCGCTGCTATAATAGGTGTAGGTGGCAGTCCTGACCCATGATCCACCCCTCCACCAGGGCTCGAGGACCTGATGCAGCAAGAGTGTCTAGGAAGAGCAAGGCTTGTCTACTAATAGGGAAACAGCATTGCTGACCATTGAGGGCCACTGGAAGCCACAGAACAATGCATCCACCGTCACCCAGGCTACTAGGGGCCCTATTGCCAAGGCAATGAGCATTATTGAGAGTGGGTAACCCCTATGTTAAACAAATGGGATACAGTACCGTCAACATGTACATGTGCTTGGAGGTCAGTGTATAATAGTCTGATATACCTTACAAATTTGGGCCCACAGTGAAGTCATGTCAGTAAAGCAAAAAGGTAGTCCCATTCCACTAAGTCAAACACCTTCTGGAGGTCTACTATACAATGCCTGGTGGCTGGGGAGACTAGCACTCCTCTCAATGGCATTACTCACCCTCCTGAAGTCTAGTGACCTGATGGGGCCCTTTCACCCACGACAGCTTATTGGCCAGCACTTTAGCCCACACCTTGACCTCTATGTTCAGTAATGATACTGGTCTGTACTCCTCACAGCTGGTTTCATACAAGCCAGGCTTCAGGATCAACTCTATCCGCTGCTCTGAGATCCAAGGGCAACTTGCATACTTGCAGAGCTACACAAACTGTTTGCAGCAGAAGCAGGCTTGCCTGCAGCCATAGGAGCCTCCAGAATTCCACCAGGAAAGTCGGTTGACTCGGGCACCTTGCTAGATTGAAGCTGTGTAAGGGCTTCCCCCAATTCCTCGAGAGTAAGATCCCTTCTAAAAGGTCGTGATCCTCCTGGGTCAGGTGGATTACCGGAATTCATTTAACAAATTGTTGTAGGTCGGCGCGTTGTCCCTCCTGGTTAGGGCTGTACAGCTGTTGGTAATATGCAGCAAAGGCTCCTGCTATGACCTCTCTGCCAATCATATGCAAGTCCTCATCTGTTTCGATGTAGGCTGTGGGGTCTCCAGAAGCATGAAGCGTGCACAGCCAGTACAATGCCTTGCTCCTCCCACTGATCAATTTGGCTATGTGTAGCCATCCATACAACACTGTATATGTTCTTGTTGTATAAGTGTTTGGGCATGGAGGGAATCGTGCAAGATCGCTGACAGAGTTGGTGACAAGCCTCACAAAACTCCTTAGTCTAAAAGCAACAGCGGCTCATGTGCCACCCCGCAGCTGGCCGAGCGGCCCCCCAGGCGAAGTCAAGTAGAATTGGCAAGTGGCCGGACAACCCCCTCACCAAGGTCTGAATGGTTTGCACTCTATGCCCCTCTTGTTTGAGGAGAATAGAGTTTGAGGAGAAGAAAACAGTTGAGGCAGGTGAGAGATCGATGTGCATTTGAATAGAAAGTGTAACAGTGCTCCATCGGGGCACCCGCCACGCATCACTAAGGGATATATTATGAAAGAAAGTGAAAAGCAATGTCTGACCTGCCCCCAACATGGCCAAAGTGGAAGATCGACCTAGGCTAGGATTGCAAACCCCATTAGGCTCTCCATCCAGGACCCATGGGGAGCTCTACAAGAAGACGGTTCAATGTCCCCCCTAACTCTGATGTAAGGGGCGGAGGAGCATTGACACAAACAAGGGATAGCGGGGACCCCTGCAGAGCACCATATTCCACCACATAACATCCCTGAGTGTCGGGTTAGATTTGTGTGTCAACTTCAGGATACCCTTCTTTTAACTTTGTCTAGGAGGCCAATAACGTTCCATGAGAAGACGCAAAGCTTCTACATGCTAAACTGAGATGGGTGTCTCCCCAGTCATGCAACACCCCTCCCAAACCTGAAGCGACCCTTCCCCTATTAACCTCAACAAACATCAAACAGCCCACGCTCGGATTATCAGAAAACCTCAGGCCACACATGCCTTTTCGGGAAAATGGTCATATACCTGCCTTTTTTTTCAGTGACTAGTCAAACTGATGGTGCGTGGAAGGGCACTGGGAAGTCGGAGGCCACCACATTCTGCGTGATCCCCATGTCCTCCTCCAAGGCCACCCATCATGGTAGGGACATCTCTGAATCTAGTGAGCATGCCCTGCACTTTTGTCAGTAATTCTACATTGTAGGTCCATATTCCATTCTCCAGGAGCACCTCTGCCGCCCCCTGCTTTTTCACTCCCCGCACGAAGTGGGCCACAGCTGCGCAGGTTGGGCCACTCCTTCAACCAATCCCAGGCTGCCTCAGGAGTGTCAAAAAAATAAAGGGCCTAATTTATATCTTGGTGTAGGGGAATGTTCCCATGAGGCACAGGGTGGTCAAGACTGATTTGCATAAAGCTGTGTCTGAACTGGGGTGGCGAAGTGAGCTAAAGAATGATGATTGATTCAACCCAGATCCGTGACTGGGGGTGAGTCTCAGTTTCAGTGCTCCGTTCATCATCTCCTTATGTTTGCTTTGCAGGGGAATACCCCCATCACAAATGTGATGGATATCCCGTTCGCCGTATTAGGATCCCATTATATCCTATGAAGATCATAATACAGCCAACAGGATATCCATCACGTTTGTGATGGAGTATTCCATCCGCCGAGATCTAAATCAAGCACAAAGACTTTTCCGCTTTTTTGGAAACTTCACCGCGCAGTCCGGAAGGATCAACACTGGGGAGGATTGGAACAAAAGGGACCCAATTCTATGAGTCATCCGAAGGATGGCATCTCAGTCAGCATAACTGAGAATGCAGGTGATGAAGGGATGAGGTGGGGAGCCCACCGGAGGCCACGCAATCAGGGATCTATTCGCCCTTTTTATTATGAAGCAGGAGGACATCTCCACAGCTGAATGAAGTTGGCACGGCCCCCTCCGGAATGCCCACAATGCGCATATTGTTACGTTGTGACCATCCCTTGGCACCCTCTGCCTGAGCCTCCAGTTGACCAACCACAAGTTGAAGAGAGGCAATGTGGGACTCATGTGATTTGATAGTGTCCTCAATGTCAGAAACATTGTCCTTTACTTCCGTGACCCTGCCCACAGTGTTTCACAGGTCTTCCCAGATCAAGGATAGGTCCATATCCAGCTGCCCCCATTTTACCCTCAATGGTTTCTTTGGGGTCCTGGATCGCCGGCAGGATGGAGACCATTTGGAGCCCCTCTAATTGAGTGTCATCTGCAGCACCAGCCTAGTCTGTCAGTGCTGCTTCTTTCGTGTATTTGTGGATCTTTTAATGCACCATGTGGGCTTTTCTCTTGCCATAAAGGGGGATCAGTAAAAGGGAAGAGGAGCAAGTGTCAGGGTCCCATGAAGTCAAAAGTTTCAAGCCCCTTGCCGTGACCCCAGGCCAATGCCCTCCACAGCAGAGTTCTAGTGGGGGCAACCCAGGGGATGATGGAGCTCCCCTTGATGTAGAGTCCCCTCTCCGCTAGGCCCCACTCATCACTGACAATACAGGGCAGCCAAGTCAGGGCTAGGCTCAGCTGCACCCAAGTCTGATTCACCGCCATCAGTCTTGGAAAAGGCCAGTCGGCATGCGCCTCACGGTTCAACGGTTCAAAGATGCAGCTGAAAAAAAGCACTTTGAAATGGGTGATCAGGCCCCAGCGTCGTTTAACAGAGCAGGGAGAGCAAAAACGGCTGGGGTGTTAAGGTGCGAGAGTACACAACACAGTGCAAGGACAAGAAACTAGCTATCTACCTGTAACAATAGTTTTGCACCTTGAACTCCTCTAGATTCTCATACTATGCATATTCTACCATCTAGTGGTCCATGTGGCTTCGGCTACCACTTCCCTTGGTGTGTGTGTAGTCCTCAGATTTATTTCCCCTCCGCGTTGGAATTGTGTATGTCCCGTTACATAAAAGTAATATTATTTGTATGTTTTATTGTGGTATACATATATATAACACTCTTGAAAAAAGAAGACCAGCACTCGCCGGAGAGAGTAATCGAATTTTATTGTATCTTCCATAAACACAGACGCGTTTTTGCGAACACCTTTATAAATGTTGGCGGCTGGCATTTTAGACCTCATTATATATATAGTTCTAATTTGGTAATGCATGTAAGAATGGGGAGAACCGGACATGCATGGAAACACAGTTTAAAAAGGTCATCAAAATACGGGGCAATCTGACATTAAATCGGATTATGTTGTGTATATTATACCTTTTTAAAGCAGGTCTTTAAAAGGTTCCCCTCAGACCCTTGTTCTACAGTTTGTTTTTTGGGTATTATTTTGTGTCCCTGCAAGAAAATCTATGTGGGCCGCACCACATTGCCGGCACACAAAAGAATATTAAAGTATATTCATGCCATCATACATAAGGACTTCAGTTACCCTGTTGCCCATCATTTTGAAAAAGTCCGTCAGGGTGAAGAACCGTTTTTACCCACTTACTGGATCTCGGCGGCGGGGAAACCGCCCAACTCTTCCATACCCTCCTTATATAGAAAAAAGGAGACAAAAGAGCCTTCGTCTGCAGGAGGAACCAAGTTTTATTCAAATAGCCCGGGCTATGGAACAGAGTCCCAGGCTCATCGGAGACACGACAGAGGAGGCTGCTGCTTCACTCCGCAGCTTACAGGCCTTATATACACATTTCCCACCTTAAGAAACCAGTTTGGGTGGGGGCCTGACGCCTCCGAGTCAAAATGCAGTTACACCATTCTTTGTTCAGGCAGGTCGGGGGCTGCAACAGATGGTACAAAAGATTACGGACAGGTCTTGCAAAACAGGATATGTACGTGAGAGAAGTCAGATCTTGAACAACAGGATATGGGAAAGAAACAAGTTCTGGGACGGTGGCGTGACCAAGTCTTGCGAAACAGGATGGATGTGTGCAGGAGTTCAGTCCGAGGGTGGTGAGGCCAATTCTTTGTTCCCTTTTTCGAAATTGGCTCAACCACAAGGAGCAGGAAGGACAGGGTGTTCGTGACAGTTAGAATTTCATCAGACTTCAATCTGCCTTCTCCCCAGTACCCCATGGGGTGCCTCAAGGCTCGTCCATCAGCCCCATTTTATTTAACGTCTACATTAAACCTTTGATCACGTTAATAAAATCCCATAGGCTAAAAGCCATAAACTAGGCTGATGACACTCAGCTCATCCTCTCTTGGGAGGGTGAAGAATCGATCCCTCTGGAATCGTTTCACGACTGTCTGAGAGATACAGCTGGTTGGCTGCATAAAAACTCCCTGCAATTTAACTCCTCCAAAACCGAGGTTCTGTTCTGTGCTGGAAGCCGGATCACCCACCTGTTCCCAGCCGAATTTTGGCCCCCCGGAAGCCCCGGAAAAGCCACAGCCGGTCACCACCGTCCGCAACCTGGGTGTCATGATGGACAACAAACTTAGCATGGAAACTCAGGTGGCGAAAACAGTGTCCACTTGCTCGGCCTTACTGCGCTCTCTACGCAAGATCATGCCACTTCTCCCCTCACAGGCCCGGGCGTTAATAGTCAGGTGTACTATTCTTAGTCGCCTTGACTATTGCAATGCAATGCTACTCGAGGCCCCAGCTGTACTGCTAGACCGACTCCAAAGAGTTCAAACGGCCGCTGCCAAACTGGCCCTTGGCTGGACCAGGAGATCTTCGGCCACAGCGGCTTTGGCCGAGCTGCACTGGCTCCTTATGAAGCAGCGAGTGGCTTTTAAATCACTATGTCTTGTTTTTAAAGCACTGCACGGAGTCCGGCCCAGCTCCCTGCAAGCCATGTTCACCTGGTACATCCCAACCAGAGCTCTCCGCTCCTCCACAGCCTGCCTTGTCACAGTACCAAGATTCAACAAGGTCAGGACCGGGGGAAGATCCTTTATGTTTATTAAAACTTTTATGTTTATTAAAACTTTTATAACGCGCTCTGTTACCACGGGGTATCCTGGCGCGGTGAGTGAATTGAGAACATAAGTGCTGGAGCAAAGCCTGGATCCTTTAGAGTTGCAGCTGTAAAACTTTGGAAAAGCCTGCCCCTTGACATTCGCCAAACAACCGAACTCCTTCTATTCAGAAAGCGGATCAAAACCTGGCTTTTCCCTAAATGTTAAACTCTGGTTACCTGTCTCTGTTGTTCCCCTCTTCCTTCCACCTTAGGAGTTATTTCCAGCGCCAGGATACCTGCTAGGTGACAGCCGCGCTATACAAGTGTTTTAAATAAATAAAATAAATAAACATCAGCAGAAACGACCAGCTGTGTCCAGCGGGGCTCAAGGCTCTTAGTATGTTAAAAGTTGCAAATCGGAACCCCGTCGCTAGGTTGGATAAGGTGTCCTGGGCCCTCGCTTTTGTCAGGTATGGCCTCATGCACCTGGTGGTAAAGAGTATGAAAGGTGTTAGCCAAACTGTACAGATAATCAGTCAACACAGGGTATTCAACATCAGACAGTTTCTGGGGCTGTGGAACACCCAACACATTGGCAGGCCTCCCAAACACAATTTCATGAGGAGATAGTCCTATCCTGGTATGGACCATTGTCCTGACAGACAGCAGAGCCAGGGGCAGAGCATCAACCCAAGTGACACCTGTCTCGGCTACAATCTTGGCCATTTTAGTCTTTAGGATGCCATTGTACACCTCCACTAGACCTGCTGACTGGGGGTGGTTAGCTGCATGAAATTTTTGTTGCACACCCAATGCTGAACAGACATACTCCATTATTTGAGCCGTGAAGTGTTTCCCGTTGTCACTCCTGACCAAACAGGGCAAACCAAATTGTGGGAAGTATTCTTTCAATTGTATTTTGCGGTAGTGATAGCGGTGCAGTCTTTGACAGGGTAGGCCTCCACCCATCGGCTGAAGGTACAGACCACCACCAGGACGTATTTTAAATTGTTACATCTGTCCATCTGGATATAATCCATCTGGAGGGCTTTGAAAGGAAAGGTAGGGGGGTAGAATCCTCCTCCAGGGGTCACTGTACCTTTTCCTGGGTTGTAAATAAGGCAAATCATGCATGTTTCGACCATTCTCTCAGCATATGCTGGCATCCTTGAGTTCCATTTTGAGAACAGTCTATAGCCAAGTGAATGAGCTAAAGGTACAAAGCAAAATACCTGAAAAAACACCAATAAGATACAAAGTAGTGTTGCCCAACAATACACAAACTAATAGCCCATGTGGTAATTCAATTATTCATTTTATTATTCATATATATATTTTTTGTAGTCTTTTTTTGTGAAAACTTTTTTATCTTGTTTTCATTTTTTCTCCTTTTTTCTAATGAAGTTGATTACAATTGATGTACAAATTAATTAAAAATACAATACAAACAAACTAGAAGCAGTAGATATGGCAGATGATGGAGGCAATGCGGTATTAACTACGCGCGTTTCGGCTAGGCAGCCTTCCTCAGGTAACCGTCTATTGCAAAAGAAGTGATTGTCCAGACCATCCGGATGAGAAGAGAAAATATGTATAAATATCGCCAGAAATGGAACCCGGGCTTCCTTGATAAGACGAATGAAGGATAGAGATGTGCACGGTGGTTAATGCCGCAACATCCGATGCTGTAAGTAGTAATTCCTCAAATAGGGCTCCGTGTTTCTAGGGATAGTTCAACCCACGTGGGATTATATTGTGATGACATTTATAAAAGGGATGACATAGTTACACGATTGTGGGGGAAGAATTCTTCTGCTCTAATTCCGCGAAAGTACTGGTGTATGGTCAAGGGCTGGTTTGTACCCAGCCATTGACCATACACCAGTACTTTTGCGGTGTGTCTGCTACTACAGAGAGCCGTATCCCGAAATTATCCTTCATATCTAGGAAGTCATCATCCACCCATTATTATTGAATTTCCGGCTCTCGACCTCCCGCAAACCGCCAGAATTAGAACAAAAAGCATTTAGTAAAAATGTAATGCCTTCATATGTGTATACTTGTAACCAAATTTGTTTTCTATGTCTATTGCACCCCTTGTCTATGTCTACCACATGTATTCACTACTACATATGCACTTAAAAAATGGCACTCACTGTTGTGGCCAAGGCGGCTGTGAGCAATTGGAACATGTGACACTCACTCTGAACACTTTCAAAAAAACATTTGCTGTACAATTTGCCAAAGAGTTTGCCTGTATCCTTTTGTCTGAAGTTTGGATATATAGATATGAACAAATAATGATTTCATTGCTAGATATTGTTATGATTTTAATAATAATTCTAGTATTTATTGTTTTAATAAGAATAGAGCAATGCAATGTAAATGAGAATTGTTGTCGCAAACACAATAAGGTTTATGTCATTGTGTATTTATACAGTTATCAGGTCGGTTGTGATTACTAGCATTCAGAAACAGCGTCATTTTGGGTCTGTTTTCTGTGTCTATACAACAATGACTAAGAGGTCATGTGACCTATGACAAAAAGTGCTGCCATTGGTGTTTTATTATTTAAAATGTACACACTCACAAACGCTGCCATCTGGTGAGCAAGGCGACAGGTTCGCCGAAACCCGTCGGATCGTGGCACCTTTGGGATTATGCATATAAAAATAGAAAAACTCTGCTAAACCTACCACGCATACTTGGAGTCCGTTTGTTCTCTTGGAGGGCGCTGTTTCATACGGTGTGCTGCGGGAGCGTTAACGCATCTATTAGAGGAGCTGGACTTGGCTTTTCTTGAAACAGACCCCTTTTCGTATCGTGGCTGATCATCACAACAAGTCATTTGGAGGCAGGCTCGAGGAGAGTCATTTCCGATCAGCCCCCTGCTACATCATCAAAGGAGGAGCCCGCGTCGGGTGTGGGACGTACCGGTTAGTCGGCTGACTGTTGCCGGTTAACGTATAAACACCAGCGATTATACGGGACTCGGTAAAACCAAGGTATTGTGAGCAGGTGAAAAGGTTGTGGTAACGAGCAGTGAATTCACACAGAACTCCGACGATAGGCGTGCCTGGGATTTATTAAGCATTAATCAAACCCAAAAGGTGCCACGCAATGGAGGAAGCGTTTGCATTGCGGGAGAAATCAGCAGAAGATCTATTTGCAAACCTGCCGTCTGTTATTACTCCCCCCACACGAGGGGAAACATTATCGACACCGGGGGATGTTAAAAGCTTGGCTAAAACTTTGGAGAAACACCACAGGAGTGAAATGACGAAGTGGTGGGAAATCAAGTCGTTAGAGAAATACCATGAAGCAGGGCGAGTACCAAGAGGATTGCGCATAATGCTGGCGCCCAGTTTTGATAACCCCAATCCACAACTGATGAAAGACTGGGCGGAGAGCAACCTCGACGCATCGATGCGACCTGTCTGCCTCCTAATAAAGTATGCCAAAGTGGACCGCGAAGTCGATCTGAAGGAAATTACAAGACTGACCGCGGAGATAGATGCACTTATCAAGCCCGAAAACAAGAATATTGTCGATAAATTGATAAACGATATCATGGAAAGAAAAAACAACTTGGAAGAAACTATCAAGGCCAGAAAGGTCTGGAAATTTGCCCGGTACAAAAAACGACTACGAGAGAGGGCAAGTCTTCACGTTTGCACGAAAGTACGACTCTGTGAAGAAACATAGGGCCCTCACTTGCTCTCCCCAACCAACGACACATGCAAATGCAACGGACCCTGCCAGCAACACCAGCAGTCAAGAGTTGGGGTTCATCACCAGTCTGACAGCGAGTGGCCAGGAGTCAGACTCGGGCAGTGTCTCTGGGATGTCGAGTTCATCTTTAATATCGTTGGGTCCCACGACATATGCGGATGAACTGGATTTTATCCGGGAAGAAAGACTGCAGTCACTTTGGTCGAGGGGCACGCAACCACAAACCGGCAAACAAGGAACAGAAGGCGGAAACAAAGGCGCAAGCACTCAAAACTCAACAGGCAGAGGGCGTCAGAAGAGAAACTGGCGAAGATAACTCCAGGTAATGACACTAAAACTATCGTAAACTTAACTGACATTGAACTTAACTCTGCAGAACAACAGTTATTATCGTTGGGCCTGAGTTTCTGCCCTGAAAGTAATTTTGGCTTTGTGCGCACTCGAGTGGATGTATACAAGTTTATCCGCAAGCTCAAGTTACAAAAGTTTTTTCTCTTAAAAAACCAGAGCAAAAATACAAATAAGAATAATCCCCCATATGGCCGGGATGCCCGCCACCCCCTCCCAACACCAATTCCCCCAGGGGAGGAGACAGACACTGGTTTGAGCTTTTGGAAGGCGGGGGGGAGTTACCCCCCCCCAGCCGTATTTATTAAAATATGAAACAACATTTAAAACATTAAATTAAAACGTTTCATGAATTATGTACAATTTTACTTTCGTTACATTTTGATGAAGACATGTTCTTTGGCTAACCTTAACAGCTCTCTAATACAAAGGTTTCCTAGCCGAGTCTAGCATCCTGAAAATGTATACATTCTAAATTAAAATTGTACATCCTAGCATTAAGGGCCAACGGCAAGGTCTTAACCGGTGTCAGATTCCTACTACCAAACTCCCGCCCTCACGGTGTGAGTGGCGCATGCGCAGAGGACTTTACCCTCGTTGCCAACTGTAACTTCCCTTGTCGTGGGGGCCCCCTCTCACTCGACGCCATCTTAAAGGTCGTCCGAGTCCCCGTGTGAGGTATCTGTAAGAAGGACAGCGTGGACTCCCCCCCTTCCCCACACTCTCTTCCGCCGTCGCGGATATCCGGCCCCCGGGAAATTCGTAGGAGGGGCATCTAGCCGTCTCCCCCCTGGGAGGGGCCTATGGCCGTCTCCCCCTAGGCGACCCATCCGTAGTGGGTGCCGCCTACCCGTGGGAGGGGCCAATGGCCACCTCCCCCCGGGCGCTCCCATCCATTCTGGGTGGCGCCCCCCCTAGGGACCTTGAAATTACTGCTCACCGATCATGACCTTACCGCCAGACCAAAAAATAAATACGACAGTTGTTTTACCTACTAAGGGAAGAAAATTCACCTAACCTGAAACAGCTTGATGATTCATCAACTTTTCATTTCTACAAGGAAAAAAGGTCCTAAAGCACAAGACAATCACATTACTTGATACATTCCTTTACTTTTCTACAAAGGAAAAAAGGCCTATACACATTTATTCAATGCTGAAACAACTTGACTGCATCTCTTTAATACAATCGGATATCATCAACAAATTACTTTATTCAACAAACATTGCAATAGGGGCTGGTGGGTGGGTCAAAATTGCCGCTTGTTCCGTCGAGGGCTCACGAGCAACGAGTGGTGCAGCCTTCAGAGCACTGGAACAAGAGGACGCTTCTTTGGATTCCCACTCTTTTTATCCGTCTTCGGGAGGGCGGGGACCCTCCTCAGGTACGCCCACGGGGCGCAGTCTTCCGGGTGGGTGTCTAGGACAACCCCTTCTGGGCGGGAAGGGTGTGCTCTGGCTACGCCGCTTTGGGCATACCAGCCGAACCACGCCCCCGCCCAAAATGGTTTCCAGGGGGGATCGGGGCACCTATCCATACGTTCGGGGGGACCGAGTGGTCTTCCCTTTCCATATGGCCGGGATGCCCGCCACCCCCTCCCAACACCAATTCCCCCAGGGGAGGAGACAGACACTGGTTTGAGCTTTTGGAAGGCGGGGGGGAGTTACCCCTCCGGCCGTATTTATTAAAATATGAAACAAAATTTAAAACATTAAATTAAAACGTTTCATGAATTATGTACAATTTTACTTTCGTTACATTTTGATGAAGACATGTTCTTTGGCTAACCTTAACAGCTCTCTAATACAAAGGTTTCCTAGCCGAGTCTAGCATCCTGAAAATGTATACATTCTAAATTAAAATTGTACATCCTACCATTAAGGGCCAACGGCAAGGTCTTAACAGGGTGTCAGATCCCTACTACCAAACTCCCGCCTTCACGGTGTGAGTGGCGCATGCGCAGAGGACTTTACCCTCGTTGCCAACTGTAACTTCCCTTGTCGTGGGGGCCCCCTCTCACTCGACGCCATCTTAAAGGTTGTCCGAGTCCCCGTGTGAGGTATCTGTAAGAAGGACAGCGTGGACTCCCCCCCTACCCCACACTCTCTTCCGCCGTCGCGGATATCCGGCCCCCGGGAAATTCGTAGGAGGGGCATCTAGCCGTCTCCCCCCTGGGAGGGGCCTATGGCCGTCTCCCCCTAGGCGACCCATCCGTAGTGGGTGCCGCCTACCCGTGGGAGGGGCCAATGGCCGCCTCCCCCCGGGCGCTCCCATCCATTCTGGGTGGCGCCCCCCTAGGGACCTTGAAATTACTGCTCACCGATCATGACCTTACCGCCACAGGCCGGATAGTTGACCGACTATCCGGCCCCCCCACACCTCCTAAAGGTCATGCCTCCTCAAACCCCTTAGCCATGCTATGAAGTCTCCTATGAGTAAATCATTCCCCGCCCTGGACAGGTGAACCCCATCATTCAAATAAAAGTGATCACCCCGAATACACCCATGGGGAATGCTATGCAGATGCGCGGAGCGAAACAGTTTCCCAATTTTATTGTTGACCCTCTTAACCGAGTGGTTCAACGCTGACACAGAGAAACCCCCCCGCCAAACTCTCCTGGGAATCATGTGGGACCAGGCAATCCTACACCCCGGGAGCCTCTTAGCCAACCAGCTGACTGCCGACAAAATGTGTTCCACTATCACTCGTCTTCCCAGTCTTACGAAGTCATTGCCCCCCAAGTGTACTATGATTATAGATGGCGGTGACCTTTGCCGCCCTAGAAGACTCTCCACAAACGATTGAAATTGGTCAAAACAGAGGCCTCCCTTCCCGTGGAAGGTCACTCTGAACCCGTATTCCCCAGATGCGTGAGTCGCGTCACCTGCCATGAATACGTCCCCCGGCGCGCCTCACTTATGAGTGGCCCACAACCCATACCACTTGCTCTCCAGTCGGTGATCCTCGACCGCTGGTCCTCTGGTGATGGGCTGATCCCAGATTCCGCCCTGCGTCACAGGCTCGCTAAACTGTAATTCAAGCAAAAGACAACAAGCGTGAGTGCATTTCATCAGTCTTTTACAACATGTGCAGTCACACATACCTCTTAAAACAGTTCGATGGCCAACGGCCTAGCTGTTTTACTTCTTCCGCACCCAGACCCCGAGCCGTAGCCTCAGTAGCGGCCCCTATTCTGAAGGAGTGGGTCCCAAAATTGCACGGGTCCATGCCCGCCGCGGCGATTGTAAGTGCTAGCACCCTCTGGAACTGAAATCTCGTCAGAGGGGTGCCATCCTTGTGCCTAAGCAGGCTCCCTCCCCATGTCGCCGGCCTCTGTGCCAAGTATTCCTCTAAACACTTTATTGGACAAGTGGGGCACCCTCGAGCGCGCTGCACAACCACACTATCCCCCACAGCTTCCTGGTCTGTCTTGGACCTAGCCATCGAGATTAGCATCGAATCACCCCGTATTTGCACGTGATCCCTGCATAGGCTTCCCTCCATATCTTTCTTGTTCCTCGCCACGAGTTCGCTTACCCGCATGGCCCCATGAAATGCCAAGGCAAAAGCTGCCCGGAACAGAACTGCTTCGGAAGGGGAGGAACATGTCTCATCCAGCTTTCCTAAAAGCCGAGACAATCTCTCTAAACCAATCGGGTGCCTCGTATCCTGTTTGCGACCCTCCAGGCGTTGCCAGCCGCGAAGCGCCTTTCTGACTAAAAAGGAACCTGTTGGGTCCCTTATACCGTGGAGCTGTGCCATGAATGATATGGCCGCCCTATGTCTGTTGGCAGTTGCGGCTGATCGGCCTTCTCTGTGCAGCGCTACTAAGAACCCCAGGAAGGATTCCTCCTGCCCCCAGCTATGTCTCCCTGCCGGGCCTAAAAAGGCGCAGTAAGAACGAAACGCTTCCTCATAGGCCTTCCTCGTCCTGGGCGCTAAGCTGGCTGCCACGAGGTCTTGTAATCCGGGGCACCGATCAGCCACAGTGCTTCGGGGAACGGTGCCGCTACTAGGTCCGCTGTGGGTAGATAGCCCCTGAAAGCCTGCATGTGTGAACGAGAGAGTGCATCAGCTGCATTATTCAGTACACCCGGCACGTGTTTTGCCCTGAACTGTACATTCAATCTCATGCAACGTAACACAATCTCTTTCAACAGTCTCAAGATCCACTTGCAGCGGGCAGCTTGCTGATTGATGCACTCAACCACAGTCATATTGTCCGACCAAAACACTACTGAGCGGTCCCTAAAATCGTCTGGCCATGCCAACAGAGCCACCCAAATGGGGAACAGCTCCAAGAACCCAATGTTACCTGTTAGGCCACTGGAGGATGTATGACGGTACCACGCGTACTTTTACAACGCGTACCGTTACCACGCTACTTTTACCACGCAAGTCGTTACGACTTGCGTGGAGGGGCGCTGGATAGTAAATTATTTAATTTACTATTCCAACTCCAGTCCCCGTGGACTCTAGGGAAAGGAGTTGGATAGTAAATTAAAGTATTTACTATCCTGGAGCGCCCCCAAGCGCATTTCGTTGTAACGACCTGCGTGGTAAAAGTAGCGTGCTAACGGTACCGCGTTGTAAAAAATGCGTGGTAACCGTTGCATACCGCCACTGGAGTGCCACCACGTCGGCCATACTTGTGCCGACCATCGGTTACCAAAGATGGCGCCAAATCCCACGCTCCCGGCTGAATCGGTCCACAAACCCAGTTCATCCGATGAAGCTGGGGGTTTGTTCCAGACTACTCGACCGTTGAAGTCCGCCAGAAATGCCAACCAAATGCGCATATCCTGGCGAACCTCTGCCGACAGTCTCGTGCGGTGGTGCCCCTCCTTGAGGCAGACCATAGCTTGTGCAATGGAGCGTGAGAATGGGCGAGCCATCGGTATTACTCTCAAGGCAAAGTTAAGCTGACCCACTGTTTGTTGTAACTGTTGCAGGGTCACTTTCTCTTTGCCCAGGCATTGTGTTAAGGATGCCCTGAACTTGGCCACCTTCTTCATTGGCAAACGGAAGCATCCCTCCACTGAATCAAGCTCAATTCCCAGAAACTCCAGTGAAGTAGATGGCCCCACCGTCTTACCTGGCGCCAATGGGACTCCAAACTCCTGCATAAGAATGCAGAAATCCTGCAGTGCCTGTGCACATTTCGCATTGCCTGCCGGCCCCAAGGACAGGAAGTCATCTAAATAATGCATCACTTCTCTATGTTCTGTGGCCTTAGTGAAAGCCCATTCTAAAAAACAGCTGAACATCTCAAAATAAGCACAAGAAATTGAGCAACCCATGGGCATGCATTTATCCATGTAATATTTCCCTTGGAACGTAAATCCTAGCAAGCACTGGTCCCGCGGGTGTACCGGGAGCAACCTGAATGCCGATTCGATGTCCGATTTCGCCATCAGAGCCCCAGGGCCCAGGTGATTCAGTAGGGTCACAGCATCGTCAAACGATGCGTACCGGACTGAACAGACATCTGGATCAATGGCTTCATTCACCGAAGCGCCCCTCGGGGCCGACAGATTGTGAATGAGTCTATACTCCCCTTGGTCTTTCTTCGGGACCACTCCCAGAGGTGAACACACAAAGTCCACCACCGGCGAGCATGGGAAAGGTCCTGCCACCCGCCCCAGGCTGACTTCTTTGGTAATTTTTCTGGCTGCCACTGCAGGGTTGTGTTGGACGGATAGCTGATTTTTACAAAAGGGGGTCCCCCGAAAATTTCCCGCCAGGATGTTGAAGCCATATAGGAAACCATTCCTCAAAATCCCGGCGGATACATGATCAGGGTATTTGTTCAACCAGGGAGTCAAAGCCATGATGTCGACGGGTGAAGGGGATTGTTTTCCAAGCATCACCTCACTCTTGCTTGGACCCCCCCTTTCCTCCCGCACCACCGTTCTTGGATCTACAGCTACTCTCCAGGTGTGAGGAGTTCCCACAGCCCGCACAAGCATGCCGGAACCCACACGTTCCCTGGGGTCTGTTACAGTTTCCTCTGTTGAAGCCCCAACAGACCCTGCGTTTGCCCCCATTTCCGCCGGTCTTGGGCTGTGATTCCCCACCGGCACTTGCTCGAAAGGGCTGTGCTGGCCTTTGCTGAACTGTCCCAGGCCCGCTCCCGCCCGGCGAGGACGTACCTGCCGATCCAGGCAGGAGCTGCCTGTGCCACGATACCGTGTCGAGGCAGTCCCATGTCAAAGTTACATCAAACTCTTTAGACTTTCGGAATTGCATGTCATATCCTTTCCACTCATTCCCCCCGTACATGTTATAAAAATCCATGATCCTATTCTGGTAACAGGATAGCTCGGGCAACACTTCAGGCTTACGCTCCCCCATTACTGCCGTAAATATCGAGAAGGCCTTTACCCAGTTCGCTACGGTCTCGTCGACCCTAAATTCCGCCATCTTGGCCCGCCATACGCTGGGGTGCCATAGATCTTTCTGGGTCTTTGTGTATTCCATCTCGCGATGGTCGGTCAATAAAGAAAACATATTCACATACTTGTTCCCCCATATAATTTCCTTGGTGGCCGCTGGGATGTGCTGGGCCACCCTCTCACGCCGCAAAGGCACTGAACTTTCCCCCACCATTGGCAATGGGTTCTTACCAGGTTCAACCGCCGTGTCTGTTGTCTTTTCGCGGCCAACCGTGGTTGCTCCTGGCGCCACCTGTGGGGAAATAGAAGGAACATTCACCGTCCCGGCTTCTCTCGATTGCCGTAACTGCTCGATTATTAATCTTGCCTCCTCGGCCGGATCCCCCGCAGCCACTGCCCCCCCTGTTTTCTTTTTAAGCCAGGGCAACACTGCCGCTAACTGAAGAGCCAGTTCCGGGGGCATCTGATCATCATTAACAGGGGTAATTACAACCGGGATTGGTAGACCTATATCTGAACTTGGTACCGGGCTGCCCGCCGGTGTGATGGGGACGGCTGGGGGCACCTCAGGAACCGGATCCTCCCCGGAAACCGCCCTCCTCTTAATACGCTTCCCCCTACCCTCAGGGACGACTCCCGGCAAGGCCGGGCCTATCACCTTCTTAGGACGACCTGAGGGGTTGTTCTGGGCTGCTAACTGCTTTTTAACTTCGGCCAAACCTCGACCGATCGAATCAACTTTACCCAGTTTTCGGTCCATGATCGCCATTCGGTTCGACAAGGTGCGCAGTACCTTCTCCAGCTCGGAGCTCTTTCCCGCTTTTTTGCCGGCTATAGCTTAGTTTACTCCACTCTAGTCGATCAACGAGGTCCCAGATCCTTCACACTCCTGATAACTGCAAGAGAAACAACAAAGATTACAAGTTCTCAAAATTGCCGCTTGTTCCGTCGAGGGCTCACGAGCAACGAGTGGTGCAGCCTTCAGAGCACTGGAACAAGAGGACGCTTCCTTGGATTCCCACTCTTTTTATCAGTCTGCGGGAGGGCGGGGACCCTCCTCAGGTACGCCCACGGTACGCGGTCTTCCGGGTGGGTGTCTAGGACAACCCCTTCTGGGCGGGAAGGGCGTGCTCCGGCTACGCCGCTTTGGGCATACCAGCCGAACCATGCCCCCCGCCTAAAATGGTTTCCCGGGGGGATCGGGGCACCCATCCATACGTTCGGGGGGGACCGAGTGGTCTTCCCTTTCCAATATCTAAGACACCTGAAATGTTAACAGCGGGAACAATACCAACATTAGTAACTTTACACATTCTGATGCATGATAGTCCGGACACACATCTAAATACACGCTCCCTGGTGAAACACCAATTAGAGATTTACCGTCTACTAGATGACACTAACATAGATATCCTCTTCCTGTCCAAGACCTGGCTAACAGAGGACTCCGTGCCTGATATCCTAGCCGCTATTCCAAACGGCTACTATATTTTACACGTTAATCGTCCTATGGGGCAAGTTGGTGGTGGAGTCGCTGCCATCATTCGTAAAGAATATGTTTTCTCCATCTTGGACTGCACTCCCATCCCCAATACTCAAACCCTCGATATACAGCTCCGCTCCATCACTACCTGCCTTATCTGCGTTCTTATGTACAGACCCCCCTCCTACATGCCTTCTTTCGCTCAATCAGTTGGGGAGTTGGTCTCTCAACTTTTTATTAATCACTCCAGGATTCTCATCCTGGGCGATTTTAATTATTGGCCTAATGACCCGCAAGAAAGCCAATTGTCTGAGCTGTTCTCAGAAACCCTTACCAGCCTGAACTGCCAGCAATTGATTTCCACCCCTACCCACTGTAAGGGACATATACTTGATCAGGTCTGGATGGCTAATCTTGACATTGACCCTCCACTGATCACCCCTTGCACCTGGTCAGACCACTACCTTATTTCCTTCTCTGTTGATCTTCCTAGCTTCCACCGCCCTCCTCGCCCGGTTAACATCACGGCCCGTAATTGGAAAAATGCCGATTTGCCAAAACTTCACTCTCTATTGGCAGCCTCAGTTCCCCCAGTTTCTGAATCTGTCTCTCACCAAGCCGCTATTCTTGAGCACTGGCTGAAGGCAGCAGCCGACACTGTAGCTCCTCTAAAAACTATAACAGTCCAGCGCCCCCATGACGCCCAGCGATGGTTCAATGACCAGCTTAAACTGGACAAATTAGCCCTCCGCCAAGCTGAACGTCGTTGGCGCCACAAGTACGACCCTTTACTCAAGACAGAGTTTACCACTCTACTCAACAAATATAAATCCTCGATACTTGAGGCTAAGACTTCCTACTTTTCCTGTAAAATCTTGGAGTCGGCTTCTAAAGCTAAAGACATCTTCTCGATAGTCAATGAGCTCTCCCTTCCCGATTGCATCACTCTCCCTCCAGTGCCCACCCAGGCACTGTGTGATGAGCTTAATGCCTTCTTTCGAGATAAAATCTCCTCTATTAAAAACAACATCCTTCCACCTTCCCCTTCCCAATCATTTCCCCTCCCCTCCGAAAACTCTCAGAAATTTCACACTTTTCCTCCCATTACCATTACCGACTTCTACAGTCTTCTTCATAAAGTCTGTTCCGGTTCTCCTAAGGACTGCTGCCCCCCACATATTCTTAAAGAAATCTTCATGGCCTGCCCTGAGCCTGCCTTGGCTCTTCTCAACTCCTCCTTAACATCAGGAGTTGTACCAGAAGCTTTCAAGCAAGCGGTGGTATTACCCATTCTGAAAAAACCCAACGCAGACCCACTTGTGCTGAGCAATTACAGACCCATCTCCCTTCTCCCTTTTCTTGGAAAGATCCTAGAAACTTATGTTACTAGGTGCCTGAGCAAGTTTGTTGAGACTTCCCTTTTCCTGGATCCCCTACAGGCTGGTTTTCGCCCCCTCCATTCCACAGAGATGGTGATCGCGGCTGTCATGGACACTCTTAGAGCCGGAGCTGACAATAACATCTGCCAAGCCCTGGTACTGTTGGATCTCTCGGCGGCTTTTGACACGGTCGATCATACTATCCTGTTCGACCGTGTCAAAAACGCCGGCATCCAGGGCTTTGCCCTTAACTGGGTTCGTTCCTTCTTGCAAGGCCGCTCCCAGGCATTCCACCTTTCTACCTTCTCTGCTCCTTTCTCCCCCCTCACTTGTGGTGTCCCCCAGGGTTCAGCTCTTTCCCCGCTTCTTTTTAATTTATATATGCAACCACTTATGGTCGCCCTTCGTCACTCCCCTGCCACTATATATATTTATGCAGACGACCTGCAGTTGGTCTTCCCTTTGGACACTTCACCACCCTCCCGTTCTAATTTCCAAACAACAATGTTGTTCATCTCAGACTGGATGGCCCACAGCCAGCTCAAGCTGAACCCGTCTAAGACGGAACTTGTTCTGGTGGGTGGTCCTACCAATCCTTGGGATGACAATTACTGGCCCCCTTCTCTTGGCACTCCCCCTTGCCCGGTCGGCTCTGTGAAAAGCCTTGGAGTGGTCATCTCTGAGGACTTATCTATGAAATCCCAGATCTCGGCTGTTACATCATCCTGCTTTTTTCAACTGCGTAGGATCCGCAAGATCTGCCGATTTCTTACCAGAGAGGCACTCATACTAGTCATACTGGCTTTGGTCATCTCCAGGATTGACTTTGCTAACATCTTGTATGTGGGGATACCTGCCTATCAGCTTCAAAAACATCAGCTAATTCAGAACCAGGCCGCTCGCTTTGTGTTCCACCAACCTAAACACCAGCATGTCTCCCCCCTTCTGAGGAGCCTCCACTGGCTCCCAGTGGCCAAACGGTGCTCCTTCAAACTTGGATGCACCATATTCAAATCTCTCCATAACCGCGCCCCTGAATTTATCTCCTCCAAGCTAAAGAGATACCTTCCTACCCGTAATCTCAGATCTTCTGCTGACAACCTTCTCTGCATCCCATCTAACCGCCGCAAAAAACACGACGGAATGCGTTTTTCTTTTTTAGGCCCTTCCTTCTGGAATTCCCTCCCTTCTTCTTTTCGCCACTGCCCCTCTTATGAGTCATTCCGGAAAACCTTAAAAACTTTCCTTTTCAAAGTAGTCTCAGAATAATAACCTTTGCCCTGGCTCGTTATGTCTGTTATGAGCGCCAAGAAACCGTCTCGGTGTACGGCGCGGTATAAACTTTTTAACATAACATAACATAACACACAAAATTCACAAATGGTGGCACAAAATGAAGGCATTAATATTTCACTACCTGGTAGTAGTCCATTCAACCACCATCCACGTTCGTGCCTATCATGCCGAGGGATGCCCTGGATATTTTCCATGAACGAATAACAGACGAGCTCAAAATTCTGTACAGAAATGTTTGTAAAGCGAAACATGTGCATAATGGTAAAACAAAAGCATATTTCCAACTAATGAAGAAATTGAAGGACAATAAAAAGGTTGTTATCAATGTTGCGGACAAAGGAGGCATCATAGTCCTATGGGACAAGGAACTCTATAGAGCAGAAGCATTTAGACAACTATTGGATTCAGACTGTTATGAGCGCAGTGATGGAATTTCAGTCCGTAAAATTAATAATGACTATAAAACTGAATTGTTGGAATGGCAGAGGGAAGGGTTAATAACTAAGGATGAGTATAAGTTTTTATATAATGAACATCCGGTGTTGCCCTTATTTTACCTAATTCCAAAAATTCACAAAGGACTGAACCCCCTACAAGGGAGACCAATCATCTCCGCAATCAATAGTTGCTTTGAGAGTACCTCAAAATATGTTGACTTCTATCTGCAGGAATTTGTTACAACCTTGTCCACTTTTCTTCAAGATTCAAGAGACTTTTTGAACAAATTAAACAATGTGCATTGGACAGATGATATGGTACTACTTACACTGGACATAGGTGTGGCAGGGTATACTCAGACATGAGTCCCTTTCTCACTGCACCATCAGGATTCAAGCAAGCCGGGCCGAAGACGGCTGAAATGCCAGAAACCGGTCCCCGGTAGCTTGTCTCCTTTCTGGTGAAGAATTGGCTTGGTAGTTTAGTCTGCCCTGTTCCCATGATGCACTGGGCCAGGGACAGACTGATTTGCATATAGCCAGGTTCTGAGCTGGGATGGTGCAGTGAGATAAATAACAGTGATGGATCAAGCCCTGATCTTTGGACTGGGTAAGAGTGGTCTGCTTAATTCAGACACTCTGTTCATCACCACCCCCTTTTCTGAATCTACACTGGACATAACAGCGCTCTATACATGCATTAGACATGAAGACAGACTTAGGGCAGTTGAGTACTATCTAGGACAGAGAGAAATAGGATTGTACCAGCACAACAAAATGATAATTGCCATGATCCGCAAATGTCTATTGAATAATGTATTTTTATTTGATTCAAAAATGTATAGACAGAAAAGAGGTGTTGCTATGGGGGCATGCTTCTCTCCCAGCTACGCATGTTTACATGTTGGCTGGTGGGAGGAGCATGTCCTCAGGGGACGGCACAGGGCTGTATTTGATGCACATGTCGCCCATATGTGGAGATATATAGACGATGTCTTCATTATATGGAAAGGCGACATAGATGGTGCAACGGCATTCGTCTCAGAGATTAATAAAAACGATCTCAATCTAACCTTTACCAGTAGCATCAGCAATACAGTTATGAACTTTTTGGACATTGAAGTCTCAATTCACAATGGCAACATTGAGACCAGCCTGTATCAAAAACCTACGGCAGGTAATACGCTGTTACATGCATCCAGTTTTCATCCTAAACACACCATAGAGAGTCTCCCCTGTGGAGAACTTCTTAGGATTAGAAGGGCTTGCAGTACAGAAAAGGCCTGGAAGGATTCACAGGAAATTGCTATAGCCAGATTACTAGCACGAGGGTATGGGGCCCATAAGATCAAAAAAGCTTTACAAAAGGTCAACATGCAAGATAGGGCGGTCCTTTTACAACCAGGGCTCACCTCTCAAACTGAAAATGAGAATTTATTGACAACTCCTGATACAGATGCTAGTAGCAGCAATTCCCAATGCAGGTTCATAACAACGTACAGCAAGCAATCCTATGCCATTAAAAAGATTATCAATGCACAATGGCCCATTGTATTGACTGATGGGGTTCTGAAAGGTGTCTTGCCAGTTAAACCGAACATTACTTATCGCAAGGCATATTCAATGAGGTCAGATCTGGTTAGAAATAGCCCTGAACTGCTCCACCGAGATATATGGCTTTCTACCAAGAATGGGTTCTTTAAATGCAGTAGCTGCAGGGCATGCAAGTTTGGAATAAATACTAAAACCTACAAGAATGCCTTCTCTGATGATTTAATAGAGATCAAGGGCAATTTTAACTGCAAGACTGAGTATGCAGTCTATGTGTTAAATTGTGTTTGTGGTCTCCGTTACGTAGGCAGTACAAAACTTGCAGTTCAAGCGCGCATATTACAACATTTGCGGGCAACTGTCAATTCATATCAAACATATCCCGTCGCAAGACACGTAAAGTCTGAACATGGGAATAACCTTAATGTTTTATCTTATTTTGTCATTGACAGTGTCCCCATTAACAGAAGAGGAGGAAACAGGGACAAAGCACTGCGACAACTCGAAACAAAGTACATTTTAGAACTAGATACAAAGAACCCCAATGGCCTCAATATGTGTGAAGATATATATCATTATCTATGAGGGAATGTGTCCTTGCTGTTAAGTAAATGTACAGATATGTGGATGTTTTATGTGGTCATGATCAAATTTTTGTATAGCTAAATTTTTGTATAGTCAATTTTTGGGTCTTAGAATTTGTATTTAACTATATTTATGCTCTTTAAGGGATGCCGGTTACTGTGTATATATATTATCATTAAATATGTATTTATGGTTTTTATACTTTTAATTGGCACTCGAGTATATGAATATAATGGTTATATGTATTTTGCACATACAAATACCCTTAGGCTATGCACTTGACCACTTTATGCTTGCACATCTGTATTCGCTTGCACTTTCTGATAAGAATTTCAATATATGCTATTTGACAGATCATTTGAAATCATTACTGCTGAGTATTCCGCAAAATAGGGGTCCTGGCTGGGATCGCCTACAGATTTTTTAAACCTTAGATTTTGCACTTTATTCATTTGGTTGCACTTTTTTGCACAACAGCACTTTCATAGAATACTTTTTTGTACACATGACGAAGTACAATGTTTTGCGATCTATTTTGGAGTTTGACAACAGTTATATTCGCTGTTTCATTACTGTATTATGCAGATATGAACAAATAATGATTTCATTGCTAGATATTATGATTTTAATAATAATTCTAGTATTTATTGTTTTAATAAGAATAGAGCAATGCAATCTAAATGAGAATTGTGGTCGCAAACACAATAAGGTTTATGTCACTGTGTATTTATACAGTTATCAGGTCGGTTGTGATTACTAGCATTCAGAAACAGCGTCATTTTGGGTCTGTTTTCTGTGTCTATACAACAATGACTAAGAGGTCATGTGACCTATGACAAGAAGTGCTGCCATTGGTGCTTTATTATTTAAAATGTACACACTCACAAACGCTGCCATCTGGTGAGCAAAGCGACAGGTTCGCCGAAACGCGTCGGATCGTGGTACCTTTGGGATTATGCATATAAAAATAAAAAAACTCTGCTAAACCTACCACGCATACTTGGAGTCCGTTTGTTCTCTTGGAGGGCGCTGTTTCATGCGGTGTGCTGCGGGAGCGTTAACGTATATATATATATATATATATATATATATATATATATATATATATATATATATATATATATATATATATATATATATATATACACTCCTTCTCCACTCCAGAACGAAGCACTCACAGGAGGGTGCCGGTCGCGGCCGTGGAAGACCGCAATACATCAGGCTCCAAAACTCTTCATATTAAACAAAGAATAACCGCACTTAGGGGGGGCGTGTAAGCAAACTTCTTTCATTGTTGCTGCCAAAAAGACACGTTTCGGTGTACAGCCTTCTTCGGTGTTCGCAACACCATGAGTAGGACATGTTAATAAAGTTTTTCACACATGCAGGGTCATAGTCAAAGGACAACAAAAACCTCAGTGAACAACTTGAGCGCCATATTGGAGTTCCTTAAAGCATATTGATCACTCAATATTTTAGCCGTAGATCGGCACAAAATCTCAGTTCGTTAATACACTAAACAAACGAGACACCGAGGTATAGAGACTATCTTGCCGTGGATCGGCCTATGTCCCTTGCTATACCATAATGAACATATAGTATTAACAGAAAGCAGACAAAAATGAAAATCAAAATTAAACTCAAAATCAAAATGAAGATCTAAATAGAATCGTATGTGTGCTGATATATACAGTGCATCTCTGGTAACTTCAAAAGCGTGTTATCATATAAACACTAAATAGTGAAATGGTAGTCTATGATTTGCTAGAACCACACATTTTACAAATTACAGATTACATAAAGCAAGTCAGCAATAGCTCTAAGATAATTAAATCAGTAGCTATTCTATGAACCCAGGTGGACAGCTGGATCCTCCCCGCTGTTGAGGCCTTTGGGAAATTTAGTAGACAGATCGATAATATACTTGGATTCGAGACGGCGCAACTTGCGCTTTCTATCGCCCCCCCTAATCGAGAAAGGGATGAAATCCAGACCAAAATATTGTAACTTACTCCTGTCACTCTGATGTTTTTCGGCAGAATGCCGCGCAGCAGGTTAAGCAGGATCTGCCTTATCGATCGCCCTTAAATGCTCTAAGATCCTGATCCCCTATGTAGCGTAAGCCACATGGGCAGACCAGGCAGTACACTGCATTCGGTGTACTGCAGGTGATAATCTTGGTAATTGTCTTAGTTAATCCTGCATCTGGTATGTTATACGTAAGTACTCTCTTGCTAGCTGTGCAAGCCTTGCACCTGCTACAAGGAAAGAAGCCCTTCATATCTTTCAAAGTGTTTGTTTTGGGTGTGACCTTATCCAAATGGCTTCTCACTAGCATGTCCTGTAGAGACCTGCCTTCTTAAATGTAACCAAGGGAAACTCTGGTATATCATCCTTGATTACATTATCTGTCTTTAGGATATGCCAGTTCTTACGTAACATCTTTTTCAGGTAATTGGCCTCAGATGAATGACTACTGGGACCGCTCGCAAATGCCTAGGTCACCAGTGCTTTTGTCAGCTTGAGGTGTGCCTAAAAGCACATAAATCATCCTTGAAGTTTGGATACCATACCATAATCCTCTTAGTGAGGTTACAGAAGCAATTATAGATGGAAGTATAAAAGGAATGTAGTCAGCCTCGCCAAGAGATAGCTTGCTTGTCAATCCCCAGTATCAAGTATCATTAGCCAATGTGGTGTAATCAATATGTGTTTTATCTTGAATCTATACAACACCTGATAAGTACTGAGTAGTATGACTGTCCTTGCCCTTGCTCCAATTGATCCACTCACTAAGTTGAATTACTTGTAAAGTGTCATGAGCGAAAATATATATATTACCTACTGGCGGTTGCCAATAGGTAGTTATAGTTAAAACCTAGTTTCCATTGGAAATCCGCAACATTCTATTTGGAATAACTTTGGCTCCGGTGGACGAATCTTCGTGAATTTCTCCAAGAAAATGGCCTGCTCCGCTCCGCTCCTTCCCCGAAAGTTTGGGGGCGATTCATGAAACGGGGGCAGAGAAAAAGGGGGGTCCCAAAACGTGTTTTCCCCATGCAATTTTCCATAGGACCTTTAACCTGGGCTACAGCCCGAACGGAATTACACCAAACTTGGCAAAAAGGTAGAGTTCTGTTCGCAGATGGGCCTTTTTGTTAAATGGTGTAAATCCGTTCAGTAGTTCCTGAGAAAATCAAAAGTAAAATCATAAGTATATTTAGAGGTGCATAAGGTAAGCTTACTGTAAGCTTACTGTACTCTATACCTTCCCAAGCACGAGCTGAATGCTAATTGTCTGTCAACTGTCTGTCAACACTCCAAACCAGAAAGTGTTGGCAGCCATCTTGTGCCTCGGTAGACTGAGGAACAAGAAAGCAGAAAAACAAATGTGTAGAACGCAAAAAGGGGGCAGGGTAGAAACACCCTGACCCCCTAGGCCTGCTCAGGGGTCCCACAAGGACCCCCAAGGCCCCCCCCATTTTTTTCTACAAAAATCAAGGGGTACGAGTACCGTACGAGTACCTTTCCGAGTACGAGCTGCATGCTCATTGGCTGTGAACACTCCAAACCAGGAAGTGTTGGCAGCCATATTGTGCTCGGTAGACGAGGCACAAGAAAGCAGAAAAACAAACATGTAGAACGTAAAAAGGTGGCAGGGTAGAAACACCCTGACCCCTTAGGCCTGCTCAGGGGGTCCCACAAGGACCCCCAAGCCCACCCACCAATTATTTTTTTTAACAAAAATCGCTAGGTACGAGTACCATACGAGTACCTTTCCGAGTACGAGCTGCATGCTTATTGTCTGTGAACACACCAAACCAGAAAGTGTTGGCAGCCATCTTGTGCTCGGTAGATCGAGGCACAAGAAAGCAGAAAAACAAACGTGTAGAATGCAAAAAGGAGACAGGGTCGAAACACCTTGATCCCATAGGCCTGCTCAGGTGGTCCCACAAGGACCTCCAAGGCCCCCAATTTTTTTTTTTAAAACCCGGTCTGCTTTTTTTCAAATTACCCCACAGGTGGACCAAATCCTGGGGGCATAGTGAAAAAGAAGTGTGGGGGGGCCAATCCCCCCACACTGCCCCGTGGACCACCACCCCCCAGGGCAAAGCAATGCAGCCCCCTGGCGCATAATGTAGGTTCCAGGTGGGCTAGTTGGCCCCCATGGACCCCCAGTATGCAAGGGGAATTAGTTCCCCCTCTGCAAGCGCGTCCGGGGGCTGCGTTGCAGAGAGGTGTAAAACGGGATATGGCCTCATTACACCTCTCTGAAATGCAGCCCCCTGGCGCATACTGGAGAACTTGAATTTCCTTTCATAGGATATCATTGCCTGCTTTATAAAATATATGCAAATTAAAAAAAATTTAAATAAAAAAATATTACAATTTCAATATTAAAAAAAATTCAAATTATATTAAAAATGTGTACTGTAATTTAAAAAATAAAATATCTAAAAATTAATAGTTTAAAATAATGTAGTAAATTAGTATAAAAAATATAACAATTAATACATTTAAAAATGATCATTTACAAAACCTTTGAAATTCACTGAAAAAAAATAGGTTTTAGCCACGTTATAGTTAAAAATTAGCATTTAAAAAACCTTAGAAATTCACTGAAAAAACCATAGGTTTCAGCCATGTTATAGTTAAAAATTAGCATTTCAAAAACATTAGAAATTCACTGAAAAAACATAGGTTTCACTTACGTTATAGTTCGGAATTAGCATTTAAAAAAAACGTAGAAATTCACGGAAAAAACCATAGGTTTCACACATGTTATAGTTAGCTGGACATTTCACTCATACAAAACCATTGAAATTCCCCCGTTATAGTTAATTCAGCTAACTATAACTGGCGCGCCCGCAATGATCTGCTGATGACGTCACATATTACATCACTCATGACATGGTCAGTGACATCACTCATGACATCACTGATGACATCTCAAATGACATCACTGATGACATCATCCATTTGAAAGAGTGGCAGACCTCCTCTCAGCGTAATATAACCCTTGATACACACATTCAAAAATAGAAACTAAAATTTTCAAAAAAATGGAGATACCAATACCAGTTAGAAGAACCTATTCAGTAATTCCAAAATCTACATACATATCCACTCATTCAGCAACAGTTCTATGTAGGCACTCATACATGTACTCACTCATCATAAGTACTCATACACCTATACATCTTATTACACACCGACACTCATCTATAAAGTTACTCACACATGCAAATAAACTATCAAACATCCATTTACTTGCACATACAGCTATACACCCACCACTACACTTACTTCTACAGAAACATACACATACTTACTCTCTTAAACAATCACTTATAGAAACACATACTTATTTATACAGGAACTCTTACAATCTCTCGCTCTCACATATACTCACTTATATACAGCAATATTCACATATACTCGTTTAAAACATATGTAGTTACTCATAAAGATACCATTGAGACCGTCATTCACTCACTAACACAACCATACACACTCTTCCACCCATACAGTCCTGCAACATGCTGTCTTCAAAACACATACAAACAGTGAGTCACCCATTCATGCATGTATGCAGTAAGTAATACCCCCCCACCAAACCATACAGACACTCATACTGATACTCAAAAAACAACTAATAACCCATATCGACACTCATGTAGCTCGTCACCAACCCATACAGCCACTTATACACAAAGTGAGACACTGATACAGATATTTACATATTTAAGCATTACTCCCTAATACATGTATTCACTAAGATACACTTAATAAGTCACTTATGCAATCATTTTTATTAAAAAAAACATCAATTTCTACACTTATTTACCCATTTATTCTTCCGTCGACCTGGAGATATACATATATAAAAAATATTTATTTTTCAGAAAGACACACATTTACTGGATGATGTCATCAGTGATGTCATGAGTGATGTCATCAGTGATGTCACTGACCATGTCATGAGTGATGTAATATGTTGCGTAATCAGCAGTGCATTGCGGGTCCACAAGTTATAGTTAGCTGAATTAACTATAACGGGATAATTTCAATGGTTTTGTATGAGTGAAATGCCCAGCTAACTATAACATGTGTGAAACCTATGTTTTTTTCAGTGAATATATATATATCTATATATATATCTATATATATATATATCTATATATATATATATAAAGATATATATATATATATAGATATATATATATTCACTGAAAAAAACAGTGCCTCTGTTTCCATACATGCATGTTTTTGAGTCATCACCCTTGTGCTTGTTATTTGGGTTTGGAAGGTGTTCCATGGTTAGAAGATTGTCTTGAGTTGTAGAAGACTTTATTTGCTTTGCAGCTTCTGTGGGACTCTATAGGCCATTGAGTTTATCGGTTTGGTGGAATGCATCTTTTGTTATGGTTATAGTGGGAGTTTGGTATTTGTGAAGTACCACTCTGCACGATATACACTGCACACTGTATGCAACTATGTTATACTGGTTTCAGGGCCAACCTAATTGAATTGTGAAACCAAACGGTTTATTCTGTGTGGTAAAGTGTTGGTTAAGAAATAGTAACAACCATCAACTCAGTTGTGTTACCCTTAATTTTCTTTTGCACCGTGGGCTTTGGACCAATTATATGCAATAGTATACTGTGCCCTGCCTGTTAAGTTATTATCTTGTAGTACAGTCCGAAAGGTGCACCATGTAATTTTTCTACTTTGTGTATATGTAGGTGTATGTGTTGTAAGGTAATAACAATTTGGTAAGAACCAAGTTTGCATTGTATTGTTCAGAATCGAGTACGTTGATCAGAAGGCCCTGGTGGGAGGGCCAGATGTTGCAAGGGAACCCTATACCGTGGCCCCAGTACACTCCGCCTTGGAATGCAATACATAATATGGGGGGGGGTTATTTTTTTAATGTGGGGGGGGTGTCCTCCCACCACATCTTTGTGGCATATATAGAGGTTGCGGTCAACCGTAGTGGCACATGAGGTCTTCTGGAAACCTTTTGAAGAGTTTCCGGTCCCATCAAGGTGTCCAAATCAGTGTCCCTGATAGGAGTTGACTTTCACTTTTTTGGCATCGCCACGCCCCATCTTTTAGTCGAAATCAGTCTCCCCAGTCTAACCTGACTCGGCTTCATTTTTTGGGGGAAATGATCATCGTGGTTGGGGGCTGCCATGCCCAACCGTGTGGTCAAGAGTAGGCTCCTTTACCAAAAGGGACTCACCCCTTGTTTTTATTGAAACATTAGTGAGGTAGAGCCTTGCATGTTTACCTTGTGTTCTGAGGTCAAGCTCCATAGGTAAAAACGAGCTGTGTAGATGCGATCTGTTAGTAGTGGTCTATAAGGTTTCCTACGATCAAGATTCAAGATTTTTATTTAAATTGATCGGTCGATTAAAAAACAAAAACTATTGCACCAAATGACATTTTAAAATAGTACTACTACATACTTATAAAAACACAAAATCTTAGTAAAATTTTACAGTTAATCTTCAAGGTACTTTTGTGCAACAGATGTTTAAAATGTCATTTAAAATGAGGGTTTAAGAAGTTCATGTCCTTCTAACATCCTTGTAATTAAACGGCATTTAACTCTTCGAAATGGTTCTGGTTGTCCAATAGTATTTGAAAATTGATTTCTTTTAAATACACATTTAAAAGTTTCACCTCCTGCATACTAGGGGGATTGAGGTCCAGCTGAGCCAAGTGATTACAGCTTCTCTACATGTTCATATATTCAAACTATTCAATAGTGTTTTTAATAGTGACTTCCGTTCTTTCAATAATTTTGGGCATACACAAAAAATGTGTTGAATAGATTCATCTTGTATCCGCATAGTCTGCAGTCTCAATTTTCCCTTTTATCCTTCCATGCTGGGATTAAGTCTTTTGTTTCCCACATGCCGAGACGCAGCCTCATGAATTGATTTTTTAGGGTAAGTGAGAAAAAGGCTGAAAAATATTCCTGAGGCTTCCTTTTCCCATATGAGCTGATAACCGTCCAGGCATGCTGTCTTTGCAGTAATATTTACAACAAGGGGTGGTGAGGGACAGAGTCTCTGAATTAAACAGAATACTCTCACCCAGTCAAGAGATCAGGGCTAGATCCAACACCGTTTTTTAGCTCACTGCACCATCCCAGTTTCAGAACCTGGCTGTATGCAAATTAGTCTGTTCCTGTCCCAGTGCATGATGGGAACAGGGCAAACCAAACTACAAAAGCCAATTCTTACACTGGGAAGGAAACAAGCTACCGGGGACCGGTTTCTGGCATTTCAGCCTCTTCGGCCCGGCTTGCTTGAATCCTGATGGTGCAATGAGCAAGGGACTCACATCTGAGTATACCCTTCCACGCTTAGGGTGGACAAAAATATTTACAACAAGGGGTGGTGAGGGACAGAGTCTCTGAATTAAACAGAATACTCTCACCCAGTCAAGAGATCAGGGCTAGATCCAACACCGTTTTTTAGCTCACTGCACCATCCCAGTTTCAGAACCTGGCTGTATGCAAATTAGTCTGTTCCTGTCCCAGTGCATGATGGGAACAGGGCAAACCAAACTACAAAAGCCAATTCTTACACTGGGAAGGAAACAAGCTACCGGGGACCGGTTTCTGGCATTTCAGCCTCTTCGGCCCGGCTTGCTTGAATCCTGATGGTGCAATGAGCAAGGGACTCACATCTGAGTATACCCTTCCACGCTTAGGGTGGACAAAAATATTTACAACAAGGGGTGGTGAGGGACAGAGTCTCTGAATTAAACAGAATACTCTCACCCAGTCAAGAGATCAGGGCTAGATCCAACACCGTTTTTTAGCTCACTGCACCATCCCAGTTTCAGAACCTGGCTGTATGCAAATTAGTCTGTTCCTGTCCCAGTCTTTGCAGTAAGGTATTCTCATCTGTTGAATGAGACAAGAACTTTATTGTTGTAGGCTAGTTGCTGGTTGTTAACTGCGCTAGCGCCATTATTGCCATCTTCTTTAGAACAATTGCATTCCCTCGCGCTCAACTGTTTTGACTCACAGAGCACTTCGCTTTTTAAACAAATAGAACCTATTTGTGCAAACTTGTATTTGGTTGTGTGTTGCGTCAGTCTCCCCGGTCCACCGCAGCCTTCTATGCTGTTTGTGTGGAGGGAGTAGACGCTAGGAGCAAGGGGGCATTTCCCTCACTTCCGGCGGGACACTTACGATCGGCCATTTTCAGAAGCTGGCGCTCTAGTGCTCACCACACCGGCCTATTTCATCTTTGGATGCCGACGCGCAGCGACTGACAGGCTAGTTGCTGTTTGTTAACTGAGCTAGCGCCATTATTGCCATCTTCTTTAGCACAATTGCATTCCCTCGCGCTCAACTGTTTTTACTCACAGAGAACTTCGCTTTTTAAACAAATAGAACCTACTTGTGCAAACTTCTATTTGGTTGTGTGTTGCGTCAGTCTCCCCGGTCCACCGCAGCCTTCTATGCCGTTTGTGTGGGGGGAGTAGACGCTAGGAGCAAGGGGGCATTTCCCTCACTTCCGGCAGGACACTTACGAGCGGCCATTTTCAGAGGCTGAAGCTCTAGTGCTCACCAGACCGGCCTATTTCATCTTTGGGCGCCGACGCACATCGACTGACAGGCTAGTTGCTGTTTGTTAACTGCGCTAGCGCCATTATTGCCATCTTCTTTAGCAAAATTGCATTCCCTCGCGCTCAACTGCTTTTACTCACAGAGCACTTCGCTTTTTAAACAAATAGAACCTACTTGTGCAAACTTGTATTTGGTTGTGTGTTGCGTCAGTCTCCCCGGCCCACCGCAGCCTTCTATGCTGTTTGTGTGGAGGGAGTAGACGCTAGGAGCAAGGGGGCATTTCCCTCACTTCCGGCGGGACACTTACGAGCAGCCATTTTCAGAGGCTGAAGCTCTAGTGCTCACCAGACCGGCCTATTTAATCTTTGGACGCCGACGCACAGCGACTGACAGGCTAGTTGCTGGTTGTTAACTGCGCTAGCGCCATTATTGCCATCTTCTTTAGCAAAATTGCATTCCCTCGTGCTCAACTGCTTTTACTCACAGAGCACTTCGCTTTTTAAACAAATAGAACCTATTTGTGCAAACTTGTATTTGGTTGTGGGTTGCGTCAGTCTCCCAGGTCCACTGCAGCTTTCTATGCTGTTTATGTGGAGGGAGTAGACGCTAGGAGCAAGGGGGCATTTCCCTCACTGCTGGCGGGACACTTACGAGCGGCCATTTTCAGAAGCTGGCGCTCTAGTGCTCACCACACCGGCCTATTTCATCTTTGGATGCCGACGCGCAGCGACTGACAGGCTAGTTGCTGTTTGTTAACTGCGCTAGCGCCTTTATTGCCATCTTCTTTAGCACAATTGCATTCCCACGCGCTCAACTGTTTTTACTCACTGAGAACTTCGCTTTTCAAACAAATAGAACCTACTTGTGCAAACTTGTATTTGGTTGTGTGTTGCGTCAGTCTCCCCGGTCCACCGCAGCCTTCTATGCTGTTTGTGTGGAGAGAGTAGACGCTAGGAGCAAGGGGGCATTTCCCTCACTTCCGGCGGGACACTTACAAGCAGCCATTTTCAGAGGCTGAAGCTCTAGTGCTCACCAGACCGGCCTATTTAATCTTTGGACGCCGACGCACAGCGACTGACAGGCTAGTTGCTGGTTGTTAACTGCGCTAGCGCCATTATTGCCATCTTCTTTAGCAAAATTGCATTCCCTCACGCTCAACTGCTTTTACTCACAGAGCACTTTGCTTTTTAAACAAATAGAACCTACTTGTGCAAACTTGTATTTGGTTGTGTGTTGCGTCAGTCTCCCCGGTCCACCGCAGCCTTTTATGCTGTTTGTGTGGAGGGAGTAGATGCTAGGAGCAAGGGGGTTTTCCCTCACTTACGGCAGGACACTTACGAGCGGCCATTTTCAGAGGCTGATGCTCTAGTGCTCACCAGACCGGCCTATTTAGTCCTTGGCCTCTTAGCTGTGGGGTTCCACAGGGTTCTTCCCTGAGCCCCACGCTATTTAACACCTATATGGCCCCATTAGCTGAGATAGTACTTCCATTCGGCATCCAAATTATCACCTACCCAGAGGATACCCAACTGGTGGTATCACTAAACCACCCGGAAGGTTCATCTGGCGCTCTGGGCAATTGCCTACAGGCGGTTGTCGAATGGATGGAACTATCTCACCTTAAACTAAATGGGGATAAGACAGAGCTAATGTTTCTGGGTAAATCCTCTCCACCCTTGCGATACTCTCCTGGCCTATCTGTCTGGGCAATCCGCCTGTCCCCAAACAGCAGTTCAAGAGCCTTGGCAATTGGCTGGACAGCTCGCTCTGTTTCAGCCTTCAAGCTACTAAGCTCTCAGCCACCTGTTTTGGCATGATGAGGATGTTACGGAAAATATTGCCTCTACTTCCCTTTCAGGCCCGCAGGATAATGGTGCATGCCCTCATTCTATCGCGGCTAGATTATGGGAATGCCCTATATCTGGGCACTCTCTTGACTATCAACAAACTCCAAGTAACCCAGAATTGTGCACCTCGCCTACTCCTACAGATCCCACGGAGGCAGTCGGCGCGTTCAGCACTGAAGACACTTCATTGGCTCCCTGTTCAATCCAGAATACGTTTTAAAGCAATGTGTCTGGCCCATAGAGCTATCCGGAAAATCGGTCCTGCAGTTATCCATGCTACAGTGATCCCCTACTTACCCTCCGGGAGTCTTCGCTCCAGCAAACACTTTCTCGCTACTACTAGGAAATTACGCAGATCCAGATGGGGCAGTCGCTCCTTCTCACTGAATGCTTTCATTTCTTGGAACTCTCTTCCCCCTACTCTCCGTAGGGAACCCAATCTGCAAATCTTTCATAGACTGCTTAAAACTCCCCTCTTTAGCACTACATAACAACCCTGTTTTACATCTGCCTGTCTGATCAAAGCGCTACGAGGCCTCAGGGTAGCTATGCGCTATATAAACTCTATTTCATTCATTCATTCATTCATTGTTGATTAGTTTATTGAACGCCTTTTCCCCTATACTGAGATTTCAAATATCTTGGGCAGAGAGGTCCTCGATCACCTGGTTTAAATAACTACCACAGGATCCTTGCCTTTTCTTTTCTTTTTGTCTGTCTATTTCGTTCCAGCATAGGTGGTCCATGGTCCTGTTTTCAGAAGCACGCAACCTCCAGCATAATAAGGCGCCTTTGCTGCAAAATTCCTTATTTAGTAAGCCAAACTCTAGCCACACCTGGGCAGGCGTTGCACTTTGCTGGATATGGAAACTTTTTTGTAGACTTTGGTTTGTATTTTATTCAAGGCTGGGATGTCACATCCTTTCATTATTTCAGTGCTATAGGTTACTGTTGGCATTAACTGTACCTGTATGACTGTTAATAAATTGCCGTATGATGGACAGCTTTGTTTCTATTTTAATACGTTAAAACTGTTTATCAGGTTTTGCGATTTATAACTCAATTTTCATTCTACCAAGAATCGAGGATATTTGTAAGAGGCGACTGCATCAACTTTTTTCCCCTCTATGTGCCATATGAATTTCTTGTTTTTGTTTTTGGCATCCAATAGCTGTACAACCTTTGTTTTTAATAAATTCAATTCTAGTCCTCGTGCTGTCTTTTACTAAGGCACTCATTCCTCGTACGCCGATTGGAGTTTGACTTAAGAGTACTAGATCATTGGCGTAATGAAAGCACCTAATTTCCTCATTAAATAATGACGGAGGGTGACTATTGATTTCCACAAGGGCATCCTCAAGATCAGAAATACACAGATTAAAATGAGTAGGAGCTAACACGCACCAGTTTCAGACCATTTTGGGTATATATTTTCTTTGTTATCCATCTCCTAACTTTACCCAGCTCCATGTGCACGAATATAATTCTCTGATGGCCTTTAACAAATTTATGGGGATGCCCCACTGGCCAGTTTTTCCCATCGATGTTTGTGGGGCACGCTGTCGAAAGCTTGCTTATGGTCCACAAAACAGGCGAACAGGCAGGTGTTCTTAAATTTAGCTTTTTCAGTTAACAATGTTAATGCCGTTAGGTTTGTTAAAGTGCCTGCTCCAGCCCGAAACCCTGTATGAGCTCTTGGGATGCAGTTGTAATCATCTGACCATTTTTTCAATTGGATTAACAAGTAGCTGGCATATAACTTTGCTTCAACATCAATTAAAGCGATTAATCTTTAGTTTATCAGCTTTGTTGCATTTTGCTCTTTAAAAATTGGCTGGATAATACTTCCCCTCCAGGATTCAGGAATTCCATTTGTCTTAAACAGCTCATTAAAAAGTGGGGTGAAGTAATTGGCCCAATATGAAGCTTCTCCATTGAAAAGGGCATTGGGTATTCCATTGGGACCTGGTGCACATTCTGAATTTAGTTTCTTTATGATTTTTATTAATTGACTTACTTCCGCTACTTTGTCAGAGTTTTTACATTTCGGGGCAATGGGTTTATTGTTCGCATCGATGCCCTCAAGGACAATCTGCGTTTTCTGCTCTGCACGCCTCCTGCTGTCCTTTTTTACTATTTGACTTACTGGAGTTGATTTGAGCTTTGGTTCTTTATACATACTCATTATGTGAGCTACCCATGCATCCTCATTTATCCCTGCATTTTGATGTCTCTTTTTTCAGAGTACTGAGGAATAGCTCTCCCGCCTAGGGAGAGAACGCCCCTGCGCACAACTCTAGCGAGACCAAGAGGTCTAATTCCATAAATTCAATAGTCAATCAATGATATGTCCCACACTAGTGTTGTCTTCTTTCCAAATTTATTGGAGTATCTTTTTAATGAAATCTTCTTAAGAATAATGCATATTAGAATATGTAATCCAAAGCAACGTGCATAGTTGTAGTTGTGTTCTTTATCACACAACCCAATGCATTTCGGGCGGAGCCCATCGTCAGGGGAATACTCTACAACGAAAACAGAATATCTAGCTGTAATCAGTGAATGAAAACGGAGGTAAACACAAAGAAATAACTGCATGCAGCAGGTTGAAACAGTGACAGGCAAAAAATGCCGAAAATCGAGCGTGACAAGAAACCAGAGTGAGTATGTAGAAAATCAGGTGGGTAATAGCCGAAAATGTAAATACGGGAAACAGAAAGATAAGCAATATGCATGCGTGCAAACAAACGCCTCCACCCAGAGACGATGACATGTAAAGCACCGGTACTCCGCGTGCGAGCCAAGCGTGTGGCTCCATGCTCGTGGAACAATGGAAAACAGTGTAAAACCTCACCGAAGGTGAACTCAAAGATAGCAATCAGATGGCCGTGTACTTACTTGTGTGATAGATGAATTCGGACTCCGAGGAGTTCCGAAGAAGTTGGCTACCCGACGGGGGAAGTGAAAGTGATCAAATAGCGTGTCAAGGAAAGTGAAGAAGGACTCCCAAAAGACTAGAATGTCCAAGAGATCAGGGTGTGACTAGAAGTGTAAGCGCCATGTTGTAGCAGACAAAAAGAGTAAACATAAAGAAACCACCCTGGTGAAAGCCTAAAAAACAACCCTGGAAGTAAATAATGCGCAAAGTAAAACAAATGCAATATCAGAAGTAAATGTAGGAACCAGAACAATAATTATAAATAACACAAAAATTCAATTCGGTCATTAAGCCCCAAGGGCGCCATCGTAGACAAAAAACGGATCCAGAAGTTCTCCCTTTTAAGTAGAAGTGTCTTATTGTTCAAAGTAATGGGTACTTGTTCCAAAATTTGATATTTCAGTTGAGCCACTGAGTGTCTATTTTCCAAGAAGTGGGTGGCTACGGTGGATTTTAAATTGCAGGTGCGAATATTGCTTTTATGCTCTAAGATCCTGGTGCGGATCTTTCTCTCTGTGTGTCCCACGTAGCATTTGCCGCATGGGCATTTCAAGATATATATAACATTTTTGCTATTGCATGTAGCGTTGACTCTCAGATTTATGGCATGGCCTTTCATGGGATGGTTGATTTGATTCCCTTGGATACAATTGCTGCAATTACTGCAATTATAGCAAGGCTTGAGTCCAGAGTACATGACCTTGGCTTTCGGTCCGCTGGGATGGCTCAGAATTTCTTTGAGGTTTTTGCCCCTGGTGAATGCAAAGATAGGGGGTTCTATGAATAACCCTTTAAAATCTGCTTCCATGGTCAAAATCGGCCAGTGTTTTCGGATGATTTTTTGGAATTGGGTGGATGCTTTGGAGTACTTGGAAACCACCACTAGGCGTTCGGAGGGAGTCTTCTGTTTAGGTAGGAGCAAAGTGGCTCTGGTACATTTGTCACTCCTCTGAATAGCCAAGTCGAGTATAGGTGTGGGATATCCTCGAGCTCTCAAACGCTCCAAAACTTTCTGTATTTGGATTTTGCTTTCATCAGGTTTAGAAACTATTCTTTTTACCCGCAAGATCTGGGCATAAGGTAGGTTGTTTTTTAATCCCATGCGATGGAAGCTCTGATAGTGAAGGGTTGAGTTTCTATCGGTCGGTTTCCTGAAGATGGTAGTGGACCAATCTCCGAGTTCTCTCTGTATTTTAACGTCCAGGTAGTGGACGCAAGAAGTACTGTAGTCCCATGTGAATTGAATCCGTTGTGTCACTTGATTCCAGGTGTTGAGGAAGGTGACAAGGGTTTCGGAGGAGCCTGCCCATAAGAGAAAAATGTCATCAATATACCTGAGGTATAATCGTCCGTGTTCAAGCCAGTTTTCTTTGCATAGTATGTGTGTTTCTTCAAATATTCGCATGAAGATATTGGCGTAGCAAGGGGCCGCCGAATTTCCCATGGCCGTTCCGTTGAGTTGTAAGAACCATTTGTCAAAGATGGTAAAATAACTGTGGTATAGTGTAAAGATAGTTAGTTCCATCAAGAATATTTTTAGATCATGGTCAATGTCTGATTGAGCCAGTGTTTTTTCGACGGCCTCAATCCCTTCGTCATGAGGGATTGACGTGTAAAGGGAGCTAACGTCCACCGTACACATAATGAGGTTAGAGTCCTTGAGTTGATTCATGATCGGTTCCAATTTTAGAAGAAAATCAGTTGTATCTTTTACAAAAGAATCTGCAGTTATAACAAAAGGTTGATAGTATTTATCCAAAAATTTCCCTACGTTTTCATGCATGCTGGTTCTTGTCGACACTATAGGTCGGAAGGGAGGATTCGTAGGATGTTTATGTAGTTTGGGTAACATGTACAATGTAGGAGGTTTCGGATTCATGGGTGTAAGATACCTCTTTGTTCTTTCATTTATTGTCCCGTTTTCAAAGGCTTTGTTAATGATGGTGATCAAATCTTTCGTATACTCACTGGTAGGATCTCCAGGGAGAATATCATAAGTGTTGGTGTCTCCGATATGTTCTGTAACCTTTTGTTCATAAAAAGAGGTGTCCATGATTACCAGGGCACCTCCTTTGTCGGCGTTATGGCAAGTGATGTTAGGGTTGTCCGCAATTTTTTGTAGGATGTTTCTCTCCTTACGAGAAAGGTTACCGCGTGTGGCTGGTTGTAAAAAAGGCAATTTCAATATTTCTTGCTTAACCAAGTTTTCAAAAGCATCAATGATTTTATGGCTTTGCGGGGCCATGAAAGTGCTGTGGGGGCGTAGACCTCTGAGCATATCTTCCTCCTGGTTGGTAGTAGGACTGATGTTTTGAAAATAATGTTTCAAGTGGATGTTGCGGGTTAATTTGAACATGCTCACTTCAAGTTCCAAGGTATTGGTACCAGTAGTGGGAACAAATGATTGTCCTTTTTGTAAGATGTTAATTTCTTCTGTTGACAACGTTGTAGAGGAGATGTTGATGACCAAATTCTCATTACTGTTCAGCGTCTTCCTTTCGTTTTCTTGTTTTTTGGAGGCAGAGTTTTTTCTGCTACCTCGGCGGGTTTTTCCCCCCCGGGGTCTTTTTGTAGGTTGGTACCCGAGTCTAAAAAAGGAACCGCAGGATCGGTTGAGGTACTCGGAGTTTGAACATCAGTGTTTGGTTTGTCCGTTGCAGGTCGTGTTCTTTGATCATCTTCAGATGAGGAGGTTTCATTGGCAGAATAAGGATTGTACGGTTTATTGGTGCGACGGCGGGCATAAACCTCGGCCCAGGTGTAAACCTCACCGAGTTTATAGTCAATGGTGTCTCTCTTGAATTTTCTCAGTTTCCTCTCTTGGGTTTCACGTACATGTTTATCCAACGGCACGCTTTTCATAATGAATTTTGAATCAGTCTCGGGTATGACTGACCAAAAAGCCAGCACTTTTGCTTACACTACAGATGATGCTGACAAGATTTACGGCATGATTCAGGAAGATGTGACTTCCACGAGCAACACTCGCAGTGTAGAGAGCAATCTTCGCCAGTTACTCTACCTACTCAAAAAACAATCTAACCAAAAACTGCATGCCAGCACTCTCATCCGGTACCATCGTGTCCAACGGATCCCTCGTGGCCTACGGGTCCCTCTAAAACCACTCCTTTGCAAGAATAACACTAAATTTGTAGAACGCTGGTACTCCATTCTTAATAAATGTTCCCTTGATCTGATTTTATTGATCGTAGAAGAATTGGCAAAAACTCTAGATGATCTCACCCAAGAAATCACCTGCGTGAGGAAGGAACTTGACGATGCCCTGACCGAAGAAGAACTCACAAAAATGCTAGAGGACGTAAACACACAATTGGATAAACATGTACGTGAAACCCAAGAGAGGAAACTGAGAAAATTCAAGAGAGACACCATTGACTATAAACTCGGTGAGGTTTACACCTGGGCCGAGGTTTATGCCCGCCGTCGCACCAATAAACCGTACAATCCTTATTCTGCCAATGAAACCTCCTCATCTGAAGATGATCAAAGAACACGACCTGCAACGGACAAACCAAACACTGATGTTCAAACTCCGAGTACCTCAACCGATCCTGCGGTTCCTTTTTTAGACTCGGGTACCAACCTACAAAAAGACCCCGGGGGGGAAAAACCCGCCGAGGTAGCAGAAAAAACTCCGCCTCCAAAAAACAAGAAAACGAAAGGAAGACGCTGAACAGTAATGAGAATTTGGTCATCAACATCTCCTCTACAACGTTGTCAACAGAAGAAATTAACATCTTACAAAAAGGACAATCATTTGTTCCCACTACTGGTACCAATACCTTGGAACTTGAAGTGAGCATGTTCAAATTAACCCGCAACATCCGCTTGAAACATTATTTTCAAAACATCAGTCCTACTACCAACCAGGAGGAAGATATGCTCAGAGGTCTACGCCCCCACAGCACTTTCATGGCCCCGCAAAGCCATAAAATCATTGATGCTTTTGAAAACTTGGTTAAGCAAGAAATATTGAAATTGCCTTTTTTACAACCAGCCACACGCGGTAACCTTTCTCGTAAGGAGAGAAACATCCTACAAAAAATTGCGGACAACCCTAACATCACTTGCCATAACACCGACAAAGGAGGTGCCCTGGTAATCATGGACACCTCTTTTTATGAACAAAAGGTTACAGAACATATCGGAGACACCAACACTTATGATATTCTCCCTGGAGATCCTACCAGTGAGTATACGAAAGATTTGATCACCATCATTAACAAAGCCTTTGAAAACGGGACAATAAATGAAAGAACAAAGAGGTATCTTACACCCATGAATCCGAAACCTCCTACATTGTACATGTTACCCAAACTACATAAACATCCTACGAATCCTCCCTTCCGACCTATAGTGTCGACAAGAACCAGCATGCATGAAAACGTAGGGAAATTTTTGGATAAATACTATCAACCTTTTGTTATAACTGCAGATTCTTTTGTAAAAGATACAACTGATTTTCTTCTAAAATTGGAACCGATCATGAATCAACTCAAGGACTCTAACCTCATTATGTGTACGGTGGACGTTAGCTCCCTTTACACGTCAATCCCTCATGACGAAGGGATTGAGGCCGTCGAAAAAACACTGGCTCAATCAGACATTGACCATGATCTAAAAATATTCTTGATGGAACTAACTATCTTTACACTATACCACAGTTATTTTACCATCTTTGACAAATGGTTCTTACAACTCAACGGGACGGCCATGGGAAATTCGGCGGCCCCTTGCTACGCCAATATCTTCATGCGAATATTTGAAGAAACACACATACTATGCAAAGAAAACTGGCTTGAACACGGACGATTATACCTCAGGTATATTGATGACATTTTTCTCTTATGGGCAGGCTCCTCCGAAACACTTGTCACCTTCCTCAACACCTGGAATCAAGTGACACAACGGATTCAATTCACATGGGACTACAGTACTTCTTGCGTCCACTACCTGGACGTTAAAATACAGAGAGAACTCGGAGATTGGTCCACTACCATCTTCAGGAAACCGACCGATAGAAACTCAACCCTTCACTATCAGAGCTTCCATCGCATGGGATTAAAAAACAACCTACCTTATGCCCAGATCTTGCGGGTAAAAAGAATAGTTTCTAAACCTGATGAAAGCAAAATCCAAATACAGAAAGTTTTGGAGCGTTTGAGAGCTCGAGGATATCCCACACCTATACTCGACTTGGCTATTCAGAGGAGTGACAAATGTACCAGAGCCACTTTGCTCCTACCTAAACAGAAGACTCCCTCCGAACGCCAAGTGGTGGTTTCCAAGTACTCCAAAGCATCCACCCAATTCCAAAAAATCATCCGAAAACACTGGCCGATTTTGACCATGGAAGCAGATTTTAAAGGGTTATTCATAGAACCCCCTATCTTTGCATTCACCAGGGGCAAAAACCTCAAAGAAATTCTGAGCCATCCCAGCGGACCGAAAGCCAAGGTCATGTACTCTGGACTCAAGCCTTGCTATAATTGCAGTAATTGCAGCAATTGTATCCAAGGGAATCAAATCAACCATCCCATGAAAGGCCATGCCATAAATCTGAGAGTCAACGCTACATGCAATAGCAAAAATGTTATATATATCTTGAAATGCCCATGCGGCAAATGCTACGTGGGACACACAGAGAGAAAGATCCGCACCAGGATCTTAGAGCATAAAAGCAATATTCGCACCTGCAATTTAAAATCCACCATAGCCACCCACTTCTTGGAAAATAGACACTCAGTGGCTCAACTGAAATATCAAATTTTGGAACAAGTACCCATTACTTTGAACAATAAGACACTTCTACTTAAAAGGGAGAACTTCTGGATCCGTTTTTTGTCTACGATGGCGCCCTTGGGGCTTAATGACCGAATTGAATTTTTGTGTTATTTATAATTATTGTTCTGGTTCCTACATTTACTTCTGATATTGCATTTGTTTTACTTTGCGCATTATTTACTTCCAGGGTTGTTTTTTAGGCTTTCACCAGGGTGGTTTCTTTATGTTTACTCTTTTTGTCCGCTACAACATGGCGCTTACACTTCTAGTCACACCCTGATCTCTTGGACATTCTAGTCTTTTGGGAGTCCTTCTTCACTTTCCTTGACACGCTATTTGATCACTTTCACTTCCCCCGTCGGGTAGCCAACTTCTTCGGAACTCCTCGGAGTCCGAATTCATCTATCACACAAGTAAGTACACGGCCATCTGATTGCTATCTTTGAGTTCACCTTCGGTGAGGTTTTACACTGTTTTCCATTGTTCCACGAGCATGGAGCCACACGCTTGGCTCGCACGCGGAGTACCGGTGCTTTACATGTCATCGTCTCTGGGTGGAGGCGTTTGTTTGCACGCATGCATATTGCTTATCTTTCTGTTTCCCGTATTTACGTTTTCCGCTATTACCCACCTGATTTTCTACATACTCACTCTGGTTTCTTGTCACGCTCGATTTTCGGCATTTTTTGCCTGTCACTGTTTCAACCTGCTGCATGCAGTTATTTCTTTGTGTTTACCTCCGTTTTCATTCACTGATTACAGCTAGATATTCTGTTTTCGTTGTAGAGTATTCCCCTGACGATGGGCTCCGCCCGAAATGCATTGGGTTGTGTGATAAAGAACACACCTACAACTATGCACGTTGCTTTGGATTACATATTCTAATATGCATTATTCTTAAGAAGATTTCATTAAAAAGATACTATTTTACAAAAAAGGGAGGAAGGAGAAGTGATCGGTTGATCTACGGACACTGTTTACCACTCAGGGGAGTGGAAGGTCCAGTCACAGCGTGTGCCCGTATCGGCAGATACAACAAGGAGGGGTGCCGGACTGTTCCTAGGCGTGATTAGGGAGAAAGTTAATTGGCGTGACCGGAGGTGTAAGTGTAACACCCAAGGGCATCCATTTTGTTGGATGGATTTGCCTCACACACCCCGAAGGATGTCATGCTTCATCATCGGCGGTTGCTCCTCGTCGGGGAGGCGGTGCAATCCCCGACGGGCTCACCTCAAAGAGGGGCTCTTTGGCGGAGATCTTTTTCCAACAGCCTTATGGTGAGGTGTGGGTGTGTGGGCAGGGAGGTATGTGACGGTGAAAAGGGATATTTAAAATGTAGCTCAGGGTACCGGAATCAACTTTATTCAGGGGGTCCCTAGCTGCAATTAAAACCAGGGGGCTAGCTCATTTGGACTCAACGAGTAAGGTCAGGTGAACCTAGATGGGGCTAGTGGTGAAGACGGTCGACATGTTTCTCGCTGTGGGCAAAAGTTGCCCGCGATTCATCAGGACCTTTAACAAGGTGATCTAAAACATGCTGGTGTCATGTGTGAGTTTTGTGTGTGTTTACCTCTGTGGGAGTTGTCCTATGCCAAACTGTCAAGAACTAACAGCCACATGAGGGGTCGGCGGGATCTAGCATGAAGCATGACATCCTTCGGGGTGTGTGAGGCAAATCCATCCAACAAAATGGATGCCCTTGGGTGTTACACTTACACCTCCGGTCACGCCAATTAACTTTCTCCCTAATCACGCCTAGGAACAGTCCGGCACCCCTCCTTGTTGTATTAAAAAGATACTCCAATAAATTTGGAAAGAAGACAACACTAGTGTGGGACATATCATTGATTGACTATTGAATTTATGGAATTAGACCTCTTGGTCTCGCTAGAGTTGTGCGCAGGGGCGTTCTCTCCCTAGGCGGGAGAGCTATTCCTCAGTATTCACTTTCCACACTGGCCGGCCAGACAGTGTTTCCCCAGCGGCACACTACAAAGCTTTAAAATCATTATCATTTGAATCACACAAGCTGTGCGAGTTCCTTCACATTTATTCTTTTTTCAGAGTGTCAGTAGATTTATCTGATACCAGAAGTGTTTTCCGTTCCGTTGTTTACTGGCCAGAAGGAGTTTATTCCATATTGCGACTCGATATCTGGTTTTGGCTACTCAACAATTTTTCTTATATTGTTGCCTTAATTTTTTAAGCTTGCTTCTGTCGGATTTCCCCCCTGTTTTTAACTGGTTTGAGACTGCTCTTATTTCGCGCACTATTAGGCTTTTTTGCTTACGTAGTTCATGATTGAACCAGGGAGGGTGACTGCTTGTCTGGGTTGGCTTCCTGTGTGGCTTAGCGGAATATTGACTCTTGTTGTCCGCAAAGCTTTCCCGTTAGATTTTCCCAGGCTCTTAATCTCTCTCCCTCCCCGGCTTGCGGTGGCTCTGAACCTGCAGATTCCTCTAAACTTCCTTTGCTTGTGCCCGCCTGGCGGTATACTTCTGCCATTACCTTCTCAATCCCTATTCCATGCCATTTCACTCTTTATAAGTAGTGAGCACATGGCGTGAAGAGTAGATTTTTAGTTGCTGTCAGCCTGGCTGTAAATTGCTCCAATTGCAATGATTGTGGCATATGATCGCTCTCTATGCATAACACAATTTGGAATTTTTGGGTCTGTCGCACTACAGATTCACTCACTAAAGTATGATCGATGGTTGAGCTTTTAGATCCGCCTAAAAAAGGTCATTGCTGCCGGTGAATCCTTTTTTTGTATTTCCATTAAGATTAATCAGTCCTAATGTTTCAAGTTGTCATCTAAAGTTGTTTCCCTTTTTATTCAGCTTCCCTGGGGTAATACATAAATTGATATTAAAGTCACCGGAGATGATGAACTGTGCCTGGCAATACAGCCTTTGTAGGGATTTTATTATTCCGAACAACGTGTTCATGTGCTCGTCTTTTGTCTCCTCGCTTGGATGAATGTAGACATTAAGTAGTATTAGCATTGTTACAGTCCCATCATTCTTATGCTGTTCTAGCTTGGTAGCAAGAACCCAATTCGTCCCTATGGATAGCTTTTCTAATGACCAATCCAATTTGGTGGAAAAATACAAGGACAAACGGCCCTTTGGGTGTCCAAATTTTGTTGATTTTATTGCTGGCTCGTGATGACCGGTAAAGCCTATAATATTGTTGGGAGTTATGCTCCAAGTTTCTTGGGCTAAGATGATATTGTGTGCTTGCAGGAATTCCAATACACGGGGATTTCCTAGGCTTTGGGTGTTCCAGGAAGAAATGTTAGTGAATCTTTTAATTTCTTGTGGGGCTTTAGCTCGTCAGGAATGCGAGTTGACAATGTTTTGGTGGCCCCATCCTATTGTCTTTGGTCACCTGTTTGATCGTGTTGAATTCATCTGTACTCCTTTAGAGGGGGGCTGTTTTCAGGGAGTTTGTAAATATTAAATTATCAAAGGCTTTCTCATTTATTGCTTCCCCTATGGCGCCTCTCAGTAGGAATCCCTCACTTTCCTTTTTGAGGAGAAGTGTACCTGGGTAACGTGGGGCCTCTATCCTTTGAAGATCTATGTCCCAAGCCTTAAACTGTTGCTGGTGAGTCAATATATGCTCTGCAATTTCCGGTGAAGACCAAGTTGTTACTGTTACCTCCCTCTTAATCATAGATGGATGTGGTTTGAATTCAATCAATAACAAATTTGAAGAATTGATATAGGCTATTTCCCGTACTTCCTTTATTAGTTTTATAATTGTTCCTCTGTTTAAGGTGTCAAAGTTACCTCTTGAGATGAAGTTTGAGAGTAACACTTTTTTTTTGATTCATTGACACTTGGTGTGTTTAAACATTGCTGCTGCCTGGTGGGGTGTCCTGACCTTCTGACCTGGAGGAACATCTTGTTTTAACTTCTTCTTTGGTAATTACCGGGCTCCCTGATCTCCATTGGACATTTCCCTCATATATAGTATTACCTTCCTTTTGGGTAATGGAGGATTCCAAACATTTGTGGGCCATAAGGCTTTGCCTGTTGGGTGATATCTCTTGTTCTACTGCTACTGACGATTAACCATTTTCGATAGCATTTTTAGAAGGTGAGCTCGCTGTTCTCTTGTTTCTTGTAGGATTGATTACTTGGGTGTTAGTTTGTGGGGTTATAGATTCAGATTCTGTTTTTGTTTCGTTATTTAAAGTAGGTGACCTGACATTCTTATGTTGCAAGAATAAAGGCCATATTTTGTTTTTTTGAGCTCTTTTCCATTTTTTCTGGGCTTTTCTTTGCCTCTTTTTTTTTGAGAGCTCGGACTTGAACTCCGCTGTTTCTGTATTTTTGTTATCCATGGTTCTTTTTGAGTTGGGGTTAATATCTTTTCCCTTAGAGCAGCTTTCACTTGTTGCTGTTAAGACGGATATTTCCAAAGTGGACTTTTGATCTTTTTGTGACAGTCCTGTTATTTTCTTGGGCGGATCCTCCACTGCCCAGCCTTTATCTTTTTTAGAGGAACTGGTAGACTTCCGTCAATATATCTGTTAGAATAGTTTGGCTTTGTTCTATAATATGCAACAAAATGTCTGAACGGATAAATGACCATCTACCGCTTTCCAGTCGATATATCTAGGGTATATATGATTAGGCCAGGGGGCAAGTGTAGGCGCACTGATTATACCAACGCCCACACCTGGGTAGTCCAGGACCCAGGATGCCTCATAGGGTGGTAAGGGGGATGCGGGGGGTGGGCAAGCAGGTGGAAGGGAAGGGAAGGGATGGGATGGGGGGAAGACCAAGGGAAGACAATCAGTGAAGAGATTACCTTTAGTACTTTAAAAGAAGCAAATTTGCCAGTAGGATTTAAAGAACTGATCAAGGCCCAGGGAGGACGAGTATGGTGGTTAAAAATAATTATTATTGCTTTTACTCGACGAAAGATTCATAAGATAGATGGCTAGATTACGAATTGTATCCTTAAATATTTGCGGACTCAACGACCTAAAAAAGAGGCAAACTGTAGCAGAAGGTCTCCATGCCATGGAGGCCAATATAGTTTGCTTACAAGAGAACCATATAGAGAGAGGCCAACAACATCTGCTAAAATCCCTGGGGTTCCAACTTATAGCTACATCCACTCAGAGAACTCGTACTAAGGGAGTGGCCATCCTTGCTAAAGGAGGGGGTTTACAATTCAGTCGATCACTTGCAGACAAGTTTGGGAGATGGACCATTACAGAGTGCCGATACAATAGTGGGCAGAACACGGTGACCTTATGTACAGCTTATGGGAATCTGGGGGATGACCCTGATACCCTACTAAGCATTTCTAATGAATTAGTACATTGGCCCTTACCTCTTATTGTGTGTGGTGACCTAAACCTTCACCTACCAGGAGATTGGACTGCGGACCCCGCATTTAACTATCAAGGGAGAAAAACTAAAGTCTTTAGAGCGTTTAAAGATTTGTGTGAACAACATGGCCTATTGGATGGATGGCAATTAGGTCATCCCGGGGACCAAGGATATACTTTCTTTTCCCATCCCCATTCTCGTCATACCTGTCTAGACTATATTCTTCTATCGAATTCAATTAGGGATAGCTGCACTATAAGGAAGCTTCCAAGGGTATTATCCGACCACAACCCTTTAGAACTGAATATTGCATGTAGTAGTACTATCCGTACTAGAAACCTTTGGACTTTTGAAAGAGCCTTCTTAAGAAATGAGGAGTACCGTATTCTTATGAGAGAGTGGCTATCATCTTTCTTAGAAATAAATATGGGTAGTGCTCCTGTCGAAGTAGTTTGGGATGCAATGAAGGCTGGCATCAGAGGGGAGACACTGCAATTCTCAGTACGCACTAATAGAAAAGGTAAACAACAACTAGCCTCTTTACATCAGAATCTGAATAAAGCTGAAGCAGAGCTGATTGTAGCTGTACAAACAGGTCAGGGTACCGAGGGATTAGCGCAAGTTGCAATCGCGAGAAATAAGATATTTGAGATCTTTACGGAAAAAGCGATCACTAAAGCTATGACCTACAAAGAAAAAACTTATGAACTCAGCGAGCAAGTAGGGCACCAGCTGGCTGTTCGCACAAGGGAGGAGATGACATGAAATATGATAAAAGCTATAAATGATATTAATGGCGAATTGAGACTAGAAGAACTCGATATTAGAACTGCTTTTCAAATGTTTTATCTAGAACTGTACGAGGAACCGTTAGGAGGGCAAGAGGATGCTAGAGATTATCTGGATGAAGAGCTAGGGGAGCCCCTGGGACAAGAAGATAAGGACTCATTGGATTCTCCAATTAGATGGGAGGAAATACTATTATCCATGAAATCCCTGACCACTGGTAAAGCAGCAGGTGTAGATGGGATCCCTACTGAGTTTTTTCTTGAGTTTGCAGAACAAATGAAAATTATCATGTTACAACTTTTTAAGTCCATACTTCAGGGAGGAAACCCACCACCGTCTTGGTCACTAGCAAAGATTATGATCTTCCTGAAGAAAAATAAAAATCCCTTGGAAATGGGCTCGTATCGCCCGATAACTTTGATTAATGGAGACTCAAAGATTTACTCCAAACTCCTTGCAGGGCGATTAGCGCCTATAATTCATAAAATAGTATCAGTCCGACAACACGGATTTATCCCCGGCAGATCAACAAGTGACCATATACAGAGCGTTATCTCTTTATTTGACTCTTCAGAAACTACATGTTACGATCGCGGAAGTACCGCGAACTACCACTCCCGGCATCCTCCGGGACAAGACTACAACTCCCGGCGTCCCTTGCGGCGCATCTCGCTTCCGAGATGCAATAAGAAGGGACTGGCGGATGGAGCGAGTTGTTGGTAATTCCGGACCAGTAGCCTGGCTCGTTCTTGGAGTTTCCTGTGAAGCTGGTGGGGTAAGAGTTGGTGTACCGCGGCGCTGCGTACTTCTAACAGCGGCGGTTTGCTGCTTATCCTTCTCCAGCGGTAAGGCGCATCTAGAGACCTGATTTTGTTCTGGTGTTTTGCTTTGGGGATTCATTTTTGGGATTTGTCCCGGTTGGTATTGTCGGCCAACGGCGGTGATTTGAGTTGTGACTATATAACGTTGGATAGTTACTAATTTTGGAGTGCTTATTCTTTGTTGACATTATAACTATTTTGGAAGCCAGCTAAGAGGCATTAGTTGGGGGGTTCCCTCATTGGAATTCTCAGAAGTACTCTTGAGATATAACAAACACCTGTGTGAAAGAGCATCGGAGTATAAACGTTTATCTGTACATGTATGTAACTTGTTCTTTGGCTTCTCTATTAACAGGGGATTAGGAGGTGTGGAGTACACTCTACCCCTGTGAGGTTTAGTGGAGTCTTATATAGGTAGGTGCTTAGTGCTGGAACTGAGCTGTCATACCGAGCATTGTGTTATCTGTTTCCTTGGAATATGTATTGCTGACATATATCTTCTGTATCTATATAGTTACTGCATCTACAAACCCTACGTGCCTCTTCACATCCTCAAGGCATTATCTTTTCTTTTACAGGTATGAATTCTTAGAGGAATAGGGATATAAGTTGCCCAATTACTGTGTAGTGATTGTGTCTTATGCTTGTGTTTGTTTGTGTCTTCCAGATCTCCCTCCCTGCTGTCCCCATCCTTTCCTTCCTGACTATTCCTTATTTTTTATTACCCCTCACTCAATCCGGTCAACACTCTGTGCTATAAAAGCTCTTCAGGTGTTGGCTAGATTCAGAGGTGGGCTTACCTATCAACAAACCGATCCTGAGGACTACTCGTAACACTACAGGAGACCCTATGGCCCTTATTCTTCTGGATGCAGAAAAGGCATTTGATAGGGTCTCCTGGAAGTTTTTGTGGGCTGCAATGTCAGATCGGGGAATAACGAAGGGATTTATTAAAGCTATCCAAGGACTCTATGTCAATCCAAGTGCCAGCGTGGTGATAAACGGGAGTATGTCCGAGAGTTTCATGATCACGAGGGGAACTAGGCTGGGGTGTCCCTGCTCGCCTCTCTTATTCGCGACATACATCGATCAATTTATACGCAAACTTGATAGCCATCCTTGCGTGCCATCTATTTTGATCAATAATTATGAAACCAAAGTCCTAGCTTACGCGGACGATATAGCTTTAGTTACTACCAACCCCAAGGAGGCTATCAAGATTGTTGAGGAGGAAGCAACAAAATTCGGCAAAACTTCCGGTAACAAACTGAATACGGGGAAAACTCAAATAGTTATAAATGACAAAGTAGAGATGGAGGACGTTAGAGTTGTGGAACACGCTACTTATCTAGGTGTCAATATAAGCGCCAAGGTAGACAAAATTGTACAGATAAACCTCGATCCATTAATAGGGCGCACCAGAAAAGATCTAATTAGATTGGATAATTTACACTTGACTATTGGTGGCAGGTGCAATTTGATTAAAATGTTGATCCTACCTAAATTTCTATACTTCTTTAGAAAAATTTGTCTTGAGTTTTTATGCTACCAAAAGAAAGAGGTGGGTTAGCGATGCCTAACTTTAGGATCTATTATTCGGCAACAGTGGCCAAATATTGTACAAATCTCATAGCTATCGACTTTAGTAATCGTGCGATCCCGACCCCTCAGGAAATGGTTCTAGGAGATAGAAGCAAAGGGTGTTTATGGCGACATATTAATGACAACTTTTTCAAGAAAACTAAACTCAAGACCATTTTGGGAATTTGGAAAGTTTGGAGCAATATCCGTAAACTCCTAGGGTTGGGACGCTCCTCATACTATACTCCAATTAGTGGCAACTCCGATCTCCCAGAGATTTTTCATGATGGCTGTATGTCTAGGTGGGCTAGGGCAGGGATTACCCAACTAGGTTGCTTCTATATTGAACATTGACTGAAAAGTTTCTCTGAGCTACGTAATGACTATAATGTTAGCAATAGGGATTTTTTTAAGTACTTACAGGTTAGGGATTTCTTGTCAGAAAAAATGGGGGGACGCTGTAATTTTCAAAATATCGTAGCAATAGATAAATTATGTTCGGAAACTACCCCTAGAATCGGGGAAATTTATAAGGAGCTTATTAGTACTCTCCCGGATGATCTAGACAAACATCTTGCTAGGTGGCAGGCCAACCTATCCGTACAGCAAGCAACACCAGATCGTGCGCTAGAGCTTGCACAAACATCGTTAATGTAAATAAAATTGCAAGCACAATTTTACAAAACATTTTTTGCCCTTTACTACACACCGTATAAAATAGGCAAATGGGCCAGCGGCTCGGGAACTGCTTGTCCACGCTGTTCGTTGGCGGCAGCTAATGATATTCACATGTTCGCCACGTGCTCAGCACTTACCAACCTTAGGATAGAAGTATCCAATTTCATTTTGGATATATTTCAGGTAGAAATTACTATCTCCACTGAAGAATTGATCTTAGGAGTGGCAGCAACTGAGCGTCCAATATACCAACAGGGGCTGATTATTGTAGCTATGGCGGCTCTTAGATTGTGTATAGCCACCGCATGGCTCGATCCTTAACCGCCATCTTTCACACAAGGAGGGCTAGATTACTTGCCATATGTTGGACAGGCCACATGAAGGGCCGCTCTCCCCCGGCCCAACCAGGCCTGAGCCCAGTCCCGCAAGTACCACACACCACCATTGCACGTCCTCCGTCCCCTCAGGGACCCCTGCCCTCGAGCCTGCCGACCTCGTGGGTCCGATCCACTGCCGGCCCACGCGCCCAGCCTGGGGCGCCATCTTGGACACTCCACCACGAGGCCGCCTGGCCCCCGATCGACCTCAACCCTGGGCCTGGCCCGGCCTCAGACATTCCGGTACCACCCTCCACCCAGGAGGTGAGCGGGCTACTTGGCACGTCAATGGGAGAAAGAGGTGCCGATGGCTCTCCCCCACCGAGTGCCGCTCGCCCATCGCCTCCCCGGGCGCTGGCTCCACCCCCCTGCTGGGTGTCTGGACTCCCCCATCCCGGACCTCCCGACCTCCAAGTGCGAGGGTCCGGACATCAAAGCACGCCAGCCCTATAACTGGGGCAGCTCCAGAGCAGGAAGGCAGTTGTATCTTGGAGTCGAGAGACGTAAAGAGGAACTCATCCTGGACGGACTACTGGCGCTGCCATAGCTCTGTCCTGTGCACCATCGTCCTGCCTGTTGGCGCTGCCACAGCCGTCGTAACCTTCATCCTTCATCGTCGTCGGGATCTGCTGGCGTGGCCGCGGACCGTTGTAACCGTCATCTTCCACCGGGACCTGCAGGCTCCGCCGCGGACCGTCGTCCTTCCTTCATCCATCTCGGGACCTGCTTGGCTCCTCCACGGCCCGATCAACTAGAACGCCGAGCTCGAGGATTGAGAGCTATTTTGTACTCATTGGTAACTAAGACTGTCCCGCTACCCCTTTCCTAAACCAGAGACTAGAACCGAGGGGACCCCTGAGTCCAGACCTCCTTGTATCCATCATCGTAACCTAAGAATTGCATATAAAGTCTCGTTAACCTTCAACCTTGTGTGGTGTCCGTCTGTGGGGGGGAAGTTACTTATCTGTACAGTCGTTGGAGACGGCTCTCCCTGGAGACCTCTCCCCGTAACCTCGGCCGACCCTCCCGGTCCGTCTAACATTGGTGGCCAGCGGCGCGATCCGAATCACCGCATAAACGTACAGAGAGTAGCTCACCCCACGACGAAGTCACAATGACCACGAAAGAGAGCGGATCAACCGAGAAATTCCAAATGGAGAAATTGGAGGAGTACAACCATCGTGAACTTAAACAATTCTGCATCGAACTGGGTATCGCTACCACCGGACTGAGTACCAAGGACGATTTTAAGCATGCCCTAGAATCTTGGGCAGAAACCGGGGCTGCCGGAACCCCTGATCAAAGCACCGTAGAGAAAACGACCACGGCCCCGGAAGGGCAAAGAACGGGTCTCTCGCAAGGCGAGATCCAGGAAAGAGAAAGGACCCGACTACACGAACTAGAAATGGCCCGACTTAAAATGGACGTTGAACTTAAGTTGGCCGAACAAAAAATCAACTTAGAGCACCTGCGTCTCCGAGAAGAAAGAGAGGAGAAACACAGACAAAGGGAGCTCGAGGAAAAAAAACTAGCGTACGAACACGAACGAAACCTAGCCGAGATCAACCTACGCAAGCAGAATAAAGAAGCAGGGGTGCCCGAGCGACCCCCCACCCCAGGGGCCACAGACAAAAAGGTACACATCCCCAAGGATGTTGTCCGAGAATACTTCAGAGAGGACGACATCCAGCAATGGTTTAAAGCCTATGAAATCGCTATGACTGCACACCGGATCGATAGAAGCGACTGGGGAGCCGGTCTCTGGGGAAGATTCCTCAATGAGGGCCGCGACACCCTACTACAGCTCCCGGACCACCAGATGACCTCCTACGACCATATGAAAGCGGCCCTCCTCACCCGCTATGGTCTCACACCCGAGATGTACCGTCAGAGGTTCCGAGACTGCACCCGCATCCCGGGTACAACTTGGGTGGACTATGTAACATACTTTAGCCGAGCCTTCGAGGGCTGGATCCGAGGAAGCAACGTCACGACCTATGAGCAACTATTTAACCTGATGGTATGGGAGCATCTGTCGAACAATTGCTTCATTGAACTCCGCCAACACCTCCTCGACAGCAAGTTAACGGATCCCCGGCAGCTCGCAGCCGAAGCTGACCGGTGGGAGATCACCAGAGTGGGCCGGAATGGGTCCTACGAACAGAACCGGAACAACAATGGTCAGCACCGACCCAGAGGAGGAGGAGGGGGCCAAGGGCGAGGAAGAGACAACGCCCCGGTCGCCCCCGCTACCAACACCACCCCCCCGGCCAACCGGGGCAGCACCCCAGCGCGACCGGGGTACAGAGCCAATGTCACGTGTCACCGATGTCAACGAGTCGGCCACTATGCGAACGACCCAAACTGCCCGCAGTACCAGAGCCCAAGACCCCGCCAAGTGGCCGCTGCAGCCCTAGGGGAAGAACAGATCTCCGAGGAACAGGAAGAGTACGAACAAGAGCATCAAGAGTGGGAGCCAGCCGCCATGACTCTAGCCTGCTTAGGGGGGAAAGACATGGTCCCGCGGGTCCCCCTACCCGCTAACACCCAGAAGTACAGCCAATGGGTGAGCATCAATGGACACCAGGCCGAAGCCCTTCGTGACACCGGGGCCAGTGTAACAGCCGTCCGCTGTCACCTGGTGGCCCCAGAACAGTATCTACCGAACATTCTCTGTCCTGTACGATCAGCCGATAACTCGGAGAGCCTGTGTCGGATGGCCTGCGTCCCCTTCGAATGGGGGGGGGTCTCCGGCATGTTGAAAGTGACGGTCCGAGACGATGCCCCCGTAGACTGCCTCCTGGGCAATGACCTGGAAAGCTCTCCGTGGGCCGCCGTGGAGCGAAAAGAACACCTGGGGATGTTGGGCGTCCCAGACTGGGCGTGCGTCACCACCCGTTCCATGGCCGCCCGTGCCAACCACCAGCCAGAAGAACCCGAATGGCCGGCGCCACCGCCTCCGGTCGCCCCGGCCGAAAAAACCGACCGTAACATTCCCGCCGAACCAGCTCAACCTACCGACCTCGCTAGCCTCGACCAGTGGCCTCAAGAAGGGGGGCCCACGCAAGAACAATTTCGCAAAGAACAGAAGACCTGTCCCTCCCTCGAGGGACTCCGCCAGCAAGCGCTCGCCCAAAGCGCAGGGGATACCCCCGGAACTCATTGGGTCTACTGGGACAATGATCTGCTGTACAGCGAGCAAAGAATCGCCGAGCTGGGGAGCAACCGAGTACTAGTGGTACCCCTCCGTTTCAGAGACTTCCTGTTAAACCTGGCCCACGATGTCCCCCTGGCAGGACATCTGGGACAAGATAAAACCTACAGTCGCCTAGTGACCCACTTCTTCTGGCCCAAAATGAGAAACGATGTGCACCAGCATTGCCGATCTTGCCCCACGTGCCAAGCCAGTGGGAAGAGCGGCCGCAAACTAAAGGCTCCCCTGCAACCTTTTCCCGTGGTCACTACCCCGTTTGAGAGAGTCGGAATAGACATTGTGGGGCCCTTGGACCCACGCACAAAACAAGGCCATCGATTCATCCTGGTGCTAGTGGACCACGCCACCCGCTACCCTGAGGCTGTTCCTCTGCGAACTGTGACAGCCCCGGTGGTCGGCCGGGCCCTGATGGGGATCTTCTCCCGTGTGGGCTTCCCCCGAGAAGTCGTCAGCGACAGAGGCACGAACTTTATTTCCAAATACATGAAGTCCCTCTGGCAACAGTGCGGGGTCACCTACAGATTCACAACCCCCTATCACCCTCAAGGGAACGGACTCGTTGAGCGGTTCAACCGCACGCTAAAGGGAATGATCGGGGGGTTGGAAGAGCCCCTCCGTCGCCAGTGGGATGTGCTGCTGCCGTGCCTCCTCTTCGCATATCGAGAAGTACCCCAGAAATCCCTGGGCTTCAGCCCCTTTGAACTGCTATATGGACACCCAGTGCGAGGGCCGCTCAGTCTCGTCAAAGAAGGCTGGGAGATGCCTCCGCTAAAGAACCCTCCAGATGTCTTCCGGTACCTCCTCACCCTCCGCAACCAGACCCGGCGGTTCAGAGAACTAGCGAAGGCCAACCTAGAGGCCAGTCAAGAGGACATGAAAAAATGGTATGACCAGAATGCCTCATCCATCGAATTCGAACCTGGCCAACAGGTATGGGTGATGTCCCCCACTGAACCATGCGCCCTGCAAGACAAATGGACGGGGCCCTTCAAAGTAATAGAGCGCAAGGGTCCTGCCACTTATCTCATCGACATGGAATCCTCCCGGAACCCTCTCCGGGTCCTCCACGCTAACAGGCTAAAGCCCCACTTTGTGCGAACAGAGCTCAGCCTCCTGATGGCCACAGACACTGGGGTTGAAGAAGACTCCGAGCCTCTCCCTGACCTCCTACGGACTCAAGAGCAAGACGGCTCCGTGGATGGGGTCCGGCTCTCAGAGGCCCTCACCAGAGAACAACGCCAGGAGTGTCAAGCCCTCCTATCACAGTTCGCCAGCCTGTTCTCCCTCACCCCAGGGGTCACTTCCTGGTGTGTGCACGATGTGGATACCGGGGACAGCCCCCCTATCCGCCACCGGGCCTACCGCGTGCCAGATCGGGTACGGGCCTGCATCCAGGAAGAAATAGCCAAGATGCTCACGATCGGGGTCATCGAGCCCTCAGACAGTCCCTGGGCCAGCCCTGTCGTACTGGTCCCCAAAGCAGCTGCCCCCGGCACCACACCAGAACTCCGGTTCTGCGTCGACTACCGGGGCTTGAATGCGGTCACCAGAACAGACGCGCACCCCATCCCCCGGGCAGATGAACTAGTCGACCGAATGGGAGCTGCCCGCTACCTCAGCATCTTCGACCTGACAGCAGGCTATTGGCAGATCGGCCTCACACCCCGGGCGCAAGAACGTTCTGCCTTCTCCACCCCCGATGGCCATTACCATTTCACGGTCATGCCCTTCGGCATGAAGAATGCCCCAGCAACATTCCAACGGCTCGTCAATCAGGTCCTAGCGGGGCTCGAAGGATTCAGCGCCGCCTACCTAGACGACATCGCTGTATACAGCCACCATTGGACCGAGCACCTCCACCACCTCCGAGCAGTGCTGCAAGCCCTTCAGCGAGCTGGCCTCACGATCAAGGCCAGCAAGTGTCAAATTGGGCAAGGGTCTGTAACCTACCTCGGACACCAGGTGGGAAGCGGCCTAGTGGCCCCGCTACAGCTGAAAATTGCCGCCATCCAGGCCTGGCAGCCCCCCATCACCCAAACCGAGGTACGAGCCTTCCTGGGCCTCACGGGCTACTACCGAAGGTTCGTAAAAGACTATGGTACCATAGTGGGGCCCCTCACAGAACTCACGTCAAAGAACCAACCCAAGAAAGTCACCTGGACCCCAGAGTGTCAAACTGCATTTGAACAATTAAAGGCCGCCATGTGTTCCGCCCCTGTGCTCCAGGCCCCAGACTACAGCCGAGAGTTCGTCGTCCAGACGGACGCCTCCGACCAGGGCATTGGGGCAGTCCTGTCTCAAGTGAACACCGAAGGCCTTGATCAACCGGTGGCCTTCATCAGCCGGAGACTCCTACCACGGGAGCAACGCTGGAGCACCATAGAGAGGGAAGCCTTCGCTGTGGTATGGGCCCTCAAGAAGCTCCGGCCCTACCTTTTTGGCACCCACTTTCGGGTGCAGACCGACCACCGACCCCTGCAATGGCTGATGCATATGCGGGGGGAGAACCCAAAGTTGCTACGCTGGTCCATCTCCTTGCAAGGTATGGACTTCACAGTCGAACACCGGCCTGGGCCAGATCACGCCAACGCGGATGGCCTGTCCCGGTTTTTCCGCCTCGACGAGGAGAGTCCCCAAGAGGATGGGTAACTCTCCCCGCCTTCAGCTGGGGGGGACGCATGTTGGACAGGCCACATGAAGGGCCGCTCTCCCCCGGCCCAACCAGGCCTGAGCCCAGTCCCGCAAGTACCACACACCACCATTGCACGTCCTCCGTCCCCTCAGGGACCCCTGCCCTCGAGCCTGCCGACCTCGTGGGTCCGATCCACTGCCGGCCCACGCGCCCAGCCTGGGGCGCCATCTTGGACACTCCACCACGAGGCCGCCTGGCCCCCGATCGACCTCAACCCTGGGCCTGGCCCGGCCTCAGACATTCCGGCACCACCCTCCACCCAGGAGGTGAGCGGGCTACTTGGCACGTCAATGGGAGAAAGAGGTGCCGATGGCTCTCCCCCACCGAGTGCCGCTCGCCCATCGCCTCCCCGGGCGCTGGCTCCACCCCCCTGCTGGGTGTCTGGACTCCCCCATCCCGGACCTCCCGACCTCCAAGTGCGAGGGTCCGGACATCAAAGCACGCCAGCCCTATAACTGGGGAAGCTCCAGAGCAGGAAGGCAGTTGTATCTTGGAGTCGAGAGACGTAAAGAGGAACTCATCCTGGACGGACTACTGGCGCTGCCATAGCTCTGTCCTGTGCACCATCGTCCTGCCTGTTGGCGCTGCCACAGCCGTCGTAACCTTCATCCTTCATCGTCGTCGGGATCTGCTGGCGTGGCCGCGGACCGTTGTAACCGTCATCTTCCACCGGGACCTGCAGGCTCCGCCGCGGACCGTCGTCCTTCCTTCATCCATCTCGGGACCTGCTTGGCTCCTCCACGGCCCGATCAACTAGAACGCCAAGCTCGAGGATTGAGAGCTATTTTGTACTCATTGGTAACTAAGACTGTCCCGCTACCCCTTTCCTAAACCAGAGACTAGAACCGAGGGGACCCCTGAGTCCAGACCTCCTTGTATCCATCATCGTAACCTAAGAATTGCATATAAAGTCTCGTTAACCTTCAACCTTGTGTGGTGTCCGTCTGTGGGGGGGAAGTTACTTATCTGTACAGTCGTTGGAGACGGCTCTCCCTGGAGACCTCTCCCCGTAACCTCGGCCGACCCTCCCGGTCCGTCTAACACCATATGTAGCGTGGAAATGGCCATATATAAAAACAAGGGATAAAAAAAAAAAAAACAAAGAGGGATGATGATTTGGGAACCATTGATACTCTGGATAGAGGTCCACAGTTAAGGGAAATCTATTCAAGGAAATATCCCTAAGGAGAAAGCGGATGTGTGAATCTCTTTCTTCATTCTTTTCTTTTCTGTTTCTTTTTCTTGGTTATCAAGTCTTGCGAGCTGTGAGAGTTTACTTCTTCAACTTATATACTTAAGGTGGTTCAACCGAATTTGTTTCTTGTCCTCTTGGTCTGCTAGGGGGAGGAGGGGGGGGGGGTTGTATTGTATTAAAATGTCAAAATGTGAATAAAAACGTTTAAAAAAAAAAAGAATAGTTGTTAGTATTTGCGGATTTCCACATGTTGATGTGCACTTGCAGTTGACTTGCTGCGCATATAAGGTCGTTAAGTGTCTGTAGCTTCTTGTCAATACCTGCTATATATATATTTCCATTATGTTTAATAGATCCACTTGGAGATCGTGTTTAGCCGCTTGATGGGAAATTGCTGTTGAGATTGACTCCAATGTTGACAATAGGATGCCCCAGGTACTGGGTGGGGCTTGATCTTCCATGTTTGTTTGGTGGATATATTTGATCAGGGAGAGAGGATTACTTGGTTCTAGATGTTGGTCCCCTAACTGAGGTGAGATGTCTGAGACCTTTAACTTTTCCGTTATTAATGGGTGGGAGCTTAATGGTGACCGTTTGTCTAAAGTTAGAGGGCTTTCTGCCTTGCACACGTCGATCCCTTCTACTTGGGATGATGGAGTTTATTTATTTATTTAGTGTATTTGTAGAGCGCAAAACCTGTCACCCAAAGGGCATCCTGGCGCTTTGATCAAGAAACCGTACACTTTAACAACTCAGGCCATTTATGGAAACAAGTGGGTTTTTAACGCTTTTCTAAATGGAAAGTAGTCCTTGTGGCTTCTCAAAGAGAGTGGCAGGGAGTTCCAAAGTTTGGCCGCTGCAACACTAAAGGAGCGGCCACCCATCCTCACTCCGTGAAACCTCGGAACTACAAGAAGATGCGCCGAAGAAGAGCGGAGGGGCCGCAAAGCGAAATACCATGTGAACATCTTTTGCAAAGGAATAGGGCCCTGTTGGTGAACAGCTTTAAACACCAGACACTCAGCTTTATACTGTACCCGCAAATGTACCGGGAGCCAGTGTAGGTCTCTTAATGCAAGAGTGGAGGAGCTAGACCTAGGGCGGGAGACAGCCAGCTTGGCGGCCATGTTCTGCACCCGCTTTAGCTTCCCGGTCAGGTTTTTTGGGGCCTCCAAAAGAAGCCCATTGCAGTAGTCGAGGCGACTTAATATGGTCCCACGAACGACTGTCGGCCTAGCTTGAGTGGGGAGAAGAGGCAGAACCTTGCGCAGCATGCGCAGCAGCATCATACACGTGGAAGTGGTTTTATTGACGTGTATGTCAAGCCGTAGGTTAGGGCCAAAAATCACCCCCAAGTTATGGGCTGATTCCGCCGCCAGTACTGGCTTGAGGAAGGTACTAGGCCAAAAGTTCTCTGGGAGTGCCCGCGGAATCCGGTCGATGGAACAGTGGAGCACCTCCGTCTTGGAACTATTAAATTGTAGGGAGTTAGCTCGTAACCAGTCCGCTGTGGCTGCCATGCAGCGATGGAAAGTATCCAGCGAAACCGCATTATTCCCTTCCAGAGAAAAGACCAGCTGGGTGTCATCGGCATAATTAAATGCCGAGACACCAAAGATTTTATTAGCTGGACTAGAGGGCAGAGGTACAGGTTAAAAAGTATAGGGCTGATGGCCGAGCCCTGTGGAACCCCCTGTCCTACACTCCATGGCTTAGAGCTAAATGGTGGAAGTGAAACCAACTGTTGTCTGCCACCAAGATAGGATGTCAGCCACTCTCTTGCCCCCTCAGTGACCCCGCACTCCTCCAGTCTCCTGACAAGGGTCCAATGGCAAACCGTGTCGAACGCGGCCGACATGTCGAGCAGTACTAAAAAGGCTGCCCGGCCACTGTCGACACGCGAATGAAGATTGTCCAACACAGTCACCAGCGCGGACTCCGTCCCGTGTCCTGGGCGGAAGCCAAACTGGTCCTCATCGAACCAACCGATGTTCTCCAGGAAACCTGAGAGTGAGCGAGTCACCCATTTTTCCAGAATCTTAATCGGAAAAGGGAGCAAGGAGATAGGCCTATAGTTGGAAAGACAGGCCGGGTCCAAAGTTGGCTTTTTAAGCAGAGGTGACACTACTGCTAATTTCCAGCATTCTGGCACCGATGCCAACTCCAAAGATTGGAGACAGATCGAAAACAAAGGCAAGAAAGGCTTCCAAAATTTAGGGGGCAGTGGGTCAAGCGGGGACCCCAAGGACACCGTATGTGCCACATTACAGAATTCCTCGAAGGAAGGGGAAGGAAAAAACCTTAGTTGGGGGTCGACTGGAGGGGGTGACCGGAGCTCCCAAACCGAGGTCAGGGGCGTTCAGCTGGGGTCGACTGGATGAGCTGCCCGGAGCTCCCAGACCCAGGTCAGCGCCACCCGTCTGGGGTCGACTGGGCAGACCCACCGGAGCTCCCGCGCCCAGGGCTCCTAATATGCAAGCAGAGCCGGTCGGCTGGGGTCGACTGGGTGAGCTGCCCGGAGCTCCGAGACTCGGGCCAGAGGCATCGGCCCGGGGTCGCCTGGGCAGATCAACCGGAGTTCCCGTACCAGACACTCCTGGAAGAAGGGCAGCGACAGTCGACCGGGGTCGACTGGGTGGCACGGTCGGAGCTCCCAAGCCAGTGCTAAAAGCAGTTGGCTGGGGTCGACTGAGCGAGCCAACTGGAGCTCCCGAGCCGAAGGCAGTAGGTAAAGGGTGCGTTAGGCCCTCTAGGATCTTAGCAGTCTTCTCCTCGAAAGCAATCGCCAGCGAGTCACAAAGTGCCTGCGACGCACGGACCATGTTAGCCGCACAAACAGGGTGGGACAGGTCCCTGACAATTTTGAACAGGGCTTGGGATTTATTGGACGCCTGAGTCAAGGAAGCTTCTAAGAAGGCCGCCTTGGCCCTCTTAATCTGTACCTTATAACCTTGCAGTGCAAGCCTGTACGAGATTTTTGCCGAGGCGGAGTACTGCTTCCTCCACACTCTCTCAGCACGTTTGCAGCTCAGCTTCAATTGTCGTAACTCTTCCGTGTACCAGGGAAAAGCCCTGTTCACTCTCCCTCTAGATTTACGGATGGGCACCACCTTGTCAAGCGTATCAGTAATCGACCGACACAAAGAGGAATAACTTTCCTCCACCGAATTACTCAAGCGGAAGTTAGCAGGTATTAGGGAGGGCATAGGAGATGAGCTGAGCAATCGGGACCAAGGTCTGCCCAATTTCGAAAGTCCTACCCCGGCGCCTTCAGAGCAGTAATCCCCTAAATATAGAGAAAACGCCACAAGCGCATGATCAGTCCAGCATTGGGCTAGGATGTCGTTAATCACTGCCGATTGACCATCAGCGAAAATCAAGTCCAAAACATGACCACCCCTATGTGTCGCCGAGCGGACCAGTTGCTGCAGTTGGATGTCAGCAAGAGCTTGGCCAAGAGACGTGAACGCTCCATCTGCTGGAACCCCCTGCCATAGGTTGAAGTCGCCCAGGACTAACAGCTTCGAGTGGGTGTTAGATAAATCATACACTAGGTCGAGGAACTCTGATAGAGAGGAAGCCGAGCCCGGCGACCGATAACAAAGCACACCCGAAATCAGTGCTTTCTCCATATCTTTAATGGAGAACCCCATCAATTCAAAGCCCGATACCTCGCTGATTTTAAGCTGGAAAAGACCCAGCCATTTGTTGGACAGGCCACATGAAGGGCCGCTCTCCCCCGGCCCAAACCGGCCCGAGCCCGGTCACACAGGTACCACACACCACCATTGCACGTCCTCCGTCCCCTCAGGGACCCCTGCCTTCGAACATATCGACCTCGTGGACCCGATCCACTGCTGGCCCCCGCGCCCATCCTGGGCGCCATCTTGGACACTCCACCACGAGGCCGCCTGGCCCCCGATCGACCTCAACCCTGGGCTTGGCCAGGCCTCAGACATCCTGGCACCACCATCCACCCAGGAGGTGAGCGGGCTACTTGGCAAGTCAATGGGAGAAAGAGGTGTCGATGGCTCTCCCCGCCAAGTGCCGCTCGCCCATCGCCTCCCCGGGCGCTGGCCCCACCCCCCTGCTGGGTGTCTGGACTCCCCCATCCCGGACCTCCCGACCTCCAAGTGCGAGGGTCCGGACATCAAAGAACACCAGCCCTATAACTGGGGCAGCTCCAGAGCAGGAAGGAGTTGTATCTTGGAGTCGAGAGACGTAAAGAAGAACTCATCCTTGACGGACTACTGGCGCTGCCGTAGCTCTGCCTTGTGCACCATCGCCCTGCCTGCTGGTGCTGCCGCAACCTTCGTAACCTTCGTAATCCTTCATCGTCGTCGGGACCTGCTGGCGTGGCCGCGGACCGTTTGCAACCATCATCTTCATCGGGACCTGCTGGCTCCGCCGCGGACCGTCGCTTCCTTCGTCCATCTCGGGACCTGCTGGCTCCGCCGCGGCCCGATCATCTAGAACGCCGAGCTCGAGGATTGAGAGCTATTTCCATCTTTTGGTAACCAAGACTGTCCCGCTACCCTTTCCCCAAACCAGAGACCAGAATCGAGGGGACCCCTGAGTCCAGACCTCCTTGTACCATTTTATCGTACTTTAAGAATCGCCTATAAAATCTCGTTGAACCTTACCCTTGTGTGGTGTCCGTCTGTGGGGGGGAAGTTACTTGTCTGTACGGTCACTGGAGTCGGCTCTCCCTGGAGACCGCTCCCCTTATCCTCGGCCGACCCTCCCGGTCCGTCTAACATTGGTGGCCAGCGGCGCGATCCGAATCACCGCAATATCGTACAGACAGTAGCTCACCCCACGACGAAATCAAGATGACAACTAAAGAAAGCGGATCCACCGAGAAATTCTAGATGGAGAAATTGGACGAGTACAACCATCGTGAACTAAAACAATTCTGCATCGAACTAGGTATCGCTACCACCGGACTAAGTACCAAAGACGATTTCAAGCATGCCCTAGAGTCTTGGGCAGAGACCGGGGTCGCCGGAACCCCCGATCGAAGCATCGCAGCAAAAACCACCATGGCTCCTGAAGAGCAAAGAACGGGTCTCTCGCAAGACGAGATCCAGGAACGAGAAAGAACCCGACTACACGAGCTAGAAATGGCTCGGCTCAAAATGGACGTTGAACTTAAGTTGGCCGAACAGAAAATAAACTTAGAGCACCTGCGTCTCCGAGAAGAAAGAGAGGAGAAACAGAGACAAAGGGAGCTCGAGGAAAAGAAACTGGCATATGAACACGAGCGACGACTAGCTGAGATTGATTTACGCAAGCAGAATAAAGAAATAGGGGTGTTCGAGCAACCCCACACCCCAGGGACAACGGAGAAAAAGGTACACATCCCCAAGGATGTCGTTCGAGAATACTTCCGAGAGGACGACATCCAGCAATGGTTTAAAGCCTACGAAATCGCTATGACTGCACACCGGATCGATAGAAACGACTGGGGAGCCGGCCTATGGGGGAGATTCCTCAATGAGGGCCGCGACACCCTGCTACAGCTCCCGGACCACCAGATGACCTCCTATGACCATATGAAAGCTGCCCTCCTCACCCGCTATGGCCTCACACCCGAAATGTACCGTCAGAGGTTCCGAGACTGCACCCGCATCCCGGGTACAACTTGGGTGGACTATGTAACGTACTTTAGCCGAGCCTTCGAGGGCTGGATCAAAGGAAGCAAGGTTACAACCTACGAACAACTGTTCAATCTCATGGTATGGGAGCACCTATCGAACAATTGCTTTATTGAACTCAGCCAGCACCTCCTCGACAGCAAGTTAACCGATCCCCGGCAGCTCGCAGCCGAAGCTGACCGATGGGAAATCACCAGAGTGGGCCGGAATGGGTCCTACGAACAGAACCGGAACAAAAATGGTCAGCACCGTCCCCGAGGAGGAGGAGGAGGCCAAGGACGCGGAAGAGACAACGCTCCGGTCGCCCCCGCGGTCAGCACCACCCCCCCGGCCAACCGGGGCAGCACCCCGGCGCGACCGGGATACCGAGCCAATGTTACGTGCCATCGATGCCAACGAGTCGGCCACTATGCCAACGATCCAAATTGCCCACAGTACCAGAGCCCAAGACCCCGCCAGGTGGCTGCTGCTGCCCTGGGGGAAGAACAGATCTCCGAGGAGCAAGAAGAATATGAGCAAGAGCATCAGGAATGGGAGCCAGCCGCCATGGCTCTAGCCTGCTTAGGGGGGAAAGACATGGTCCCGCGGGTCCCCCTACCCGCTAACACCCAGAAGTACAGCCAATGGGTGAGCATCAATGGACGCCGGGCTGAAGCCCTTCGTGACACTGGGGCCAGTGTAACAGCCGTCCGCTGTCACCTGGTGACCCCGGAACAGTATCTACCGAACATTCTCTGCCCTGTACGTTCAGCCGATAACTCGGAAAGTCTGTGTCGGATGGCCTGCGTCCCTTTCGAATGGGGGGGGGTCTCCGGCATGTTGAAAGTCACGGTCCGAGACGATGCCCCCGTAGACTGCCTCCTGGGGAATGACCTTGAAAGCTCCCCGTGGGCCGCCGTAGAACGAAGAGAACACCTGGGGATGTTAGGCGTCCCGGACTGGGCGTGCGTCACCACCCGGTCCATGGCCGCCCGTGCCAGCCCCCGCCCAGAGGAACCCGAATGGCCGGCGCCACCGCCTCCGGTCGCCCCAGCCGAAACCACCGACCGTGACGTCCCCCCAGAACAAGCTCAACCTCCAGACCTCACTAACCTCGACCAGTGGCCTCAAGAGGGGGGGCCCACGCAAGAACAATTTCGCCAAGAACAGAAGACCTGTCCCTCCCTCGAGGGACTCCGCCAGCAAGCGCTCGCCCAAGGCGCAGGGGATACCTCCGGCACTCACTGGGTCTACTGGGACAATGACCTGCTGTAAAGTGAGCAAAGAATCGCGGAGCTGGGGGCCAGCCGAGTACTGGTGGTGCCCCTCCGTTTTAGAGACTTTCTGCTAAACCTGGCCCACGATGTCCCCCTGGCGGGACACCTGGGTCAAGATAAAACCTACAGTCGTCTGGTGACCCACTTCTTCTGGCCCAAAATGAGGAACGATGTACACCAGCATTGCCGATCTTGCCCCACGTGCCAAGCCAGTGGAAAGAGCGGCCGCAAACTAAAAGCCCCCCTGCAACCTTTTCCCGTGGTCACCACCCCGTTCGAGAGGGTCGGGATAGACATCGTGGGGCCCCTGGACCCGCGCACAAAACAAGGTCATCGGTTCATCCTGGTGCTAGTGGACCACGCCACCCGCTACCCCGAGGCTGTTCCCCTGCGAACTGTGACAGCCCCGGTAGTCGTCCGGGCTCTAATGGGGATCTTCTCCCGTGTGGGCTTCCCCCGAGAAGTCGTCAGCGACAGAGGCACAAACTTTATTTCTAAATATATGAAGTCCCTCTGGCAACAGTGCGGGGTTACCTACCGATTCACGACCCCCTATCACCCTCAAGGAAACGGACTCGTTGAGCCGTTCAACCGCACGCTCAAAGGAATGATCGGGGGGTTGGAAGAACCCCTCCGTCGCCAGTGGGATGTACTGCTGCCGTGCCTCCTCTTCGCATATCGAGAGGTTCCCCAGAAGTCCCTGGGCTTCAGCCCGTTTGAACTGCTATATGGACATCCAGTGCGGGGGCCGCTCAGCCTAGTCAAAGAGGGCTGGGAGATGCCCCCTCTAAAGAACCCACCAGATGTCTTCCGGTACCTCCTAACACTCCGCAACCAGACCCGGCGGTTCAGAGAGCTGGCAAAAGCCAACCTAGAGGCCAGTCAAGAGGACATGAAAAAGTGGTATGACCGGAATGCCTCCTCCATCGAATTTGAACCTGGGCAACAGGTATGGGTGATGTCCCCCACCGAACCCTGCGCCTTGCAAGACAAGTGGACGGGGCCCTTCAAAGTAGTCGAGCGCAAGGGGCCTGCCACCTATCTCATCGACATGGAATCTTCCCGGAACCCCCTCCGGGTCCTCCACGCTAACAGACTGAAACCCCACTTTGTGCGCTCCGAACTCGGCCTCCTGATGGCCACCGACAATGGGGTTGAAGAAGACTCCGAGCCCCTCCCTGACGTCCTACGGACTCAGGAGAAAGACGGCTCCGTGGATGGGGTCCGACTCTCGGAGGCCCTCACCCGAGAGCAACACCAGGAGTGTCGAGTCCTCCTGTCACAGTTCGCCAACCTGTTCTCCCTCACCCCAGGGGTCACTTCCTGGTGTGTGCACGATGTGGACACGGGGGACAGCCCCCCTATCCGCCACCGGGCCTACCGCGTGCCAGATCGGGTACGGGCCTGCATCCAGGAAGAGGTAGCCAAAATGCTCACACTCTGGGTCATCGAGCCCTCAGACAGCCCCTGGGCCAGTCCTGTAGTACTGGTCCCCAAAGCGGCCGCCCCTGGCACCCCACCGGAACTCCGGTTCTGCGTCGACTACCGGGGCTTGAATGCGGTCACCAGAACAGACGCACATCCCATCCCCCGGGCGGATGAACTCATCGACCGCATGGGAGCTGCCCGCTACCTCAGCATTTTCGACCTGACGGCGGGCTACTGGCAAATCGGCCTCACACCCCGGGCCCAAGAACGTTCTGCCTTTTCCACCCCCGATGGGCATTACCATTTCAAGGTCATGCCCTTCGGCATGAAAAATGCCCCAGCAACATTTCAGCGGCTCGTCAATCAGGTCCTGGCGGGGCTCGAAGGGTTCAGTGCCGCCTACCTAGACGACATCGCTGTATACAGCCACCATTGGTCCGAGCACCTCCACCACCTCCGAGCAGTGCTACAAGCCCTTCAGCGAGCTGGCCTCACGATCAAGGCCAGCAAATGTCAAATTGGGCAAGGATCTGTGACCTACCTCGGGCACCAGGTGGGAAGCGGCCTGGTGGCCCCTCTGCAGCTCAAAATTGCCGCCATCCAGTCCTGGCAGCCACCCATCACCCAGACCGAGGTACGAGCCTTCCTGGGCCTCACGGGCTATTACCGAAGGTTCGTGAAAGACTATGGTACTATCGTGGGGCCCCTCACAGAACTCACGTCAAAAAATCAACCCAAAAAAGTCAACTGGACCCCGGAGTGCCAAACAGCATTCGAACAATTGAAAGCCGCCATGTGTTCCGCCCCGGTGCTCCAGGCCCCCGACTACAACCGGGAGTTCGTCGTCCAGACGGATGCCTCCGACCATGGCATTGGGGCAGTCCTGTCTCAAGTGAACACCGAAGGCCTTGATCAGCCAGTGGCCTTCATCAGCAGGCGCCTCCTACCACGGGAACAACGCTGGAGCACCATAGAGAGGGAGGCCTTCGCTGTGGTATGGGCCCTCAAGAAGCTCCGGCCCTACCTCTTTGGCACACACTTTCGGGTGCAGACCGATCACCGACCCCTGCAGTGGCTGATGCAGATGCGGGGGGAAAACCCGAAGTTACTACGTTGGTCCATCTCCCTACAAGGGATGGACTTCACAGTTGAACACCGGCCTGGGCCGGATCACGCCAACGCAGATGGCCTGTCCCGGTTCTTCCGCCTCGACGAGGAGAGTCCCCAAGAGGATGGGTAACTCTCCCCGCCTTCAGCTGGGGGGGACGCATGTTGGACAGGCCACATGAAGGGCCGCTCTCCCCCGGCCCAAACCGGCCCGAGCCCGGTCACACAGGTACCACACACCACCATTGCACGTCCTCCGTCCCCTCAGGGACCCCTGCCTTCGAACATATCGACCTCGTGGACCCGATCCACTGCTGGCCCCCGCGCCCATCCTGGGCGCCATCTTGGACACTCCACCACGAGGCCGCCTGGCCCCCGATCGACCTCAACCCTGGGCTTGGCCAGGCCTCAGACATCCTGGCACCACCATCCACCCAGGAGGTGAGCGGGCTACTTGGCAAGTCAATGGGAGAAAGAGGTGTCGATGGCTCTCCCCGCCAAGTGCCGCTCGCCCATCGCCTCCCCGGGCGCTGGCCCCACCCCCCTGCTGGGTGTCTGGACTCCCCCATCCCGGACCTCCCGACCTCCAAGTGCGAGGGTCCGGACATCAAAGAACACCAGCCCTATAACTGGGGCAGCTCCAGAGCAGGAAGGAGTTGTATCTTGGAGTCGAGAGACGTAAAGAAGAACTCATCCTTGACGGACTACTGGCGCTGCCGTAGCTCTGCCTTGTGCACCATCGCCCTGCCTGCTGGTGCTGCCGCAACCTTCGTAACCTTCGTAATCCTTCATCGTCGTCGGGACCTGCTGGCGTGGCCGCGGACCGTTTGCAACCATCATCTTCATCGGGACCTGCTGGCTCCGCCGCGGACCGTCGCTTCCTTCGTCCATCTCGGGACCTGCTGGCTCCGCCGCGGCCCGATCATCTAGAACGCCGAGCTCGAGGATTGAGAGCTATTTCCATCTTTTGGTAACCAAGACTGTCCCGCTACCCTTTCCCCAAACCAGAGACCAGAATCGAGGGGACCCCTGAGTCCAGACCTCCTTGTACCATTTTATCGTACTTTAAGAATCGCCTATAAAATCTCGTTGAACCTTACCCTTGTGTGGTGTCCGTCTGTGGGGGGGAAGTTACTTGTCTGTACGGTCACTGGAGTCGGCTCTCCCTGGAGACCGCTCCCCTTATCCTCGGCTGACCCTCCCGGTCCGTCTAACACCATTCACGATAAATAATACCAATCCCACCACCACGGTTCTTCGGCCGAGGGGTGTGGATGATTTTAAAACCTGGGGGACAAGCCAAACCCAGTTGACACAACCTCTCATATAACCGATGAGGTCCATTGGTTGTTGCAATTTTGTATCCTCCTTTTATGTTAAGGAGAGGTTGTTTCTGACAATTCCAATGGATTGGGGTCACGTGCTTTTCCTTGGGCAGTTGAATTTGATGGCTCCTGTTGCTGAATTTGATTGAATCCCTCCCCCTGCCCCTGCTCGTCCCAGTTACTAAGGTCGAAGGAAAAGAGAGTTTCACTTAAGATTTGATTGTGAATTACTGCGTTAGTTGTTATTTTCCTTACTGAGTTTGTTGCTGTGTGCATGCTGACTGAGCACTTCTGAGTTGAGGTGTCCGCGGATCCTTCTTTGCTTTGTCCATCCATTGTGGCTACTGCATCACTTATTAGATGTAAGTCTTTTCCATTTTCCTAATCAGACTGCTGTTTTGTTAGAGATTCACCTTTGGATTTGTTTTCCATCAGTAGTGTTGCGCTGTTTGAAGTTCCCTTGCTTGTTGACCTTTTGGCATTTAGGAAGTCTGTTATCTTATATCCCTCTTTCCTTTGGCTATGGACCAACCTTGCTTTCTTCATGGCAGAAACCTTGCTGGGAGATTTCTTTACATTTATGACATTCAGGGTTGTAACTGAATCCTGTTGTGGCTCCTGTCTGGGAGAGTCTTTCCTTATCCTTTTCGGATGTCTCCGTTTCCCTTGTGAATGGCTGTGACCCTGGTCCTAAACCTCGCCATGGTCCTGGTCCTGGGTGGCTCTATTTTTTCCTGAGCACATTTGTGATTCCCTTACTGCACCTTTTTTGCACTTCTTGCCGTTACCTTTTCCCTTTCTATGATGTTAAATGCCCCCTTACTTTTTAGTTTCGATTTTACTCTTTTGCTCCTTTGCTCCACCGGTCTTTTCGGTCTTGTGTTTAAATGTCAAAAGATGATCCGTAAGCTGTACTCAAGCTGAACCCAGCTGCCTCAAGCAATAATCCGTGCACGACTTCTCTATTTTATTGATTTTTGATTTTTTTAGATGTATTTAATGAGTGTTACTTTGTTGTTATTGGGGGCCTTTTGGCAGTTCTCAGCGGAAATTTGGTGATAGTGATGATTGCAAATACAGGCTGCTGGACGCCCCCCCCATTTGCGCCGGTCCTAGGCTGTGCGATTTGGCCTCCTGTAACCAGCAGCTATCTGTGCTGGTTCACTTCTCACTTCTCTCTGTAGCCTCTATGGGTTTGCTTATTTCCCTATTAACATGTGCTGCTCTGAAGGAGCCAACGTGAGCTATCACCAGAAAGATAGGCTTCAGGTTTTTATAGGTTCCAAATCTGCGAAGTATTTTTTTTACAGGAATTTTCTTAAGATAAATTGTGATAACAGGAGCTATAAGCTGTGAGTCAGCGAGTCTTGATTTGAATACAGGTGAGTGGGGCACGCAGAGCAAGACCGCAAGCTACTCCCGACTTAGTCGAGCCACTTACTTGTGCTCACCTACAGCACTGAAAATTAGGCATAATACCGTGTGGGACTGGTAATGGTGGCTTTATCTTTATGTAGGCATTATTGCAGCCTTTCTTTTTCTTTTTTTCCCAATAGCTGACTTTAATAGTGATGTTTTGTCCCATTAGGTGCAGGCAAATAATCCTGTTATTACCCAGATGTTTCCCTGGGTGTGCATATGATATGTAGAAGGCTATGTGTGTGTATACACATCCATTGCCCATGCACCTATGGGGCTGCAAACAAGCTACCTGTCACAGCGCTCTTTGCAATAAGACACACCGAGTCAGAGGTAAGGTCATTGCATGCTTCTTTATTCCCTGCCAGCCTCACACTGGCTTACAAAACTACTTTCCTTTTGGACGTCACTTCCTGTTCCTGTTTCCTGTTCGCCTGTCCTGTCCTGGGACAGGGTCAGGCGAGACGACATGACATCTCCCCTGTTTTGCAAAGTCTCACTTCCTCTATATTTCCTCAACAAGGCGTCGAGGTTTTCTTATTAGACGTTGCGGACGTTTCTCTCGCCTTGGTGCTGGACTGTGGTGACTTGTGGTTTCCACCATTCGCGTGGGGCTGCGGTGGTTCTAGTCACTGCTGTCGCTTTGGTTGGAAGAGTCGCTTGGGCGTTGGCTCGACGAGGTCTCATGTCGGTCGCGCCGATTACATCTTTTGAAGTGTGATATGTTTCTCGTTATCTGCTTGTGGTCAGCTTTGGCTGTGACCATGGTTCCTTTTCTCTTGATGACCTGCAGGGGAGTGTCGAGATATCGACTGTCTGCCTTAGCTCGTCGATCACCTCGCACTATCACCCAGTCTTCTTCTTGGATATTGGAGTCCTTGGCATGTCTACGCTGGTCGGCGTATGTCTTCATCTTGCGCTTTTTTTCATGGTCTATCTCAACTAGGGTATTATGATCAACCGTGATATTCCGTTGTTGAGGAGCCGCGTTTAGCATGGGTAGTCTGGTTCGAGGCGCCCTTCCTAGCATCACAGTAGCTGGGCACTGATTGGTGGTGTTGTGTGGCGTGTTTCGGTATGCTCTTAGTACTTCATTTAGTGTCTGTTGAATATCCCGGTGGGTTAATTCAGCCTGCTGAATTGCCTTTTTAAGTGTTCCCATGAATCGCTCCACCATGCCATTCGCCTGCGGCCATAGCGGAGTGATTTTTTGGTGTTTGAAGTTGAGATGGGTCGCGAAGTTTGTGAATTCATGGCCGTTGAATGGAGGCCCATTGTCCGTCTTTACTCGCAGTGGGATGCCCCAGGCTGCAAATATCTCATCGAGCACTGGAATCACTGTTGTTGCTCGGGTAGATGATATCAGGTGTGCGAATGGGAATCGGGAGTATTCATCCATGGCAACGATGATGTACTGCCCTGATTGTAGTGGTCCGAAAAAATCGACCGCAACTTGTTGCCATACTCCTTCCGGTAGCTCTGACATTTGTAACGGTGCGGGTGGTTCTTCCCGACTGACTACTTGGCATGTCATGCAGTCTTTCAGAGTTGTCTCTACCATGTGATCAAGGGTGGGGAACCTGACTCGTTCTCTCAGGGCTTTCTTGGTTGCATTGATGCCTCTGTGGCCTTCATGTGCCAGGTTGACGACTCCCTGACGTAGTTATACACACCGAGCACAGGGGTTTGAGGCTATGCGATATTGCACCTATCCACTAGTGTCACGCTAGTATCTGCAATTTTTAGGTGCTAAGGACAGGAGATCCAGACCCCTAGGTCTCCCTGAGACTTCAGAAAGTCTCAAACATATACAGTTTATCACAATGTCCAGCACTCTATAGCAATGTAGGAGCAATCTATTTCTATGTAGTATGGTAACAAAAAACAATATTCTCTTTGGATGTACACCTTAAAGTAACAATACTTCATTCAATCAATCCCGAAAAGTTAGGAGTCTTCAGTGGATGAGTAGTAAATTCTTTATTTAATTCAAAAAGCATGGATTCTGTCTTCATAAACAGATAGGTGACATTTTGACAGATTACAAGATATTCGCTACAATGTTTTTTGAAAGGATACCAAGGAAGTGACTAACTCCCTATAAGGAGGAACAGATAAGACCTACCCAAATAAAGACAGTGATTGACCTGCCCTGAAGAAGTCCGTTTGGACGAAACGCGTAGGCACCGGCTACAACATTGTTTTATGAAGACAGAATCCATGCTTTTTGAATTAAATAAAGAAGTTACTACTCATCCACTGAAGACTCCTAACTTTTCAGGATTGATTGAATGAAGTTTGATCACAGAGAATGCTTGGTGGCATGCTTCAGTCCATTCAAATGGCTGACCCTGGCGAGTGAGCTCTCGTAGTGGATAACTGATCGTGGCGTAGTCGCGAATGTAGCGTGCGCAATAGCTTGCCATGCCAAGGAAAGAACGGAGGTCGCTCACATCTCGGGGCTTTGGAGTATCAGCAAGAGCCGCTACTTTTTCAGGGTCTGGTCTCATGCCCTCTTTGGAAAATATGTGTCCATAAAACTTTAGAGTGTCTTTGTGAAATTCGCATTTATTGGCGTTAAGTGTTAGGTTGGCAGTCATTAACGCATGACAGACCCTGTCCAGGGCAGTGTCGTGTTCTGTTTGGTCTTTTCCAAATACCAGCAGATCATCACTGTAGTTAAAGGCGTTTGGAATGACTTGTATGACCCATCTGATGGCTTCCTGGAAGATCTCGGTGGCCGAGGAAATGCCAAAGTTCAGGCGTTTATAGCGGAACAGGCCTTGATGCGTGGTGAAGGTCGTGATGTATCTCGATTTGTCATGGAGCTCCAACTGGTGATAACTTTGTTTAGGTCGAGTTTGGAGAATACTGTGGCGCCGTTGAGTTTTGTGATCATGTCGCTGATATGTGGTCCGGGGTGGCGTTCCCGCTTGATGGCGGTGTTGGGTGCACGCATGTCGACACATAGTCTGACTTTGTTGTCCTGCCCCTCCTTGGGGACCACCACGACTGGCGGTACCCATGGAGTGGGTCCTGTCGTGCGTTCTATAATGTCTGTTTGAAGGAGGTCTTGGAGCTCTTCGTCGACGGCTTGATGTAGATGGAACGGCACCTTCCTATGGTGCTGAGCGATAGGTGTCACGTTTTCGTTGATGTGGAGCTTCGCCTTGAAGTGATTTAGCTTCCCGAGACCTTTGAACAGATTTGGGAACTTTGCTACGATGTCAGGAGCATCTTCCGTCATGTAGAGGAGTTCTACAAGTTTGAGTCTTTCTGCTGTGGGTAGACTGAGCAGACAGTCTGCCACATCTGGTCCTTCTACTACATGGATGTAGGCATCGACTTTCCGGACCTTGAACGTGAGAGTAGAGTGAAAGCGGCCCAGGCAGGGTAATGGCTTGCGTGACATCCACGTGAATATGCGGACAGCTGCGAGTTCCAATTTGGGTTTGTGCTTCATGTTATGATATTCTAGGGCGCAGATATAGTTTAAAGAGGCTCCAGAGTCCAGGACAAATTTGGCTGAATGGTCTCCTATCAGGATGTCAAGCTTTGGATATCGCTTCAGTCGGTCCGGGTCTGATACCATGCAGATATATTCATCACTGTCTTGTGATGCTGGGGTATGTGATGATGATTCGCTGGAGGTGTCTCTGCGTGACCGATAGGATTCTGCCGCTTGACACCTGGTGCGGTGACCACTTCCGGAGCGACCTCTCGATTGATAGGAGTAAGCTGACTGGACGCTGGAGTTTGACGAGCTGGATGAGCGTCCTCCTCTCTCTTTTATGGCTCGTGCGTGATGGCGCGTGTCGTGTCCTTTGGCCAATGATCTGTGAGTTGACTGCTTAGCTTGACATGCAATCTCAAAGTGGTTATCTCTCCCACAGCGGTGACATCGCTGACCGATTGCTGGGCATTGTCCTGAGTGTGGGTAGTCTTGTCCACATCTGTAGCAGGTGGGCGCAGACTTTGTGGACCTCGTGTGTCGCGAGCTTCTTTTTGAAGATGTCTTTCGGGTAGTGTGGGACTTGTGGGATTTAGACGTGGACTTGGTAGTCTTGGAAGACTTGTGCGCCTGAATTCGCAGAGCATGGTCCTTTCGATCTGATGACTTTTGCGTCCCCATTCGTTTGGCATAATCTTCCGCCTGATCATTGATTCTTGTTAGTTCTTCAATTTCTTCTAGTGTAGACGGTTTTTTTAGGAGTCTCCGGCGGAGGGTTTCAGATTGGCATCCATCAATGATGCGCAGTCTCAGAGCGTCTTCTGTTTTGAAATTGTCGAAATCGCAGTACCGCGCTAGTCTTTTGATGCGCATGATGAAATCGCTCATGCATTCGTCTTTTTCTTGCGTGGCTAAATTGAACATGCGGCGTTCGTAGTCTACGTTGCGTTTGTGAAGAAAACGTCTATCAAGGGCAACTTTTACTTCTTCATAGGTGGCAGTTGCTGCGTTAGGTAGTTCTTTGATAATTTGCGCAATGTCTGGGCCTATCAAGTTTCTCAGAGCCACTAGTTTTTGCTTAGGGTCCTGTACCAGGGATCCTACCATGTAATCTTCGAAGTCTTCACTCCAGGTTTTCCACGTTGGACCCATACTGTTGCCTGGCGTCAGTGGCAGTGGCTGTGGTTGACGCATGAACGAGGCTCCAATGGGATTGTTGGCCATTGTGGGCACGTTGGCTAGGGGAGCTGGGCCTCCTGTGCTTGCTGGGCCTGATATGTCGTTCCCTCCGGACGAGCTATCAGGGTTTGTATCGGACATCTGCAACTGACTGACCCGGGATAGCTGGATGAGAAGTCATCCAGGCTTTATTGTATTGTTGCTGGCTTCGCAACGGTTCTCTCTTTATGTTAGGAGGCTTTTCTTTGCTTTAAATGTGTGTTGCCCGCCTTTTCTTTCAGCAAAGTCCTTGAAGATGAGTGGTGCCTGACCGTAAGATGGCCGCCATCAAGGGTGCGTGGATTGGTTTAAGCACTGGCGCCTGACCCCAAAATGGCCGCCGCGTGGGACATCGTGTCTCTTCTATTCTTCCCTTGCACCTGCATTTATCTATGTTTGGGCGCGCGATGAAGGCGGCGGGGTTTGGACTCACCCTCGCTCCTCGCTCTGTCTTTGTTTCTGGCCCTTCGCTCCTTGCTTCGTGTCTAGGGGCCGGGCACTGCTCTCCGGCGCTGCGCGGAGCCGATTGCTCGCGTCTGGGGACACGTGGTGGCAGCGTTCTGGCACACGCGCCCTTCTCTCAGCAGGCAGGCAGCGTTTGAAGGTACACGGAGTGGCGCTTTGGCACACGCGCTCCGGCTTCTCGGCGGACAGCTTGGCGCTCCGTGACTCGTGGCAGCTCCGATGCCGATCTCGGCTTTTCGCGCTTTTTCCGCGCAGTCGGGATTTCTGCTGCACGATTCGGTGGTCGGCCACACTGGTTGGCTGAGCGATGGTGCTGCTTGTGGGTTTCATTGACATCCCACCCTCGTCGCCATTGTCGCAGCGCTCTTTGCAATAAGACACACCGAGTCAGAGGTAAGGTCATTGCATGCTTCTTTATTCCCTGCCAGCCTCACACTGGCTTACAAAACTACTTTCCTTTTGGACGTCACTTCCTGTTCCTGTTTCCTGTTCGCCTGTCCTGTCCTGGGACAGGGTCAGGCGAGACGACATGACACTACCCCCCCGTGATTACGGGGTCATTAGGTGATTCCTTGTAATGCTTATTGTACAGTAGGTTACTGTACAGAAATTATACTAATGGAACTGGTTTACTGTGTTTTCGTGGTTTGCTGAAAAAAGTCACCCTGTGCGTGCATTACTACCTGCTCCATGCACCTTTGTCTGCCAATGCCTGCGCTTGATGTCACCCAGCTAAATATTTTACAGACTGGTTGTAGCAACTGATAAGTGTTTTAATTGCTGATATATTAGTGTGTTCTTTAAGTACCTGTGTCTAGTATCGCTATGTGAAATGAAAAATCACTTCTGTGCTTGTAAAGTATATTTGCAGTTTGAAAACTTTAGTCCCTAGTTGCCCTTTGAGAAGCCAAAACTAAATAAAATAATGAAGTGCTGTTTTTTAGGTTGAGGCTTCGTGTGAGCACTCCAAACTTCTCTGTGTGGCTAGGACTTCCCCACGCATTTGGTCGGTTGTTGCCAGCGTCATTTATTTTTCGTAGCCTGCAAATGGCTAAAAGCAGCCGCATGTCCCACCTCTTTAGCAAACGTTCACTCCAAGAGCGTTTTGCTCTCAGGAGCGAGCAGCGGTGCACAGGGGGGCAGCTGCATTCCTTGTGGGTTAGGTTACATGTGTGCATTCCTGGGCCTCCTCTGTACTTTCCCAGACACAGGTTCCAGCCTACACCAAGCTCTCCTAGCTGTAGTAGCAGGTCCCAGCCTATCTGCAACCTCCCCCGTTGGGGTCACAGTCTAGTTTCTACTCTCCTCGGTTGCCTGTCTCGCGTGTTTTTCAGGCTATTGTTTCCCGGGTTTGAGGCTCCCAGCCTCCTGGCGGTGTTCTCTGTTGTCACCGACTAGCCTCTCCGCTCCTGTCCGCATCAGGTGGCTAGAGGCACGGGTGCAACCAAGTCCTCTGTCCCCATGTCCACTCCCCCCTTCTCTGCCTGCTGTAGTCCTGGCTCATGCCTCCTCCGCCCCTTGTCTACGCTCCCTGCATGCCTCCTACTCCTCGTTTCCACAGCCTCCCTACCCATGCAATCAATCAAATATTTGTAGAGCGCACTACTCACCCGCGAGGGTCTCAAGGCAATAAGGGGTGGGAAGAAAAACTGCTACAGCTCGAACAGCCAGGTCTTGAGAAGTCTCCCGACAGTCAGTAGGTCCTGGGTCTGTCGCAGGTGGATGGGGGGGTGTTCCAAAGGTATGCCGCCGGTGGTAGTTTAGTGGATATGTAGGACGGTGGAGAAGGAGAGGTCAGCGGATCGAAGCTGGCAGTTGGGGGTGTAGAAGGCGAGTCGTTTGTTGAGGTATGTTGGTCTGGCCTCATGGAGCGCTTTGTGAGCGTGGGTGAGGGGTTTGAAGGTGATCCTCTTGTTGACGGGGAGCCAGTGCAGGTCTCTCAGGTGGGCAGTGATGTGGCAGTGGATGTCGAGGACGAGGCGTGTGGAGGTGTTCTGGATGCGTCAAAGTCTTTTCTGGAGTTTGGCTGTGGTTCCCACGTAGAGGGCATTGCCGTAGTCTAGCATGCTGGTGACGAGGGATTGGGTGACCATCCTTCTGGTTTCCGTGGGGATCCATCTGTAGATCTTGCAAAGCCTGCGTAGGGTGTTGAAGCACGTGGAGGATACGGCATTGACTTGCTGGGTCATTGACAGTGATGCATCCAGAATGAACCCCAGGTTGCGTGCGTGGTTGGTGGGTGGGTGTTGGTGCAGCTCCTAGCGAGGCCGGCCACCAGGAGTCGTCCCAGGCGGAGGGGGTGGAGCCTCCGTCTTGTGCGAGTTCAGCTTCAGGCAGCTGTTCTTCATCCCTTCGGCCACAGACTTCATTCCTTCGTGGAAGTTGGTCTTGGCGGTGGTGGGGTCCTTGGTGAGGGAAAGGATTAGCTAGGTGTCGTCGGCGTATGAGACGATGTTGTGGGCGTGCGATCAGAGAATGTTGGCGAGCATTGTTATATGCACGTTGAAAAGAGTCGGGCTGAGGGATGATCCTTGGGTTATGCCGCAAGTGATCTTAGTGGCTTCGGATCGGAATTGAGGGAGGCGGACTCTCTGGGTTCTGCCGGTGAGGAAGGAGGTGATCTAGTCCAGGGCTTTGTTGCAGATCCCTGCATTGTGGAGGCGTGTGCATAAGGTGTGGTGGCAGACGGTCTCAAAGGCAGCTGAGAGGTCTCAGAGGATGAGGGCCACAGTTTCGCCGATGTCTAGCAGGGTCCTGATGTCGTCGAGGGTGGTTTTGGTGCTGTGGTTGCTGCGGAATCCGGATTGGGAAGAATCTAAGGTGGTGTTCTCTTCGAGGAAGCAGGTCAGTTGTCTGTTGACAACCTTCTTGATGACTTTTGCCTGGAACGGGAGCAGGGAGATAGGCCGGACGTTCTTGAGGTCCGCTGGGTCTGCCCTGGGTCTTTTGAGTAGGGCGTTGATCTCAGCGTGTTTCCAGCTCTCCGGGAAAGTGACGAAGGAGCTGTTGATGATCTTCTGGAGTTGGGGTGCGATGATGGAGCTCGCTTTGTTGAAGTTGTGGTGGGGGCAGGGGTCTGAGGGTGAGCTGGAGTGGATGGTGCTCATGATTTGGATGGTCTCGTCGTCGTTGACGTGGTCCCAGAAGATCAGGAGGCCGGTGTGGCTGGGGAGCGGCGAGTGAGGTGTAGCAGCTGTCGGAAGGGTCAGAGTGTTGCAGCTGTTGTGGATGTCTTTGATCTTGCGGTGGAAGAAGGTGGCTAGTGAGTCGCAGAGGTCTTGTGATGCAGGATGTCGTTAAGAGCTGGAGCGGAGGTTGGCGAGTTCCATAACGATGGTGTTTGGTGTTGTGTGCGCTGTTGTTGATGCGTTCCTTGAAAGAGGTCCTTTTGGCGGTTCTTGAGGGTTGCGTGGTTGTCCGGTGTCTGTTTGTGGCGCCACTTCACGAGTCTTCAGCAAGTCTGCTTGGATGACGGTGGTGAACCACATGGCCCTTATGTCGGTGCATCTGTTTGAGGGTTTCTTGAACGGGGCGAGGGTGTTGGCGCAATCGATCCATTGCCTGAGGTTTCATGCGGTTGTGTTGGTGTGGTCGGTAGGTGGGTCTGGGGCGAGGGTGGTAATCAGCTGGTCTTCAGTGACCTTGATCCAGCTGCGGTGGGGGATTCGTTGCAGGTGGTTGTGTGCAGTGTATTTTTTTTAAGGAGAAGTGGACGCATCGGTGGTCGGTCCAGTGGAGTTTGGTGGTGTGGCTGAAGGTGACGTGGTTGCTGGCGAAAAAGAGGGGGTCGAACGTGTGTCCGGCAGAGTGCGTGGGTGTCGTGACGAGTTGTTTGAGTTCGAGGTTGGCAAGGTTGTCGAGCACGGTGGTGGAGTTGCTGTTGTTGGCGTTCTCAAGGTGGAAGTTCAGGTCTCCGGGGAGGATGTAATGTAGTCTGTGGAGGCCAGTGCATGCGGGCTGACTACATTCCTCTCCCACTCTACTTGCCCATACCCCAGTCTATGGATCAATGGCCACTGTAATTGCGGGACAAAATTGTAAAGTTGGGAGGCGTCGTAGTTTACTATGGGAGTATAAGAACATTCCATCTCAATTTATAGAGCGCTAAAACCAGAAAGTGTAATTGAAGCGCTAGGCTGGTGAATATGTTGCACCATGTTCGACAGACATATATTGAAAAAAAAACTAGAAACACACTCAGTATTTAAATGTTTGTTTTCTGCTTGGACGAAAAAGGAACCGAGGCGGGCCTGCTGCCTGGCGACCTTTCTGAGGCTGTATCACTTCCGAAACTCTCTCCAATTCCTGTACACCAGATCATGCCATGTCATTCTGGCTTCCAATGCAGGAATGATTTCCTAATTTACAACAAGGCCCCTTTACTATTCCACGGACGAGTGAATTAGACAATCTTGAACCTCCAATCATCCCAGCAACGAACAGCCTACTTCAGTGGTGTCAAAGATTACAAGTGATGTCAATCATTGCACCATATGTTCAGTGATTTCATACTAGGGCCACGATTTATGCAGCAAGGAAGGACCAAATTATGCAGCGTGGTTGACTAAATTATGTGGCAAGAAAAAGTCAATTATGCAGCGTAATGAGGTACATTTTGTGATGGTATTACTTCTATCATTATTTTTGCATTTCTACTCATAGTAACACTGTTTGAGCAAAGATTTCCCCTCATTAGCACCGGTTTCACAACCAATTACAGCCATGAGGAATGAAAGATGGCCAGTCAACCTTTGCAAAGGGCCTTCTACCTGTCGGGAGCATGTGTTGCCATGTTTTTAGTAACTTTTGAACCTTGTTTGGAGCTTGAAACGTCTTTTTTGTTCAAATCTGCACATGACGCAGAATTGTGTTTTAAATGCAACAAACGATAATGACAATGGCTTATTTTCCAGTGCCTCGCTTTAATTCTCCGGTGTGTGCCTAATATCTGGCCTTCAGCAGTTTGCAATATAATATTTTCAGCGGCACCTCTGTGTTCGATTCACAGTTTGATAAACGAGGGACAGCCCAGCTGGCTAGCGCTTTATATGCGAGGCCCCTCACACACCCTCGCCATCTCTCGCCATGTGTCTCAGGCTGGCTGAGATGCCCCGCCTTTGTCTTACAGTGAACACACATATAGCCACAAAAACACCTGTTACCACAACAGTCCCAGCCGGGGCCAAACACGTAATCTGTTCCCTCAAGTGTCGGATGTCAGTGAGGTGATGCACCCAATCCCACAAACACAGTCCTGAGGCCCTGTCGATCCACGTGCCACTCAGCAAAATAGTGTATTTTGGGGCTAACAGTACCCATACCAGACACAAACGCCACGCTAAAGTTTGCAGGCTCTTGCATTCTGGGCTTGCTCTCTTGCTTATCCGTTATAACCAGCAGCACCACAAACCCCAGAATTCAACGGCTGGTGAGAGCTTGTCAGTGGTTTATAGGCTGTCGGGGTTATATAAACTGTATTGTGCTTTAAAATTGTTTTGAAAACTTACCAGTTATGGATTGGTTAGAAAGACTAGCAGTATTACACTCGCTTCATCTGGTTTTGGCCCAGGACATGACAGGTTTCGGCAGGCCCACCTTAATTCTTCTCTCATTGGCTGAGCCTCGGGCAGGCTGCAACTTGGAGTAACTCTGTGTTTCACTGTGACAGCTGTAAATAGCTATCTCTGTGCACAAACTACACTAGCCCCGGGGCATAGTCAGACTGGCGCTGGACAGATGATGGAACAAAGACCATCCAGGTAGTGGATAATTATCAGGCAATTTTCATAAAAATGTTTGGGTTTTTGTGAAACATTGGCTACTCTGATAATGGCTAAACACTTATAAGGTCCCAAAGGCGAGACATATTGGCTATTACAATGCTTGTTTCTTCTCTGTAACTGTAATTCTTCCCTTATGGGTAGCTAAGGTATGCATTTTCTGGAGATAAGCCTGTGATTTATGAAGTATCTGTACTGGGCTTGAAGGCAATTTTATGACGTTTTCTATCCCATACTGGAATGTTTACCCCCTCCGCCCCCCCCCACCCTCCAAGTCCCCCCCCCTTGGTGTGTGGAGCTGAAAGGGAGTTTTACGATCTTCACAACCCCTTGTGAGAGCCTCCCCGATGTGAGCTACATTCAAGCAGCATGGAATTTTTGCCCTCGTGTTTAATATCAGTGCAACAAAAGACTTGTGTTGTCAAGCGAATGAATGATTCTTATACCTATATGTTTGATGCCTAGGGAACAAACACCTCCTTCCCCCACTTGGTTGAATATTGTTAAATAGTTCTATTTTAATCATAAAAACAACAACGCAATATTTTCTTGGCAATGATAAGCATTGTTCCCTGACCTAAGACTTTAGTGATGTTTGAAAAGTGAGGAAAGTTTGAGAAACAAATAAAGATCCCCAACAAACACCATAGCATGTTCCAAATGCAGCTATAAAAACCTTTAAGAGCGTTCCCAAAGTAATATAAAGCAGAATATGAAGTGTATAACCGCACATTGCAGTAAGCATAGGCATGTTAGACATGCTGATATTTACAGAAGTTGTTAAATATGCTGCGGTTATTACTCCAAAAAATAAACGCTCACAGCCATATTCTCTTGGAAGTAAGCGCTGGGAAGGCTAGCACGCATGTCCGGCCTAAGTCTTTAGTGATGTTTGAAAAGTAAGGAAAGATTGGGAATGAAGTAAACATCCCCAAGAAAACACTGTTGGGTGTTTCAAATGCAAGTACAAAAAAATCTAAGTAATATGAAGTGTAATACAAAGTGTACAACAACACCTTTCAGTAAGCATAGGTCTGCCTGACATGTTTTTTTATTTTTTTTGCACTCATGCCTAGTGCAGGTCACGTGCGTTCCTGCTCCTCCTATAAAATAGTAACACGCATTGGAAATGCAATAGGTCTCGCAGCATTAGAGTTAGTGCTTTTAGAATTGTTTATGGGTTTTTTTTGTAAATCTTTAGCATTTTTGTTTCCTGTAGCCAATGCTAAAGAATTACAAAAAAAAAGAAAGCCATAAACATTTCTAAAAGCTCTAACTCAAATGCTCCGAGACCTATTACACTGTGTGAGGGTGAGGGGTTGAGGGTGAGTGAGGGTGAGGGTGGGTGAGGGTGGGTGAGGGTGAGTGAGGGTGAGTCAGGGGTTGAGGGTGAGTGAGGGTGAGGGGTTGAGGGTGAGTGAGAGTGAGGGTGAGTGAGGGTGAGTGAGGGTGAGTGAGGGTGAGTGAGGGTGAGTGAGGGCGAGTGAGGGCGAGTGAGGGCGAGTGAGGGTGAGTGAGGGTGAGTGAGGGTGAGTGAGGGTGAGTGAGGGTGAGTGAGGGTGAGTGAGGGTGAGTGAGGGTGAGTGAGTGAGGGTGAGTGAGGGTGAGGGGTTGAGGGTGAGTGAGGGTGAGTGAGGGGTTGAGGGTGAGTGAGGAGGAGTGAGAGTGCAAGAAAGTTGCAGTTTGGCTTTGAAACGGATCTGAGAGGTGTCTGCGTGATAAATGAATGATGCATAGGAATGGACAGAATGGAAATGTGTTTCGAGGACGTGCTCGAGGGGTGTGCATACTGAAAGCAGGGTGATGGATTCGAGGCTATGAGCGAGGGTGATGCCGAGCTCACCTCAAGGAGAGGGGGAGGGGCCAGGGCAGAAAGTGGGGAGGTGTAAGTCGGCAAAGTCACGAGCGAGGAAGAGAAATGGACGGAAAGGAAAGAAGGCTGAAACAGGCAGAGAAGGGGATGGGGGAGGAGAAATGCGACACGGCGGGCAGGGGAGTGGGCGGAGCGGGGAGAGGGTGTGAAAGCAGCAGGGTCCCAACAGCTGCTGCTTCTCCTGACCCTGGGCAAACCGCCGAGTACAATTCCCTGAAAAAAAGCTTCATCAAGGTACCATGCGTGTATCCCATAGGCATGCGCAACATGAAATATTGATCGCATGCGCACAGCGTGATTCGAGGGAGGAGGCTACACTGTGATGAACTACTCTTTCAGACAAGCGCGCAAATATACTTTACTCTTTTACACCTGCGCACAGCTTGAGACACTGCTCACCTAGCCCTGTATGGACGGAATATAAGTGGACAGGGCCCAGAGGTTTAATTTAATATAAACTCGAGACTCCGGTGAAGTAAAATGTAACTGTTAAAAACATCATGCGAGGTGAGCTTACCTTCCCAAAACACGAAATTTTAAAGGGTACTCTGTGGTAGCGTTACACAAAATACACTTTTATTTTTAATGAAGAGTACAAATTATTTTATGTTGCAAGGATAATACCGCTGTTTAGCCAATAATCAATAATTAAGTTGCGATCATTCAATACCAGATAAGCCCTTTCCATGCGACGCGACATGGCAGGCAGGGGAGGGGGCGGAGCGGGGGTGTGGGAGGAGTGCGGGAACAGACGGCGAGGAGAGTAGGAGGAGGAGAGTAGGGGAGGCACGGCCTAGCGGCCGTGCAAGGAGAGTAGGAGGAGGAGGGGGGAGGAGAGTAGGGAGGCACTGCCTAGCGGCCGTGCAATCAAAAAGTGAGGGGGCGGGAGAGTAGGCAAGGCAGGCGGCTGGGGGCATGTGCACGCGCTTTTAAGCTCAATGCGCATGCGCATTGAGCTTAAAAGTCACGGGCACTGCAAGGAATCGCCACCATTCCTTGCAAGTTGGACAAAGAGTGGATTAGCCCCCATAGTCTCGCTTGCTCGATGCGCATGCGCATCGACAGGCGAGACCTAAAAAGGGTAAATTCTTACCTCGTCCTCCCTGGTTTTTCAAATGAAGCATGAGGTCTCTGCCACCCATTTTCCAACTATCTTGAGAGTATTTAAACATGCATTTACAATGCAATGGCCTCGTCTTTGATAAAGTTAGAGCTATTGGCATTGCAAATGGCCTTTTTTGTTTTTTTAAACCATAAATAAATGGTATTGTCATTTACAATGGCAATAGGTGAGCATTAGAGAGTAGTAGAGCGTATTAGCGGACACAGAGCCACACACACACACACACACACACAGAGCCCCCCACACACACACACAGAGCCCCACACACACACACAGAGCCCCACACACACACACAGAGCCCCACACACACACACAGAGCCCTCCACACACACAGAGCCCCACACACACACACACAGAGCCCCACACACACACACAGAGCCCCACACACACACAGAGCCCCACACACACACAGAGCCCCACACACACACACACAGCCCCCCACACACAGAGCCCTCCACACACACAGAGCCCTCCACACACAGAGCCCCCCACACACAGAGCCCCCCACACACACAGCCCCCCACACACACAGCCCTCCACACACACAGCCCCCCCCACACACAGCCCCCCCCACACACACAGCCCCCCCCACACACACAGCACCCCCACACACACAGAGCCCCCCACACACACACAGAGCCCCCCCACACACACAGAGCCCCCCCCCCACACACACACAGAGCCCCCCCCACACACACAGAGCCCCCCCACACACACAGAGCCCCCCCACACACACAGGGCCCCACACACGCAGAGCCCCACACACGCAGAGCCCCACACACAGAGAGCCCCACACACAGAGAGCCCCACACACACAAAGCCCCCCCCACACACACAGAGCCCCCCACAGACAGAGCCCCATACACACAGAGCCCCACACACACACAGAGCCCCCCACACACACAGATCCCCCCCACACACACAGATCCCCCCACCCACACAGAGCCCCCCCACACAGAGCCCCCCCACACACAGAGCCCCGCACACACACAGAGCCCCCCCCCCACACACACAAAGCCCCCATGCACACAGAGCCCCACACACACAGAGCCCCACACACACAGAGCCCCACACACACAGAGCCCCCCACACACAGAGCCCCCCACACACACAGAGCCCCCCACACACACAGAGCCCCCCACACACACAGAGCCCCCCACACACACAGAGCCCGCACACACACAGAGCCCCGCACACACACACAGAGCCCCGCACACACACACAGAGCCCCGCACACACACACAGAGCCCCGCACACACACACACAGAGCCCCGCACACACACACAGAGCCCCGCACACACACACAGAGCCCCGCACACACACACAGAGCCCCGCACACACACACAGAGCCCCGCACACACACACAGAGCCCCGCACACACACACAGAGCCCCGCACACACACACAGAGCCCCGCACACACAAACACAGAGCCCCGCACACACACAAACACAGAGCCCCGCACACACACACACAGAGAGCCCCGCACACACACACACACACACACACAGAGAGCCCCGCACACACACACAGAGAGCCCCGCACACACACACAGAGAGCCCCGCACACACACACACACAGAGAGAGCCCCGCACACACACACACACAGAGAGAGCCCCGCACACACACACACACAGAGAGAGCCCCGCACACACACACAGAGCCCCACACACACACACACAGAGCCCCACACACACACACACACACAGAGCCCCACACACACACACACACACAGAGCCCCACACACACACACAGAGCCCCACACAGACAGGGCCCCCGCACACACAGAGCCCCGCACACACACAGAGCCCCGCACACACACAGAGCCCCGCACACACACAGAGCCCCGCACACACACAGAGCCCCGCACACACACAGAGCCCCGCACACACACAGAGCCCCGCACACACACAGAGCCCCCCACACACACAGAGCCCCCCCACACACACAGAGCCCCCCCACACACACAGAGCCCCCCCACACACACAGAGCACCCCCACACAAACAGAGCACCCCCACACACACAGAGCCCCACACACACACAGAGCCCCCCATACACAAAGAGCCCCCCATACACACAGAGCCCCAACACACACACAGCCCAACACACAGAGCCCCCACACACACAGAGCCCCACACACACACAGAGCCCCGCACACACACACAGAGCCCCGCACGCACACACAGAGCCCCGCACGCACACACAGAGCCCCCCACACACACAGAGCCCCCCACACACACAGAGCCCCCCACACACACAGAGCCCCCCACACACACAGAGCCCCCCACACACACAGAGCCCCCCACACACACAGAGCCCCCCACACACACAGAGCCCCCCACACACACAGAGCCCCCCACACACACAGATACCCCACACACACAGAGCCCCCACACACACAGAGCCCCCACACACAGAGCCCCCCCACACACAGAGCCCCCCCCACACACAGAGCCCCCCACACACACAGAGCCCCCCACACACACAGAGCCCCCCACACACACAGAGCCCCCCACACACACAGATCCCCCACCCACACAGATCCCCCACCCACACAGAGCCCCCACCCACACAGAACCCCCACCCACACAGAACCCCCCCACACACAGAGCCCCGCACACACACAGAGCCCCGCACACACACAGAGCACCGCACACACACAGAGCCCCCCCACACACACACAGCCCCACACACACACAGAGCCCCACACACACACAGAGCCCCCCCCACACACAGAGCCCCCCACACACACAGAGCCCCCCACACACACAGAGCCCCCCACACACACAGAGCCCCCCACACACACAGAGCCCCCCACACACACAGAGCCCCCCACACACACAGAGCCCCCCACACACACAGAGCCCCGCACACACACACACAGAGCCCCGCACACACACACAGAGCCCCGCACACACACACAGAGCCTCGCACACACACACAGAGCCTCGCACACACACACAGAGCCTCGCACACACACACAGAGCCCCGCACACACACACAGAGCCCCGCACACACACACAGAGCCCCGCACACACAAACACAGAGCCCGCACACACACACACAGAGCCCCGCACACACACACACAGAGCCCCGCACACACACACAGAGCCCCGCACACACACACAGAGCCCTGCACACACACAGAGCCCTGCACACACACAGAGCCCTGCACACACACAGAGCCCCACACACACACACAGAGCCCCACACACACACACACAGAGCCCCACACACACACACACACAGAGCCCCACACAGACAGGCCCCCCCCACACACAGAGCCCCGCACACACACACAGAGCCCTGCACACACACAGAGCCCTGCACACACACAGAGCCCTGCACACACACAGAGCCCCACACACACACACACAGAGCCCCACACACACACACACACACAGAGCCCCACACAGACAGGGCCCCCCCACACACAGAGCCCCGCACACACACAGAGCCCCGCACACACACAGAGCCCCGCACACACACAGAGCCCCGCACACACACAGAGCCCCGCACACACACAGCCCCGCACACACACAGAGCCCCGCACACACACAGAGCCCCGCACACACACAGAGCCCCGCACACACACAGAGCCCCGCACACACAGAGCCCCCCACACACACAGAGCCCCCCACACACACAGAGCCCCCCACACACACAGAGCCCCCCACACACACAGAGCCCCCCACACACACAGAGCCCCCCACACACACAGAGCCCCAACACACACACAGAGCCCCAACACACACACAGCCCCACACACACAGCCCCACACACAAAGCCCCGCACACACACAGAGCCCCGCACACACACAGAGCCCCGCACACACACAGAGCCCCGCACACACACAGAGCCCCGCACACACACAGAGCCCCGCACACACACAGAGCCCCGCACACACACAGAGCCCCGCACACAGAGTCCCGCACACACACACAGAGCCCCGCACACACACACAGAGCCCCGCACACACACACAGAGCCCCGCACACACACACACAGAGCCCCACACAGAGAGAGCCCCACACAGAGAGAGCCCCACACACACAGAGCCCCCCCCCCACACACACAGAGCCCCACACAGAGAGCCCGACACACACAGAGCCCCCCACAGACAGAGCCCCGCACACACACACAGAGCCACGCGCACACACACAGAGCCACGCGCACACACACAGAGCCACGCACACACACAGAGCCACGCACACACACAGAGCCACGCACACACACAGAGCCACGCACACACACACAGCCCCGCACACACACACAGCCCCGCACACACACAGAGCCCCGCACACACACAGAGCCCCGCGCACACACAGAGCCCCGCGCACACACAGAGCCCCGCGCACACACAGAGCCCCACACACACAGAGCCCTGCACACACAGAGCCCCGCACACACACAGAGCCCCACACACACACAGAGCCCCACACACACACACAGAGCCCCACACACACACAGAGCCCCACACACACACAGAGCCCCACACACACACAGAGCCCCACACACACACAGAGCCCCACACACACACACACAGAGCCCCAAACAAACACACACAGAGCCCCCCACACACAGAGCCCCCCACACACAGAGCCCCCCATACACAGAGCTACACACAAACACACACACAGAGCCCCACACAAAGAGAGCCCCACACACACAGAGCCCCCCCCACACACACAGAGCCCCACACAGAGAGCCCCACACACACAAAGCCCCCCCACACACACACAGAGCCCCCCACAGACAGAGCCCCCCACACACACAGAGCCCCACACACACACAGAGCCCCACACACACAGAGCCCCACACACACAGAGCCCCACAAACACAGAGCCCCGCACACACAGAGCCCCCCACACACACAGAGCCCCCCACACACACAGAGCCCCCCACACACACAGAGCCCCACACACACAGAGCCCCACACACACAGAGCCCCCCACACACAGAGCCCCCCACACACAGAGCCCCCCACACACACAGAGCCCCACTCACAGGGCCCCACACACACAGAGCCCTCCCCCCCACACACAGAGCCACACACAGAGCCACACACACAGAGAGCCCCACACACAGAGAGCCCCACACACACACAGAGCCTCCCCCCACACACAGAGCCCCCCACACACAGAGCCCCCCCCACACACACATAGCCCCCCCACACACACACAGAGCCCCCTCCCACACACACAGAGCCCCCCCACACAGAGCCCCCCCCCACACACACAGAGCTCCCCCCACACACACACAGAGCCCCCCACACATTCAGAGAGCCACACACAGAGAGCCACACACAGAGAGCCACGCACACACACACAGAGCCCCGCACACACAAACACAGAGCCCGCACACACACACACAGAGCCCCGCACACACACACACAGAGCCCCGCACACACACACAGAGCCCCGCACACACACACAGAGCCCTGCACACACACAGAGCCCTGCACACACACAGAGCCCTGCACACACACAGAGCCCCACACACACACACAGAGCCCCACACACACACACACAGAGCCCCACACACACACACACACAGAGCCCCACACAGACAGGCCCCCCCCACACACAGAGCCCCGCACACACACACAGAGCCCTGCACACACACAGAGCCCTGCACACACACAGAGCCCTGCACACACACAGAGCCCCACACACACACACACAGAGCCCCACACACACACACACACACAGAGCCCCACACAGACAGGGCCCCCCCACACACAGAGCCCCGCACACACACAGAGCCCCGCACACACACAGAGCCCCGCACACACACAGAGCCCCGCACACACACAGAGCCCCGCACACACACAGAGCCCCGCACACACACAGCCCCGCACACACACAGAGCCCCGCACACACACAGAGCCCCGCACACACACAGAGCCCCGCACACACACAGAGCCCCGCACACACAGAGCCCCCCACACACACAGAGCCCCCCACACACACAGAGCCCCCCACACACACAGAGCCCCCCACACACACAGAGCCCCCCACACACACAGAGCCCCCCACACACACAGAGCCCCAACACACACACAGAGCCCCAACACACACACAGCCCCACACACACAGCCCCACACACAAAGCCCCGCACACACACAGAGCCCCGCACACACACAGAGCCCCGCACACACACAGAGCCCCGCACACACACAGAGCCCCGCACACACACAGAGCCCCGCACACACACAGAGCCCCGCACACACACAGAGCCCCGCACACAGAGTCCCGCACACACACACAGAGCCCCGCACACACACACAGAGCCCCGCACACACACACAGAGCCCCGCACACACACACACAGAGCCCCACACAGAGAGAGCCCCACACAGAGAGAGCCCCACACACACAGAGCCCCCCCCCCACACACACAGAGCCCCACACAGAGAGCCCGACACACACAGAGCCCCCCACAGACAGAGCCCCGCACACACACACAGAGCCACGCGCACACACACAGAGCCACGCGCACACACACAGAGCCACGCACACACACAGAGCCACGCACACACACAGAGCCACGCACACACACAGAGCCACGCACACACACACAGCCCCGCACACACACACAGCCCCGCACACACACAGAGCCCCGCACACACACAGAGCCCCGCGCACACACAGAGCCCCGCGCACACACAGAGCCCCGCGCACACACAGAGCCCCACACACACAGAGCCCTGCACACACAGAGCCCCGCACACACACAGAGCCCCACACACACACAGAGCCCCACACACACACACAGAGCCCCACACACACACAGAGCCCCACACACACACAGAGCCCCACACACACACAGAGCCCCACACACACACAGAGCCCCACACACACACACACAGAGCCCCAAACAAACACACACAGAGCCCCCCACACACAGAGCCCCCCACACACAGAGCCCCCCATACACAGAGCTACACACAAACACACACACAGAGCCCCACACAAAGAGAGCCCCACACACACAGAGCCCCCCCCACACACACAGAGCCCCACACAGAGAGCCCCACACACACAAAGCCCCCCCACACACACACAGAGCCCCCCACAGACAGAGCCCCCCACACACACAGAGCCCCACACACACACAGAGCCCCACACACACAGAGCCCCACACACACAGAGCCCCACAAACACAGAGCCCCGCACACACAGAGCCCCCCACACACACAGAGCCCCCCACACACACAGAGCCCCCCACACACACAGAGCCCCACACACACAGAGCCCCACACACACAGAGCCCCCCACACACAGAGCCCCCCACACACAGAGCCCCCCACACACACAGAGCCCCACTCACAGGGCCCCACACACACAGAGCCCTCCCCCCCACACACAGAGCCACACACAGAGCCACACACACAGAGAGCCCCACACACAGAGAGCCCCACACACACACAGAGCCTCCCCCCACACACAGAGCCCCCCACACACAGAGCCCCCCCCACACACACATAGCCCCCCCACACACACACAGAGCCCCCTCCCACACACACAGAGCCCCCCCACACAGAGCCCCCCCCCACACACACAGAGCTCCCCCCACACACACACAGAGCCCCCCACACATTCAGAGAGCCACACACAGAGAGCCACACACAGAGAGCCACGCACACACACACAGAGAGCCACGCACACACACACAGAGAGCCACGCACACACACACAGAGAGCCACGCACACACACACAGAGCCCCACACACACAGAGCCCCACACACACAGAGCCCCACACACACACAGAGCCCTGCACACACAGAGCCCCACACACACACAGAGCCCTGCACACACACAGAGCCCCACACACACACAGAGCCCCACACACACACAGAGCCCCACACACACACACACAGCCCCCCACACACAGAGCCCTCCACACACACAGAGCCCCCCACACACACAGAGCCCCCCACACACACAGAGCCCCCCCACACAGAGCCCCCCCCCCACACACACAGAGCTCCCCCCACACACACACAGAGCCCCCCACACATTCAGAGAGCCACACACAGAGAGCCACACACAGAGAGCCACGCACACACACACAGAGAGCCACGCACACACACACAGAGAGCCACGCACACACACACAGAGAGCCACGCACACACACACAGAGCCCCACACACACAGAGCCCCACACACACAGAGCCCCACACACACACAGAGCCCTGCACACACACAGAGCCCCGCACACACACAGAGCCCTGCACACACACAGAGCCCCACACACACACAGAGCCAAACACACACAGAGCCCCACACACACACAGAGCCCCACACACACAGAGCCCCACACAGAGCCCCACACACACACAGAGCCCCACACACACACAGAGCCCCACACACACACAGAGCCCCACACACACACACACAGCCCCCCACACACAGAGCCCTCCACACACACAGAGCCCCCCACACACACAGAGCCCCCCACACACACAGAGCCCCCCACACACACAGAGCCCCACACACACAAAGCCACACACACACAGAGCCCCCCACACACAGAGCCCCCCACACACAGAGCCCCCCACACACAGAGCCCCCCACACACACAGAGCCCCACTCACAGGGCCCCACACACACAGAGCCCTCCCCCCACACACAGAGCCACACACAGAGCCACACACACAGAGAGCCCCACACACAGAGAGCCCCACACACACACAGAGCCTCCCCCCACACACAGAGCCCCCCACACACACACATAGCCCCCCCACACACACACAGAGCCCCCCCACACACACACATAGCCCCCCCACACACACACAGAGCCCCCTCACACACACACAGAGCCCCCCCACACACACACAGAGCCCCCTCCCACACACACAGAGCCCCCCCACACAGAGCCCCCCCCCCACACACACAGAGCTCCCCCCACACACACACAGAGCCCCCCACACATTCAGAGAGCCACACACAGAGAGCCACACACAGAGAGCCACGCACACACACACAGAGAGCCACGCACACACACACAGAGAGCCACGCACACACACACAGAGAGCCACGCACACACACACAGAGCCCCACACACACACACACAGAGCCCCACACACACACACACAGAGCCCCACACACACAGAGCCCCACTCACACAGAGCCCCACACACACAGAGCCCCACACACACAGAGCCCCACACACACAGAGCCCCACACACACAGAGCCCCACACACAGAGAGAGCCCCACACACACACAGAGCCAAACACACACAGAGCCCCACACACACACAGAGCCCCACACACACAGAGCCCCACACAGAGCCCCACACACACACAGAGCCCCACACACACACAGAGCCCCACACACACACAGAGCCCCACACACACACAGAGCCCCACACACACACAAATCCCCACACAGAGGGAGCCCCACACACACACAAAGCCCCACACACACAGAGCCCCACACACACAAAGCCCCCCCCCCACACACAGAGACACACAAGCCCCCCCCTACACCCACAGAGCCCCCACACACACAGAGCCCCCCACGGACAGAGCCCCATACACACAGAGCCCCACACACACAGGGAGCCCCACACACAGGGAGCCCCACACACAGGGAGTCCCACACACAGGGAGTCCCACACACAGGGAGCCCCACACACAGGGAGCCCCACACACAGGGAGCCCCACACACACAGAGCCCCACACACACAGAGCCCCACACCCAAAGAGCCCCACACCCAAAGAGCCCCACACCCACAGAGCCCCACACCCACAGAGCCCCACACCCACAGAGCCCCACACCCACAGAGCCCCACACCCACAGAGCCCCACACCCACAGAGCCCCACACCCACAGAGCCCCACACCCACAGAGCCCCACACACAGAGAGCCACACACACACAGAGCCCCCACCACACACAGAGCCCCCCCACACACACAGAGCCCCCCACACACACAGAGCCCCCCACACACACAGAGCCCCCCCACACACACAGAGCCCCCCACACACACAGAGCCCCCCACACACACAGAGCCCCCCCACACACAGAGCCCCCCCACACACACAGAGCCCCCCACACACAGAGCCCCCCACACACACAGAGCCCCACACACACAGAGCCCCACACACACACAGCGCCACACACACACAGCCCCACACACACACAGCCCCACACACACACACACAGAGCCCCACGCACACAGAGCCCCACGCACACAGAGCCCCACTCACAGAGCCCCACTCACAGAGCCCCACTCACAGAGCCCCACTCACAGAGCCCCACTCACAGAGCCCCACTCACAGAGCCCCACACACACAGAGCCCCCCCCCCCCCCCACACACACACACAGAGCCACACACACACAGAGCCACACACACACAGAGCCACACACACAGAGCCACACACACAGAGAGCCACACACACAGAGAGCCACACACACAGAGAGCCACACACACAGAGAGCCACACACACAGAGAGCCACACACACAGAGAGCCACACACACACAGAGCCACACACACACACACAGAGCCTCCCCCCACACACACAGAGCCCCCCACACACACACAGAGCCCCCCCCACACACACAGAGCCCCCCCACACACAGAGCCCCCCCACACACACAGAGCCCCCCACCCACACAGAGCCCCCCACCCACACAGAGCCCCCCCACACACAGAGCCCCGCACACATACAGAGCACCGCACACACACAGAGCCCCCCCACACACACACACAGAGCCCCCCATACACACAGAGCCCCACACACACACACAGCCACACACACACACACAGCCACACACACACACACAGCCACACACACACACACAGCCCCACACACACACACAGAGCCCCCCCACACACACAGAGCCCCCCACACACACAGAGCCCCCCACACACACACAGAGCCCCGCACACACACACACACAGAGCCCCGCACACACACACACAGAGCCCCGCACACACACACACAGAGCCCAACACACACAGGGCCCCCCCACACACAGAGCCCCGCACACACACAGAGCCCCGCACACACACAGAGCCCCGCACACACACAGAGCCCCGCACACACACAGAGCCCCGCACACACACAGAGCCCGCCACACACACAGAGCCCGCCACACACACACAGAGCCCCGCACACACACAGAGCCCCGCACACACACAGAGCCCCGCACACACACAGAGCCCCGCACACACACAGAGCCCCGCACACACACAGAGCCCCGCACACACACAGAGCCCCGCACACACAGAGCCCCGCGCACACACAGAGCCCCGCACACACACAGAGCCCCGCACACACAGAGCCCTGCACACACACACACAGAGCCCCACACACACACAGAGCCCCACACACACACACAGAGCCCCACACACACACACAGAGCCCCACACACACACACAGAGCCCCACACACACACACACAGAGCCCCACACACACACACACACAGAGCCCCACACACACACACACAGAGCCCCACACACACACACACACAGAGCCCCACACAAACACACAGAGCCCCCCACACACAGAGCCCCTGTTGGACAGGCCACATGAAGGGCCGCTCCCCCCTCGGCCCGACCAGGCCCGAGCCCGGTCACACAAGTGCCACACACCACCACTGCTCGTCTTCCGTCCCCTCCGGGACCCCGGCCCCTGAACATATCGACCTCGTGGGCCCGACCCACTACTGGCCCGCGCGCCCTGCCTGGGCGCCATCTTGGACACTCCACCACGAGGCCGCCTGGCCCCCGATCGACCTCAACCCTGGGCCTAGCCAGGCCTCAGACATCCCGGCACCACCATCCACCCAGGAGGTGAGCGGGCTACTTGGCAAGTCAATGGGAGAAAGAGGCGTCGATGGCTCTCCCCCGCCAAGTGCCGCTCGCCCATCGCCTCCCCGGGCGCTGGCTCCACCCCCCTGCTGGGTGTCTGGACTCCCTCATCCCGGACCTCCCGACCTCCAAGTGCGAGGGCCCGGACATCAAAGGGCACCAGCCCTATAACTGGGGCAGCTCCAGAGCAGGAAGGCAGTTGTATCCTGGAGTCGAGAGACGCAGAGAAGAACTCATCCTTGACGGACTACTGGCGCTGCCGTAGCTCTGCCTTGCGCATCATCGTCCTGCCTGCTGGCGCTGCCGCAACCTTCGTAAACCTTCGTAAACCCTCATCGTCGTCGGGACCTGCTGGCGTGGCCGCGGACCGTTTGTAACTACCATCTTCATCGGGACCTGCTGGCTCCGCCGCGGACCGTCGCTTCCTTCGTCCATCTCGGGACCTGCTGGCTCCGCCGCGGCCCGATCATCTAGAACGCCGAGCTCGAGGATTGAGAGCTATTTCCATCTTTTGGTAACAAGACTGTCCCGCTACCCTTCTCCCAAACCAGAGACCAGAATCGAGGGGACCCCTGAGTCCAGACCTCCTTGTACCATTCATCGTACCTAAAGAATTGCCTATAAAGTATCGTTGAACTTTGCCCTTGTGTGGTGTCCGTCTGTGGGGGGGAAGTTACTTGTCTGTACGATCGTCGGAGACGGCTCTCCCCGGAGACCTCTCCCCTTATCCTCGGCCGACCCTCCCTGTCCGTCTAACAGCCCCCCACACACAGAGCCCCCCACACACAGAGCCCCCCACACACAGAGCCCCCCACACACAGAGCCCCCCACACACAGATCCCCCCACACACAGAGCTACACACACAGAGCTACACACACAGCCCCACACACACACAGCCCCACACACACACAGCCCCACACACACACAGCCCCACACACACACAGCCCCACACACACAGAGCCCCACACACACACAGCCACCCCCCCACACACACACACAGAGCCACACACACACAGAGCCACACACACACACAGAGCCACACACACACACAGAGCCACACACACACAGAGCCACACACACACAGAGCCACACACACACAGAGCCACACACACACAGAGCCACACACACACACAGAGCCTCCCCCCACACACACAGAGCCCCCCACACACACACAGAGCCCCCCACACACACACAGAGCCCCCCACACACACACAGAGCCCCCCCCACACACACACAGCCCCACCCCCACACACACAGAGCCCCCCACACACACACAGAGCCCCCCAAACACACAGAGCCCCCCACACACACAGAGCCCCCCACACACACAGATCCCTCCACCCACACAGAGCCCCCCCACACAGAGCCCCGCACACACACAGAGCACCGCACACACACAGAGCACCGCACACACACAGAGCACCGCACACACACACACAGAGCACTGCACACACACACAGAGCACCGCACACACACACAGAGCACCGCACACACACACACACACACAGAGCCCCACACACACAGAGCCCCACACACACACACAGCCCCACACACACACACAGAGCCCCCCACACACACACACAGAGCCCCCCCCACACACACACAGAGCCCCCCCCACACACACAAAGAGCCCCCACACACACAGAGCCCCCCACACACACAGAGCCCCCCCCACACACAGAGCCCCCCACACACACACAGAGCCCCGCACACACACAGAGCCCCGCACACACACAGAGCCCCGCACACACACAGAGCCCCGCACACACACAGAGCCCCCCACACACACACAGAGCCCCGCACACACACAGAGCCCCGCACACACACAGAGCCCCGCACACACACAGAGCCCCGCACACACACAGAGCCCCGCACACACACACACAGAGCCCCGCACACACACACACAGAGCCCCGCACACACACAGAGCCCAACACACACAGGGCCCCCCCACACACAGAGCCCCGCACACACACAGAGCCCCGCACACACACAGAGCCCCGCACACACACAGAGCCCCGCACACACACAGAGCCCCGCACACACACAGAGCCCCGCACACACACAGAGCCCGCCACACACACAGAGCCCCGCACACACACAGAGCCCCGCACACACACAGAGCCCCGCACACACACAGAGCCCAGCACACACAGAACCCAGCACACACACAGAGCCCCGCACACACACACACAGAGCCCCGCACACACACACAGAGCCCCGCACACACACACAGAGCCCCACACACACACACACACAGAGCCCCACACACACACACACACAGAGCCCCACACACACACACACAGAGCCCCGCACACACAGAGCCCCGCACACACACACACAGAGCCCCGCACACACACACACAGAGCCCCGCACACACACACACAGAGCCCCACACACACACAGAGCCCCACACACACACAGAGCCCCACACACACACACACAAAGCCCCACACACACACAGCCCCACACACACACAGAGCCCCGCACACACACACACAGAGCCCCACACACACACACACACAGAGCCCCACACACACACACACAGAGCCCCACACACACACACACACACAGAGCCCCACACACACACACACACAGAGCCCCACACACACACACACACACAGAGCCCCCCACACACACACACACACAGAGCCCCCCACACACAGAGCCCCCCACACACAGAGCCCCCCACACACAGAGCCCCCCACACACAGAGCCCCCCACACACAGAGCCCCCCACACACAGAGCTACACACACACACAGCCCCACACACACACAGCCCCACGCACACAGAGCCCCACGCACACAGAGCCCCACGCACACAGAGCCCCACGCACACAGAGCCCCACGCACACAGAGCCCCACTCACAGAGCCCCACACACACAGAGCCCCCCCACACACACACACAGAGCCACACACACACAGAGCCACACACACACAGAGCCACACACACACAGAGCCACACACACACAGAGCCACACACACACAGAGCCACACACACACAGAGCCACACACACAGAGAGCCACACACACACACAGAGCCACACACACACACAGAGCCACACACACACACAGAGCCACACACACACACAGAGCCACACACACACACAGAGCCACACACACACACAGAGCTGCCACACACACACACAGAGCCGCCACACACACACACAGAGCCTCCCCCCACACACACAGAGCCTCCCCCCACACACACAGAGCCCCCCCACACAAACACAGAGCCCCCAACACACACAGAGCCCCCCCACACAAACACAGAGCCCCCCCACACAAACACAGAGCCCCCACACACACAGAGCCCCCCACACACACAGAGCCCCCCACACACACAGAGCCACCCACACACACAGAGCCCCCCACACACACAGAGCCCCCCACACACACAGAGCCCCCCACACACACAGATCCCCCACACACACAGAGCCCCCCCCACACACAGAGCCCCCCCCACACAGAGCCCCCCCACACACAGAGCCCCCCACACACACAGAGCCCCCCACACACACAGAGCCCCCCACACACACAGATCCCCCACCCACACAGAGCCCCCACCCACACAGAACCCCCCCACACACAGAGCCCCAGACACGCAGAGCCCCACACACACAGAGCCCCACACACACAGAGCCCCACACACACAGAGCCCCACACACACAGAGCCCCACACACACAGAGCCCCACACACATAGAGCCCCACACACACACAGAGCCCCACACACACACACAGAGCCCCACACACACACACAGAGCCCCACACACACACACAGAGCCCCACACACACAGAGCCCCACACACACACAGAGCCCCACACACACACAGAGCCCCCCACACACACAGAGCCCCACACACACAGAGCCCCACACACACAGAGCCCCACACACACAGAGCCCCACACACACACAGAGCCCCACACACACAGAGCCACACACACAGAGCCCCACACACACACACAGAGCCCCACACACACACAGAGCCCCACACACACAGAGAGACACACACAGAGCCACACACCCAGAGACACACACACAGAGACACACACACAGAGACACACACACAGAGACACACACACAGAGACACACAGACACAGAGACACACACACACACAGACACAGACACACACACACACAGACACACAGACACACACACACACACACACACACACACACACAGACAGACACAGACACACAAAAAACAATCAACGAGGAAACAGGGGGCAGAAAAGCAAGCACATCGAGGGAACAGGGGGCAGAAAAGCAAGCACAACGAGGGAACAGGGGGCAGAAAAGCAAGCATAACGAGGGAACAGAGGGCAGAAAAACAATCACACCGAGGGAACAGACGCCAAAAAAACGATCACAACGAGGGAACAGAGGGCAGACAAGAAAAGACTAGCACAGCCAGGGAACAGAGGCAAGAAAACTTACTGGCTCAAGGGGGAGTCTCTGTCTGTTGTGCGGCCGGTCTCCCTTCCTCGCTGGTCGGCTCCCTCTTCAGAAGCGGCGGGATGCTGGGGCAGCTGTGGAAATCAAGAGGAACTACCCGGTGAACTCGCAGCACGAATCAGTGGCCTGAACGAAGAGCTGAGCTGAGCCAGGAGCTGCAGCAGGGGTACGCGGTCTCACAACATCGAGTGCCGGAGTGAGACTCGAGCCGACCTGCAAAGTGAGCTCAAGAGCCTCAGAAGAGCCGAGAGCAGCGTGGCAGCGGAGAGGGCAGCACGGGGACGCCGGCGAAAGAGAGCGGTCGCTCCCAGCGGTAAGGGCTAAAGTGAGCGTGCTAGTAAAAGAGTTACTAGCGGCAGTCTCCTCAGCAGTGTGGGAGACGGGGCTGCAACTTATTTCGGCGCTCTGCAGGGGTGCGCTTGGCATTTGATGCAGCGGCCTCAGGACTTTTAGAGCTGATGCAGGCTTAGTCCTACGGGGGTGCCGCGCTTAACAGTCAGCAGGGTGTAAATCCATTGGAGCACCACTCACCATTTGCTCGCCGCTGCCTGCGGGTCATCTGCTTGCGGGTGCCCTCATCTTCGCTAGGTAATCTCATCTTGGGAGGCACTGTGCCAGCTCTCCCAGGTGCTGTGCTAAATCGCTGAGCTATAGATTTAATCTGTGCTGCTCCCCTTATGTTGAGCCACAGTAGCGCGCCTTTTCCACAGTTCTCTGGGGCCGCTCGCCTGCCCCAGCTTAAGGGGTTCTCTCTCCTACCCGTAGCCGCCATTTTGTGAGGATAGGGACGCACTGCCGATTTAATGCTCCGATCCCAGTATGTCAGTCATCCACTGCTTTTGAGTAACTACTTGTGCTCTGCAGCTTCAGCGGGTCCCTCTTCAAGCGCTTGCTTCTTCCAGTTGGCTGTGTGCAGTGAGCCTGCAGAGAGCATCGGGGACTTGTAAGGAGCCCGCCAGCCACGCTAGAGGGCCCACCACCCCCTTACCTTCAGAAGCCTTGTGCATGCAGGTATCTCGTGCACAGTGCCATGCTGGGCCAGGCCTTTGGGCACAATGCGGATCGTGTGGCCACGAGAGCCCCCTTCATTTCCCACCATGTTTCTCCGAGGCGAAGCAGAAATGCCTCAGAGAAACGCAGCGTCATTTTCGGCTTGGGGGCGTGCTTTTGTTTCTCTCCTCTTCCCATTGGCTGGAATGTAAAATTTCAGCCAATGAGAAGATGAGTGAAAGAAATTAAACAAGCACTAGCGTTGCCAATAGGTTTCGCATTTGGAAAGTTGGAGCTATTGGTTTTGTAAATGACATTTTATATTTATATATCGTTATTGGCATTGTCAATAACAATATATAAATATAAAATGTCATTTACAAAACCAATAGCTCCAACTTTCCAAATGCAAAACCTATTGGCAACGCCAGTGATTGTTGGAATTGCAGGTTTGAGGAGAGCAGATAGTGATACAATAGTTGAGTACATATTCTAACTGAAATAATTGCCATCTGAACACCAGCAAAGCATCCAGACTTGATGGGGGAACTGACAAACAGCAGGGTGAGTACGACGACAACACTGCATGGTGGCACGTCCACACAACTCGGGGAATGAAGACACCTCGCGCCACCATGATGTACAGAAAGTAAATAATGTACGAGTTGTCGAAGAGCCTTCCTGAGGGGGTAGTGATAAGCGGTGTGAAAGTAGTAAGCTGATCCGGGGAAGCTCTTAACTAACTCCAGGAAGTGACAGGCGCCATTGCAAAGAGCCTGTGTTGTTATTTTTTATGTGAGGTGGTAATTGCCCTGCCAGTGTTGCCACAAGCCTCAAGGGGGTGCCTTCTGTGTTTGTTTGCAATTTAGGCAAAACAAACAGAATCACCGTGAATGGAGCGGGTGGGCGAGGGTGGGTTCGCAGTCAAGAAATGACAGCGAGGGTGGATGGGAGGAGATGAAGGTTGTGTAGCAAAGAGGGAAGATTTTATGCTGTCGGTATTTCAAAAGCACCAAAATCCCTCTCAGGCAACCAAGCGCTTTAGAGCGGGAGAAGTGTGGATGAATTTCTTGGAAAGAATGAGGGCAAGGGAGAAGAGAGAGCAAAGGGAGAAGAGGGTATGTGGCTGGAGATATTATGCAAAGAAAGAAGAAATAACAGGAGCACGGAACCGATTACCACTCATTTTCACTACACGGGTACAAGGGAAGCCGGATGGGGGCGGGAGAGCCTGGTGGGGGGGCGGGAATGCGAGGCAAAACAAACAGAATCACCGTGAATGGAGCGGGTTGGTGAGGGTGGGTTCACAGTCAAGAAATGACAGCGAGGGGGGATGGGAAGAGATGAAGGTTGTGTAGCAAAGAGGGAAGATTTTATGCTGTTGGCATTTCAAAAGCGCCAAAATCCCTCTCAGGCAACCAAGCGCTTTAGAGCGGGAGAAGTGTGGATGAATTTCTCGGAAAGAATGATGGCAAGGGAGAAGAGAGAGCAAAGGGAGAAGAGGGTATGTGGCAGGAGATATTATGCAAAAAAAGAAGAAACAGGAGCACGGAACCGATTACCACTCATTTTCACTACACGGGTACAAGGGACGCCGGATGGGGGCGGGAGAGCCTGGTGGGGGGGCGGGAATGCGAGCGAGGGGAGGAGAAGTGTGGCAGGCAGATGCGCGGAGGGAAGCCGGATGGGGGCGGGGGTTTCTGTGTTTTTGAATGAATGCTGTTTGCGGATTAGGGAGATGTGCGTGCTTGTGTGGTCACGTGACCCGCTTTTGTGGTCACGTGACTGACATGCACTGTGAGAAAACCGCAGTGGTTTCACGAGTCGATTGAGCACTTGAATTTTCGCCTATTACATTCGCAAGCGAATGATAATAGGCGAAACCTAAAAACACACCCCTCAATCCGAAATAGACAGGGCTTAAACGGAAAGACGCCTGTCTTCTCCAATGGCTGGCCACCGTTTAGGAAGCCAGCCAATGGAGAAGAGGGGCGGGTTTAAGCCCCCAACTCTAAGACATAAAATCTCGCCAGCGATACTGCGCAAGCGCAGCCTACGCAGGCCGAGACATAAAAAGGCAGAGAACGTGTACTTGCCTGTTACATGAGGAAAAATGCAAGCAGCACCAATCAAGCGGCTTTGCTCAAGATTACCCCCCTAATGCAACCTTCCTTCGTACCACCCATCTCCCTTCAGATGGGCTTCCTTTCTTGCATTTTTCTGTCGCTTTATTTTCTCCGCAGTCTGCGGGACACCTCCGATCCTTGCCGGAAAAAATTATCTGAGGACTACACAAACACACACAAAGGGGGTGTAGCCAAAGCCAGGTGGATTTGGATTCACACACACCCATCAGAAGAGAAGAAAAAAACAAATACAAACAGCACTTTCCAACTTCAACGACTCGATGGCGGAATATGCATAGTATGGGAATTCAGCCGACGTCCACGATGCAAAAGCAGGCAGGCCCTGTAGGAATAGGGGTTTTCCCCCCGACCTCCAAAATGGCAGTGCAGGTGTGTGGGCCGAAATCGCCAGGGGTGCACCATGAGCCCGACGATGTGCCTCCAGGATTGCGCCACTGTTCAAGACTAATGCCAGCCACATAACTCAACCAACGCTCCCCGCATTTTTCTGAAAGACTTGGCATTCAGAAAAGACTGGCCAGCTATCTCGTGGAAGTGCACAAGGGATTACTTGGTATTAATCATCAAAACAGCAACAAGACTTACAGATGAGCTTACTGTCAAAATTGAAATCTTAGAGAGAAAACTTAACAACATGGTTAATATCACGATCTATACGAAAAGATTGGCAGAAATCAATAAGGAAATGAACGAAACACAGGAATACCTTACTCAGACAAAGCTACAAAAACTGGCCAAAGAACTGAAGAGATTCTCATTAGAACGGGTACACCCCTACAGTAGCAAAGACTACAAAACCAACGACAATGTCTCCAATTATGATTAAAACAGCGGATCCTCAGGAGAAGGTTCAGACCAAAGTGGGGATGAACTTCCTAACTATAATAGGGGAAAACACCAGAACAGAAGAGGTAATCGCCGAGGGCGAAATTCGTGGCGACCCCCGTTCTTCCAGATAAACACACAAGGAATGCCTTTTCAACCCTACAACCCTCAATTTCAGGGCTGGATGAACCCATATTTTCAAGGGCCGCAACCAATGAATCATCATATACAACATCATCAGAGCCAAAGTTTCCAACAAAGGGTTCCTTTTTTAAGGAATGGCCCAACACCACAACGGATAAGGAGAAGAGGGGTAACCTGGTCCAATCAAACCCGACAGGTCCAAACAAGGAGTGTTACCAAGGCGAAAACAGGGTCAGGCACAACAACCTCATCATAAATCTCACCAATAAAGTCCTTACCAGGGAACAAGAAAGTGTCCTGAACAAAGGTCTAGGATATTTTCCTACCCCAAACCTTGATATTTTCAGGACAAAATGTGAACTAGCAGAATTCTGCCGGAAACTTAAGCTCAAAGCATTTTTTAAGGACCAACCAGCTTCTATTTCGGACTGCGACACCACTTTGAGGAACACATCCAATTTTTGTCCACTCAACTCTCAAGTTCCCATCGAGATCCTAACTTTTGGGCAAGCTATCATGAGAGAAGTAGACAAACTCAATCTGAACCCCCACAAGCCTTTCCAAAATATAACAAGGGCAGAACAAATAGCACTTGATGAGCTAAAAAATGATGGCGAGATCATCATAAAGCCAGCCGATAAAGGCGGAGGTGTGGTACTTCTCACGGCAAGTGGCTATGACAAACAGTGCTTGAACCTCCTCTCTGATGATAAATTCTATAAAATCATTGCCACAGATCCCACAACAAGATTACAGAGAACCATAGGCATGATGGTTGAAGAAGCAGAAGTGAATAATTGGATTTCAAAAAGAGGCTGAATTTCTAGAAACCAGATGCCCTAGAATTCCATATTTCTACTCTCTGCCTAAAACGCCCAAAGCCCGAATACCCCCTCCAGGATGACCAATAGTCTCTGGTATAGGGTCAGTTCTGGAACCTCTTTACCAATTTTCTGACCAATTTCTGAAACCGCTCGTTCAAAAAACACCAACGTACCTGAAAGATACCAGAGATCTCCTAAACCAATTAAGAGATGTAGAATATTCACCAGACACCATGCTGTTAGTAGGACGTGACGTGAAAGTCTCTACATGAGTTTACCCCAGCAGAAAATACTTGACACCCTGGAGACCATCGTATTTAATACAGACTGGCCCCACAAGGCACCTAGACACTTCCTATTGTAATGTTGCCGCCTTGCGCTGATGGAGAACTACTTCCAGTATAAAGAGACCCTCTACTTGCAATGCCACAGGACTTCAATGGTCAGCACATTTGCCCAGAGCGTGGCAGGACTCTACGTCAATACCTTTGAAAAGACATATATCCAGAATGAGAACAATCCCTATTTTCGTCAAATACTATTCTGGAAAAGGTACATTGACGATATCCTGTTAATCTGGAATGGGGATATGGACAGTCTACAAAACTTCCACTCCTGGATCAACACCAAAGACGATTGCCTAAAATTCACTTATAGTGCTGACCGACAGAGTCTGGACTTTCTAGACATTACAATTTATGCTGAAGCAGGAATTCTGCAAACACGTACCTTTAAGGAAACAGCGAAGAACAGCTTACTGTCATTCAACAGTTTCCACCCCCACTCTCTGAGGGAGAATCTCCCTTACAGCCAGTTTCTCAGATTGCGTAAAAACTGCAGCAAGACCAATGAGTACAGAGAGCAAGCTAATGACCTCTGCCAGAAACTTGCAGATCGAAATTACCCCAGAAATGTAATCAGCAAGTGTAAGAAACGGGCTCACAACTAGAATAGAGAGGGTCTACTGGAAACTACAGAAAAAACAGCGCAAGAAGAATTGATAATATGCATCACGACATATAGCCCTGTGACAATGTCAAGAAGATAATTAACAAGAACTGGAGGATTCTAACGTCAGGTACATTGACATGGCCAATACCAAGGTTCGCAAACAAGAGGAGCCGTAATTTGAAAGACATTCTTGTCCACACGAGACCACCCCCCCACTAAACCAAGAATTCTATGGGGACATCCATCGGTCACTGGTCACTACCCCTGCGGCTCCTGCTCGGCCTGCAGCATAACCCAACCAACAAAAGAACTACAACTCCTCCCAAACTTCAAATGGACCATAAGGAACCACACTAACTAACACCAGTCACGTGGTGTATATGATAACTTGCCCGTGCAACATGTGATACATCGGGATGACATGTAGAAAGGTGAAGCAGAGGATATGCGAGCACCGGAGTAACGTGAAATGTAAAAAAAGCACCACCAAAATGGCCAATCACTATTTAGAAAAAGGCCATACAGTAGAAGAACTCAATTGGGTCATTTTAGAAACCCTAACCAACAAAGACAGGAATGCAGAAAAGATCCTCTTCGAAAAGGAACAACGCTGGGCCCACAGACTCAAAACGGACTCCATAGGCCTCAATGATAATATTCCTTGGCTGAGCCTGGTAAAATAAAACCATTCCTCCACCTGGATAAACTGTATGATGCAATGACAGCTATAGTTACTGAATTATTGTCATAATGAGGAACCTTCCTGAATACTTACCCTATTCCTCATCCCCGCGGACCACATTGAGTCCTGCCCAATTTTGGTAAAATCCTCCCCCTCTTCTTTATTGACGAAATTAATCTCCTATTCCATCATTATATCGTATAGGAGCCCGAATGAAGGCCATTCCAAGATATTCTTACTTTTATAAGAATCTTAAAAGTGACAACGTCTTACTAACGTAATTTGTCCCGGGCAATAACAACTGCACCAGTGATAATATCACTAGATGAGATGGGCAGCACCATACAAAAACATAGGAACATTTATAATAATATTCTGTATAAAGATAGATTTATAATAATCATCCACATGGTCCACTATTTCCTTTTTTCTGTTAACAAATGTAGGCATAGTAGCTCGAAAAAAGACTTGCGTTTAGAAACCAAGTCTTTTTACAGTTTTGATTGCGGCTCAAAAATTCCCTTTAAACATTGACACCCGAAGGGTGTGTGAAATTTCCACACTGAAGGTATGTTTTTTGGCAACTGCCCAAAACCATCTATTACGCCACTAACGTAGTGCACCCGGTGAAGATAATGCTTCCGCATGCCGTTGCAGGTCTTTTTACGATACCTAACGCGTGCACATGTCTTACCTTGAGCAGGGCACTTAAGCATTTATGCTAGTTTTACCGTCTCATAGGCATGCCTAAATATACTGCCAAAACACATCGTAATGAGATTACTTTCGTGCATGTCACACTTTGTGGAGAAAGAGAGAGTTGACTGCCATTTACTAAGTGGTCTGTAAAGTATTGCAATCTTTTAGCTGCTAAAAAAATCGACCATGATTTTAAAACGAATGTAGAAAATCGCTACATGTGTGTGTCTCCCCTCACCCTCATTTATATTTGTATATTTTACAGGTACATTGTGACCACATTCAAAAGAAACAGGCTGAAAATTTCCCTTTTTCTCACACTGTTTACAATAAGACAAATGATTGTTGTAACTTCTTGACTTTTTCACTAATCACAGTTGGTCCTGAAGAAAGCCCATAAGTCCTAATCTGGCAGATCGGGCTGAAACATGTCGACCATTTTTACTGACTACTAGTGCGTTAGAATTCCTAATATATTCACAGAACGCATGTATATCAAAATTCCCTCATGGGCTATCCGAATCCAGAACTAATAAAGTAAAATATCTGGCTGTCCGGGTATTTTAAACCGAGCACTACCCACATCACTAGATCACTACTGTTTTTAGGGCTCGACCTCTGCCAATGCGCAAGCATTGCAGATGTCGAACATATTGGGGACTTATCCAGAGCCTAACTAAACCGGCAATTTAATGCCTTGCCCGTGAAAAAGCGCGTGCACAGCATCAAAGCCATCAGCCTCTCCCTACAAGCTTACCCCACCGTGCGCTCTGGCATTTCTCCTCCCCTAATTAGTCACTGCCCACGGCCGGCCGGAACATCAAAGGCTGCTGCTCCCCGTGCGTCTCTCGTCACGCTTACTCTCCCCTATTCTTCCCTTCTAGCCTCTCCCCGCCCCTCCTCCCCACCAACATAACATGACATAACATAACATACATAACATGGTTTAAGTGCAGGACAAAGAATTATGCATTATGCTTCCCTAATGTGTGCTGTGCTTTAGGGCAGGAAGCAGGCCCTCAGGAGTGAGGAGATGGTGGCTGTATCCTCATTGTCTCATTATTATTAATTTTACTTTCTGTTTGCGCCACACTCCCCCTTAAATAGCTCCATGGCTCCTTAGGGACTGCAGCCCGCAGTTTGAAAGCCATGTTGTGCAGCAGCCAAAGTTGTTTCCCAACATTTCCCCCATCTCTCCTCATCTTCCCCATCACATGTCAGAATATCGTATAGAAATATATTATCTGTTATACATATTGTCCTGGTGTCTCACTGGGTCTGGATTTTCTATTATCTGCTATTGCCGATATCTTTGTAGACAATATTCAGGATGGAATTTTTTATTTCAGACAATATTCTGCCAATGACATTCTCATACCAGGCTGCTTTACGCTATGGCTCTCATCTTGCACACTTTCAATGTTGGTTTCTTGCAAATAAAATAAGAAAGTACAAAAACACTATGCAGCCATCGTGCAGGAAATCTAAATAAGACTGATCTGCGCTCAGATATATTTCACGTGTGACTCCGCCCAACCATGTGGGTGGGGTGAGTGTATGAACTATTTCTTCTGCCATTGGATGACTGAGAGTGTAATTGGTTATTGGTGGGGGGATAGGACTCAGTTTGCTGGATCTTTATCAAATGCATGGAACATTATGTAAAGTACCCTCTGCTAACAAACCTCTTTGAGGGTGAGTGTGTGCAGCTCATTAACGGGCTGCGCATCACAGGGTTTCCACTTAGTGGCACACAGCTGCTCATAGCCTTTTTCAAGATGCTCTTTCGAAAGAATTTACAAGCGTTGCTAAAGTCAATTGATCTTGCTTTTTAGCTTTGCCACTTGTTTCTGGGGAAAATAGTTATTGCAAATGTTAAACAGCATTGGGAAAAAAACGAATGAATAAATAAAAGTGCATTGATTTACACTATGCATGCCTCAATAAGCATGTGCTAGTGCAGACATTTTGGTTGTCTTAATTTACCCCTCCACAAAATGGCAAACACCCTTGGAGATGTAAACCGAAAAAAACCAAACATAAGGTGTGAAAAAGTACGTTCTAACAAAGGAGTGTCACAGCAGCAAATTGCAGCTGCTAGGCCCAAGCAGGCAGTTAAAAAATAGTTTAAAAATGAACAAGCAGCACACGGGGGAGCATACGTGCGAACACACAATTCATGCATGAGACTCACAATTTTTAAAGCTCCACCGATGCACCCACCACACAGCTCCACTGATTCTCCAACTAAGCTCCACCAATGCACCCACCACACAGCTTCACCAATGCACCCACCACAGAGCTCCACCGAGGCACCCACCACACAGCTCCACCGATGCACCCACCACACAGCTCCACCGATGCACCCACCACACAGCTCCACTGATGCACCCCCCACACAGCTCCACTAATGCACCCACCACACAGCTCCACCGACACAGCTCCACCGATGCACCCACCACACAGCTCCACCGATGCACCCACCACACAGCTCCACTGATGCACCCACCACACAGCTCCACTGATGGACCCACCACACAGCTCCACCTACACAGCTCCACCAATGCACCCACCACACAGCTCCACCGATGCACCCACCACACAGCTCCACCGATGCAGCAACCACACAGCTCCACCGATGGACCCACCACCCAGCTCCACCGATGCACCCACCATACAGCTCCACCGACACAACTCCACCGATGCACCCACCACACAGCTCCACCGAGGCACCCACCACCCAGCTCCACCAATGCACCCACCACACAGCTCCACTGATGCACCCACCACACAGCTCCACCGATGCACCCGCCACACAGCTCCACCGATGCACCCGCCACACAGCTCCACCGAGGCACCCGCCACACAGCTCCACCGATGCACCCACCACACAGCTCCACCGATGCACCCACCACACAGCTCCACCGATGCACCCACCACCCAGCTCCACCGATGCACCCACCACACAGCTCCACCGACACAGCTCCACCGATGCAGCAACCACACAGCTCCAACGATGCACCCACCACCCAGCTCCACCGAAGCACCCACCACACTGCTCCACCGACACAGCTCCACCGATGCACCCACCACACCGCTCCACCGAGGCACCCACCACCCAGCTCCACCGATGCACCCACCACACAGCTCCACCGATGCACCCACCACACAGCTCCACCGATGCAGCAACCACACAGCTCCACTGACACAGCTCCACCGATGCACCCACCACCCAGCTCCACCGATGCACCCACCACACAGCTCCACCGACACAGCTCCACTGATGCACCCACCACACAGCGCCACCGATGCACCCACCACACAGCTCCACCGAGGCACCCACCATACAGCTCCACCAAGGCACCCACCATACAGCTCCAAGGCATCCACCACACAGCTCCACTGATGCACCCACCACACAGCTCCACCGATGCACCCACCACACAGCTCCACCGATGCACCCACCACACAGCTCCACCGATGCACCCACCACACATCTCCACCGATGCACCCACCACACAGCTCCACCGATGCACACACCACACAGCTCCACAGATGCACCCACCACACAGCTCCACAGATGCACCCACCACACAGCTCCACAGATGCACCCACCACACAGCTCCACAGATGCACCCACCACACAGCTCCACAGATGCACCCACCACACAGCTCCACAGATGCACCCACCACACAGCTCCACAGATGCACCCACCACACAGCTCCACAGATGCACCCACCACACAGCTCCACAGATGCACCCACCACACAGCTCCACCAATGCACCCACCACACAGCTCCACCTACACAGCTCCACCGATGCACCCACCACACAGCTCCACCGATGCACCCACCACACAGCTCCACCGATGCACCCACCACACATCTCCACCGATGCACCCACCACACAGCTCCACAGATGCACCCACCACACAGCTCCACAGATGCACCCACCACACAGCTCCACAGATGCACCCACCACACAGCTCCACAGATGCACCCACCACACAGCTCCACAGATGCACCCACCACACAGCTCCACAGATGCACCCACCACACAGCTCCACCAATGCACCCACCACACAGCTCCACCTACACAGCTCCACCGATGCACCCACCACGCAGCTCCACCGATGCACCCACCACACAGCTCCACCGATGCACCCACCACACAGCTCCACCGATGCACCCACCACACAGCTCCACTGATGCACCCACCACACAGCTCCACCGATGCACCCACCACACAGCACCACCGAGGCACCCACCATACAGCTCCACCGATGCATCCACCACACAGCTCCACCGATGCAGCCACCACACAGCTCAACCGACACAGCCCCACCAATGTACCCACCACCCAGCTCCACCGATGCACCCACCACACAGCTCCACCGATGCACCCACCACACAGCTCCACCGATGCACCCACCACACATCTCCACTGATGCACCCACCACACAGCTCCACCGAGGCACCCACCACACAGCTCCACATATGCACCCACCACACAGCTCCACAGATGCACCCACCACACAGCTCCACAGATGCACCCACCACACAGCTCCACGAAGCACCCACCACACAGCTCCACCGATGCACCCACCACAAAGCTCTGCGGAGGCAGCCACCACACAGCTCCACCGATGCACCCACCACACAGCTCCACCGATGCTCCAACTAAGCTCCACCAATGCACCCACCACACAGCTCCACCGAAGCACCCACCACACAGCTCCACAGATGCACCCACCACACAGCTCCACAGATGCACCCACCACACAGCTCCACTGATGCACCCACCACACAGCTCCACCGATGCAGCAACCACACAGCTCCACCGACACAGCTCCATGGATGCACCCACCACACAGCTCCACCGACACAGCTCCACCGATGCACCCACCACACAGCTCCACTGAGGCACCCACCATACAGCTCCACCGAGGCACCCACCATACAGCTCCACCGAGGCACCCAGCTCCACAGATGCACCCACCACACAGCTCCACAGATGCACCCACCACACAGCTCCACAGATGCACCCACCACACAGCTCCACAGATGCACCCACCACACAGCTCCACAGATGCACCCACCACACAGCTCCACAGATGCACCCACCACACAGCTCCACAGATGCACCCACCACACAGCTCCACCAATGCACCCACCACACAGCTCCACCTACACAGCTCCACCGATGCACCCACCACACAGCTCCACCGATGCACCCACCACACAGCTCCTCCGATGCACCCACCACACAGCTCCACCGATGCACCCACCACACAGCTCCACGAGGCACCCACCACACAGCTCCACCGATACACCCACCACACAGCTCCACCGATGCACCCACCACACAGCTCCACTGATGCAGCAACCACACAGCTCCACCGACACAGCTCCATGGATGCACCCACCACCCTGCTCCACCGATGCACCCACCACACAGCTCCACCGACACAGCTCCACCGATGCACCCACCACACAGCTCCACCCATGCACCCACCACACAGCTCCACTGAGGCACCCACCATACAGCTCCACCGAGGCACCCACCATACAGCTCCACCGAGGCACCCACCACACAGCTCCACCGAGGCACCCACCACACAGCTCCACCGATGCACCCACCACACAGCTCCACCGAGGCACCCACCACACAGCTCCACAGATGCACCCACCACACAGCTCCACAGATGCACCCACCACACAGCTCCACCGAAGCACCCACCACACAGCTCCACCGATGCACCCACCACAAAGCTCTGCGGAGGCAGCCACCACACAGCTCCACCGATGCACCCACCACACAGCTCCACCAATGCACCCACTAAGCTCCACCGATGCACACACCACTCAGCGCAACCACAGCATCACTCCGCGCAACCACAGCATCACTGGTTCAAATATGTTCTTTCAATGTTTCAAGCTGTTTTCAAGCTTTCACGCTTTATTACAAATCATAAAAAGATGTTAATATTTCACTTCTGTTCTTGGATTTTCGTCACAATAAAAAACACTGAACATAATCTTCACAAAAGTTCTTTACAAAAGTTTAAGCTATTGCCATTACAAATTAAATAAATTATTTAAGTATTAATTATTTTAACAAAATTAAAAGCCATTGTTATTTGTAATATCAATACATCCAAGTCATGTAAATACAAAACATGTTGCATTACAAATTGTTAGACGGGGACCTGGAGGGTCGGCCGAGCAAGGGGGAGAGGTCTCCTGGCGAGGGCCCTCTCCTGTAATCGTACGGACGAGCAACCTTCCCCCCACAGATGGACACCAAACCAAGATGGGTTACGTACACGTTTATAGGTATTCTTAAGCAGGTTAACTTGACGATACAGTGGGGACCAGGATTTGAGGATCCCGTCAATTCTAGTCTCTTTGGGGAAAGGGGTAGCGGGACAGTCTTGGTACCGGTCCGGTACGGGGGTAGCAGGGGTGGAGCTCACAATCCTCGAGCTGGAGGGTTCACAAGGAGGGGCCGCAGCAGCGCTAGCAGGCCTTCGAGATGGTTCACGACGAGGATGAGCCGCGGTAGCGCCAGCAGGCCTTCAAGATGGTTCACGACGAGGATGAGCCGCGGCAGCACCAGCAGGCCTTTAAGATGGTTCACGACGACGATGAGCCGCGGCAGCGCCAGCAGGCCTTCAAGATGGTTCAAGATGAGGAGCCGCGGCAGCGCCAGCAGGCCTCCAAGGATGAGTTTGTCTCGGTGTCTCTCGACTCCAGGATACAACTGCCTTCCTGCTCTGGAGCTGCCCCAGTTATAGGTCTGGCGCCCTTTGATGTCCGGACCCTCGCACTTGGAGGTCGGGAGGTCCGGGATGAGGGAGTCCAGACACCCAGCAGGGGGGTGGAGCCAGCGCCCAGGGAGGCCTGGCGGAGGGGAGCCATCGACACTCCTTCTCCCATTGACCTGCCAAGTGGTCTCTCTACCCCCTGGGTGGATGGTGGTGCCTCGATGTCGGGGCCTGGCTGGGCCCGAGGCCGGGGTCGACCCGAGACCACGAGGCCTGGTCGTGGAGTGTCCAAAATGGCGGCTGGGCCGGAGACGGTGGTTCGGGAAGGGACCCGGGCCAGCCGAGACTGTTGTGATCAGGAGCCAAGGTTCCGTCGGGGAAGAGCCGTGGGTTGACCCGGCGGGTTGCAGGTGTTGTTCTTGTCCGGGGAACAGGGGTAGCAGCAGTCCGCGACCCGCCATGCGGGGAGGGGTTGGGTCTGCCACGAGGCCTGTCCAACACAAATGCTATAGCTGTCACATTTGCAAAAGTTATAACTATTGGCATTGTAAATGACAAAGCTATTAATTTAGCTATTTTAAAAAATAACACATACATAAAAAAAATGTCATTTATAAGACCAATAGCTCAAACTTTCCTAATGCGAGCCCTATTGCATTTCCAATGCTTGTTAACCATAGGTAAGAACCTCCTGTTGGAGGCTGCATAACCAAACTAACCCTATGATTATGCACACATGTGTATAAAGAGCAGAGAACCAACATATACCGCTACCACGATCTTGAAAACACGTGCATAAGGGTTTTTTTACCGGAGACACCCCGGATTTCTTCTGCATACCCAGGTTATGCAGGACAAGTGATCCTTTCCCCCATGATTAGTTAAGCCACATAACTCAGCCAAAGCAGCCCGCATCTCATCTCGGAGGAACAGCGGGATTTGCTGTCCTAGGGAGCAATGCCATAGGCAGATCGTTCCTGGGGCCCATGGCGGTTGTTTCGCCACCGCTCTGAGGTGAAGTGCTGCGGTGATGCGTCACAGGATGTGGGGTCGCAGTCTCCTGTAGGCCTCGCCTAGGCCCCAAAGGTGGGCTACACCCAATCGAAGCCCAAGTCACAACTCTAGAAGGGCCAACTCTGCACAGAGCAAAATTGGAAGGGCGGCAGGTCCAGGCCCTCTGGGCAACCACAGCCTGCCGCTCACACTCGCGACAGCCGCTCAATACTTCATTGGACACGCGTAGCTGCCAAGGTTTCAGACTGGTATGTGACACTTTCCTAATTTTAGTGCAATTATGAGAAACATTTCAACAACTATGAGTGACTTTTTCTCACGAGCAAAAATCAAGCAATGAAAACGCGGGAAACAAATATTTTTGAATGCTCCCCTTTGATTCCAAAATGTATTTAGTGTGTCTCATGAATTCACCCCCGCACCCTTAGCCTCTGTCACTTCTTTTAGCTGTATAAGCGCGGATCAGACAACCTGAAATAGTCACTTGGAACTGGTTCCCACTTTCTAGCAATTAGGAGGGAGTGACAGGGCTACTCTAGTCATCTAGAGCACGTGAATGCTGGTAGAAGGGCTACTGAACCACTGTTGTCTTGCCGTCTGAAGGTAGTGCTGGTGCCTGGCTGAACTGGCACTCGCAGGAAGTGCTTCCTTCTCATTCATACTCCGCAGCATTAGATGTCCACTAAGATGCTGTTATCTAACAATCAAGACGAGCCACTTGGCGAATGTGTTAGTTGTCATCTAGATAGACACTGACGCATAACCTACATACCAAACAGATGCAAAGTAAAACTGATCCAAGACGTATCTAAAGCGCTATGTGAACCCGGAGTGTTCTTTAGTGAAAGGTGTGTGCACGCCTGCTAACAGAGCAAGAGTGATCTTTGACAAATACAGTATTGTGTATAGGTGACCGTCATGTTAAAAGTATTACATCTGCATAACTTGGATTTAGTCTTCTCAAAACTCAAAAACGTGACTAGTCACAGAGGAAACCCTTCAGGGCAATAGCCTCACAAGAACAAGAGTTAAGCCCCTCTGAAAACAACAGGGAGTCGGCAGAGCACCCATCCGTTCCATGATAACAAAAGGGGTTGCATGCAGAAAGAAATCTTCCTCCTCAAACTGAACACTCACCAGACACCCTGCATTGGTTTCAAAAAGACTAGTTTAGCAGTGTAAACACGAACTAAAAACCATTACCCCAATCTGTGCGGCCCGCTCGGGTTGGCACGCCGCTACCTGCCCAGCAGCCTGTCTGTGCCACAGAACCAGGCTGTGACTTAGTAACACTCCCGCTCGGTGGCACGCTGAAAGTAAAGTAGATGTTGGACATTGGAGTGTGACTGACAAGCTGCCCCATAATTCTAAAACACTTTAGAATCAGCAATTTAGGAATGCTACGTCACTCCAGGCTAACCACTTACTTTGTTTTTGCAGTTTGGGCCAACCTGGAGCTGGCTGCCGCAATGCCTGCTCAGACTACCGGCCTGTGGCAACACCAGGTGGGCATGATTGAGGCTGAGCTAATTTGCCTGCACAGTGGGGTGTGCTCTGGGGACTAGTGAGTGAGGAACCATTTCAGGGCCCGCTAATGCAGTTCGTAGTTCACTCAGCCGCTGGATTCTTTACCGCAGGGCAGCCGAAAATGCTATTCTTTCAACTTTATTCTTTTACCTTGGCACCCACTAGGCAGGGGCGGATTGGCAAGGCGGGCATTCGGGAATGGGCCGAAGGGCCGGTGCCTCAGTGCCCCCTGTGGGCCGTTTTTTTCTCCCCTGTCCCAGTCCACAGAGAGTGGACTAGGAAAGGGGAGAAAAAAAAACGGCCCACAGATTGCACGGAGACAGACAGAGAAAATGAAAGCAGCCTGGCTGTGCGGCCAGACAGCGATTGTCAGCTGTGGCCTCTCCTTGCCCCCCTGCCCTGCCAAGCAATCAAGCTGAGGCTGGGCTGGGGAGGGGTGATTGTCTGAAAGAATCGGCCTCCCTGGGGGCCAGGTGTTTCTCAGGCCTTTGAGCCATTTGCACCTCGGCCCCCTGGCGCCCATGCAGCCCAGAAAGGGTGTTATTCTTAACACCTCGCCCACAGCCCTTCACATTCAGGGCATAGTGGACGAGGAAGAATGGGTCTTGCTGTGGGGGCCAGGTGATGTTTGGAATTTTTTTATTTTATTTATTTATTTATGCGATTTTATATAGCGCTGACTTTACCCGAAGGTGTCAGAGCGCTTCACACTAGGAACAGCAATAATACATGAGGAGAAAATTATAAGTGGACAAATTACAAAAGCAAACGTTAAGTTACATGAATCAAAAGTGACAATAGTGAGCAACCAAAATACATGAGGTAGCAATCAGTACATTACAGGAGGAAAAAGTGATATGTGTGCAGGTTACAAAAGCGTACAAAGTACAAGTAGAGGTATAATACTGCAATAAATTAAATGGCAGACACTCCAGCACAAGAACAAACGTTACGTAGGCAATGGTGGCACTTGTGCAAGTATCTAAACAAAAGTGAGAGGTAGCATACAGTGTGATACCAGAGAAAAGTGACGTGTGCAAGTTACAAAAGGGTACCATACACCGGTACAAGGGTAATACTACAGTAAATGGTAAACACTCAAACTGCCAGAAAACACTGGGAAGGCACTTCCCATGCACCAGCTTCACCTCAGCCTCCCCTGGCTACCTGGCTACCTTGGATGACCCAGAAAGCTGTGTTTTGTGCACCCCTGCCAGGACATTTTCCCAAGGCCTGGAGGGCTGATTAATTTACTAATTGCAGGGGCCTTACCTCTGTTCATGTGCTCCTGAGCTGAAGGTCTGGGGAGGGCTAAGTAGATTAGTAATAGCAGGGGCTTTGCTGCTTTTCCGGTGCTCCTGTGCTGGAGGGCTGGAATAATTTTGTGACAGGAAGGGGCCTTGCTATTTTTTTTAGTTGCTCAGCATGTAGGCCATTGGCACCTTGGCCCTGTGTCCTGTGCAAGAACAGTATCCTCCCACTTTCATTCCTTGTCTGTGCAAATAGTGTTTCATGAAAGGGCACGCCCCTTGAATGTGGGCCACGCCCCTTAAATATGGGCCACGCCTCTTGAATGTGGGCCACTTTTTTCGTCAGTGCCCGGGCCGAATTGTGATCCCAATCCGACCCTGCCACTAGGGTCATGAGTAGAGTGACCAAGTGGCTTGGGTGCAAATTCAGGACACTAAGTGCAAAAATTCAGGACAAAGGGTCAAAATTCAGGACAAAAATTCAGGGCAGAAGGTCAGAATTCAGGACAAAAGGTATGTTCTGCATACACATCAGAGGAAGTTGCGCAATAATGCATAAGTAAATAGACTACCAACACAAGCACAAGTCAAAATAAGTTTATAAGGTTGGGAGAAACTTGCAGTGCATCTGTTGTGTATGCGAGTGAAACACACTTGCTTTTGCATATTATAAAAAAAAAGTGAAGAAAAAGATCAAAACTGAAGGCTTCTCAGATCTTACATGCCCCCTCTACTCCACTGAAAAAAAAAACTGATCCGAAATGCTGTTACTGGGCAGCAAGGCCCATTATCATTCTGTATGTGATAATTAGGCCAACATACAGAATGATAATGGGCCGATAACAGCCTGTACCAGGTCGGGGAGGAGCTGCTGCATGCCACAGATCACAGCAGGAGCGTGAGCTGGCCCCTGCAGTGAGAGTTACAGGTTGCTTGCAGGGGGCAGCTCATGCCAATGTCTGAAATTACGAACAAAAGGGAAACCCTGATTGGTAACTGACAAGAGGCCCAAATTAGGGGCAGTCCGTAAAATTTACGGACGGTTGGTCACCCTAGTCATGGGCGCCTACCGGAGTCATGGCCTCACCTCACTGGCTGACACGGTCTCCACTGTAGCCAATGGGGACTGACTCCTGACGTCACTGAAATGTATATCCGCGGGGCGAATCCTAAGATTCCTCACAGGGAAATACATTTTACGAAGGTCAGGAGTCAGCGCCCTTTGGCAACTGCGAAGACCGTGTCAGTCAGTGAGGTGAGGACATGTGTTACATCGTATTATTCAAATAATAGACTCCCTCCCTGAGTTAGTCTTTATTGTATTACTAAAAGCAATCGGTCTTCACATATGCATTGGAGTCCCTCACAACATATCTCTCTTCCTTCATAAATTTCACCTGTGTATCAATGAGCACTACAGATACCACTGATGCTCGGTGGCATATATATTTAAATTTGGGAAGGCAGCAACTTACGATGTATTGGAATGTAAATAGATTGTATCTAATACCTCTATTCCTCCCCTAGGTCTGACGGGATCACAGGACTACCAGCTTGCCCCAGTAATAGACCTACCAGGTTGTATATTACATACACTAGAGCCCTTTCCCGGGCCCCTGATTAGTTTATGAGCGTCACTAGGTCCTGATGAATTGCCCCTATGAGCATGAAACATGTTGACCACACCTGAGGGTTGAACAGAGACCAACCTAATTTTATTTTGGTTCTCCATACCCCTCATTGCACTTTTTAATAGGGTGGCTTACCACATGAATAAAGGTCACTAAGTGGACTAACCAACCCTTTTTAAAACTCACTCCACGCTCACTCCCTTTCCTTTTCTAAATCCCTCACACAGTATCAAATTACGGCAAGGAACAAAAGATCTCCACAAAAGTGTGACACTTGTTGTTACCCGTCAGGCATTGCAGCGCCAGCTTGACGCAGGAGCAGGAAGCCAATGATGATACAACACCACAAGGGCTAAATGAAACAAGTCATCCAGCCTATTAGTTGTGTGAGGTTTCTTAGTTCCGACAAGGGACCGGACTAGTTCCCTGAACACTGATTACATTGCATTATCCAACTTAGAGAGGGAGACCAACCCAAAACCCCCCCTTGTAAAGGTTTTTCCCAGGGGAACTTTGTACAACTCTTTTGTTTCACGTTGTTAGGACAGGTACACTGGACCCCTTTAAATATTGTCCCCAAATCGTCCCTCCTTTTGTTGTATACACACTTACATTGTAGCAGCCAGCTACACCACAACGAAATGTGTGTCTTAACGCCTGATGTGTGATATTTGGCAGGGCTGGGCTTGTGGCGAATGTGACTCTCCGTCGCCCGATTCGGCGGGGTCCCAGGTGGGCTCCACAATATCGCTGCAACCTGGAGATCAACTCAGACTATGGAGCTCTGGGGATCAGCAGCAGATGTCTGATATTTGGCGTGGTGTGGCAGAGCTCTCTTACAGCGCGTCCGCCAGCGTCTCAAGCCACCCCCTCCAGTTTCTATTTTTTAAACAAGTAACTTGGAATACAGTTATCTATGGAGAAGCTGTGCCATAAAGGTATGGCATTGTATTTCAGAACGTGACAATCAATTATCTGCACTACTGTACAATGGATTAAAACTAAAGGAACTGTTTAACCCTTTCTATGCTGATGATGGAACCGCTCCGTCATCAGCTGCGGTGGCGCTGTGCTGATGAAGGAGCGGTTCAGTCATGGCCCTGCCGCCGCGCCTGCGCGGCGCGTTCTATTGTGCGGGCGGGGCCATGACGGAACCGCTCCGTCATGAGCACAGCCCAACCGCGGCTGATGACGGAGCGGTTCCGGCATCAGCATGCGGCCGCCGAGCGGCCGCCCCGCCCACTTAACGCTGCGGCGGAATAGCCTCCACAGCGATGTGGTTAAAACATTAAAGATGCTCTAACCTGTTCTATTGCACTGCATCTGTCCATCCTGAAGCATGCAGAATTTGCGGGGTCATCAAAATCACCAACTACTGATCCACCAGCAGTGCCAGCACCAACTCTTGCCTGTCAGGCTACAGGACATCTCTTCTTCACTGGATTTCGTCGACATGATGTGCTTCCACTGCTCCAGCAACATCGGGAGCTAATAATGTAATTCAGCAGCTGCTGTTTTCACAAGCCATTTAAGCCTCAGCTCAATGACTGAGGGCAAACTATGTTCTATGGCTTCAACCTCTGAATTATGTGGAAAGCTCACGCCGATATCTTCCCATGGAAAGAAACAAAGGGGACTCGACTGCTTACCCATGCAAGATAATAACGCGTTCTGCCTTTTTTTGATGTTACATAAATATATATATTTTTTTATGGGACAGTTAATACCTTTTTTGTCTACTTAATATTTTTCTTTTCGCACCGAGGCACAATAATCAGAAAATGTAAAACTTCATCCAGTGTGCTTTTCATTGATCATTGCATATATAATTTTTGCTATAACCTTTACAATTTTTCTCATGTATATTGTTTTGCACATAGTCATGTGTTTTTCTTAGTAGGTGTTGTGATCTTGTGTCATCCAATGCAGAGACCCCTTTAATTACAGCACGAAAACCAAGTTCTTGAATATGCAACAAGTAATGCACTGTGATTCCATCAAATGCATATTTCTGGCATATTCTTCTGCTCTGAAAATGTGCCATGGTGTTATAATAAAGGAGATTATGCAATAACAACACTATGACCGTTCCCCTTCATAATTCTAATATTTCATTGTATTTATTTTAATCACTTGCTTTTAGGGTTCTTCATTTTCACTGCAGTAGAGAGTTGAGGTGCCTCAAAAACATGCAGGGCAGGTTCCAATTTAGCTACGGTTTCCATTTTAGTTAGCATGTTTGTCCTTCAGTTCAGTTAGAAAGTGGTATTCATGTGTAAACACCCATTTTCCTCAATTTATACATTAGACACCACAAGTCTAGTACATCCCCTTGATACCTACTTATCAAGTTTTAGTAGCAGACACTGAAAGTAAACATTGGATTAAGATAACGCAAATGCTTAGGGTATTTTTACATAGGTGATATATTTTGCATCCCACTCATTTAGACCATTCAGATCTAGCGCCTTAAAATACCCATATGATGCTGAAAACATAAGATAATAATCAATGTTCAATACAAACGCAGGGAACTGACCACTGATTGAGGGAGAAGCTTCTCCCAGAGCAAAGACCATGTTTGGCGCGACACCAGATTCCATCTTAACCAAAGAAGGCTCCGGTGAGGGTCTGTGAAGCATTTTCCCTTCACTGACTGGTGTCAGTATTGTGTTCCTTCACTGGAATAATCTTCTTTCCCTTGTACTCGAAATAACAGGCTAGCTATTCCAGAAAGACAGCAAATCTTGCTGTCCCATGTATGTGCATGAATTTGAGAAACAGGCTTACTATTTATTGATCTGCTAGAACTAGCATAGCGCCTAGAGATGGTGAAGTAAGGGTGTTAAAGCTACAAATTGTTATAATGATGTTACAATTTCTCCTTGTTTTCCTCGTTAATGAAAGGCTTAGGTGCTTCTGATTTTGATCTTATATGATGTTAAAACTGGGTGCAATAGATTTAGGAATTTTCAAATCAATATTAAAATAAATAAATATTTTAAATTACATTTTCCATTGCTGATGATCTCCACGTGTGTAACCCATCAATAAAATATCATTTTGATTATCACTGTGCTTCTAAACCTTTTAAGTAGACTGTTAGTTACCTAGAAAACAACTCCCTCACAGTGGGTGCTAAGATGCTAAGTGGGTGGTGCATGTTGCGGTTCGAATGGTATTTCTCCCTCATCGTAGTGTTTTGAACTAACTCCTTGCACTTACAGGTTAGAAATCCAACCACTGCAGACCTTGAGTAAAATCCCAGACTCTTCACAGTGAACGAAAAATTATGAACCGAAAAGCGTCCCCCAAGCAATGGCTAATGGTCAAGACTAATTTGTGCACGCCACCCAGAACTTTAGTGTTTGTTGCATCTAACATTCTAACTGTGTTGGGTGTGCCCAGATATGGGTCCCGTTTGGACTACGCCACGGGATTTCACAGTGATTACCATGTAGCAGGTCTCTGTCTAGAGTGGCTCAGTGGATGGGGGAAAAAACAATCACCAGCGGCTGAGATTAATACAACCATTCATTCTGTCACCTTACTGATTGTTGCAGTTGATAACTGAAGTATGACATACATGCCCAGTTGTTGACCCTATGCTTACTGTAGCACAAGATTTTTTTATGTATGTTAGAAATTTGTAAAGCGCTCAAATACCCATAGGTGTCTCGGCGGTAGATTCAAAATATAGTTCACCCACAAGAGACCAAAGTAGGCTCAAAGCAGTCTGTGGTTGCTTTTGTTCCTGTCTGGCGGGGATGTGACCTAGAAGTGTTGCTTGACTCTTCCCATTAGAGAAGGACCAAGTACAATTTGCATATGGCAGGTCTCGGTCTAGAGTGGCATAGTGGGCAAAAAACGATGTACTGGAATTTGCCCAGATTGAATACCAACAGTATTGATTAATGTGAGGTTTCAATCTATGAGTTGCTTGTATGCTTCAGCTGAGCCCGATACGGAGCGGCTGTTGACCAAGTTAATTACCTTTGGTAACACCTCATCTGGTAGACACCATCTAGCTTCAGATTCCTTACTTTAGAATTAGAATTTAGAATTATCCCCAGGCATCAGATTGGATCCAGAAAGTTGTTCGTGAGCAGTACCCATGCATGCCGGTAGGTGGCATCGTCGGCATTGGAAGTGACATGCCCATACAGGCGCCACCCTAGCGCGCTGACATGTTTCTTTTACTGACTTCTCATGCCAGGAGCGAGGCGCCTTGAAGAACACTGACCACTGGTGTGGAAAACTAGGGATCTGAAAGGGGAATAGCCCTGTTCCTAGAAATCTGCTCGCAGACAAGGGAGGATGGGTGAGTCGGTAAGGAATCTGCAGCTAGACAGAGTCTCTAACAGATACAGCGTTTCCGAAGGTAAGTAACTTGTTTATCTGATAGACACTTATATCTGCAGATTCCTTACCATAGAATAAGTACCCGATCAATACATCCCTGGAAGCAAGTCTGCAAAACTGTTTCCCACAAAAAAAAAGTCAAGCATGATTGAACGAGCAAAGTGCACGTCCAGATGGACCAGACTGTCCAGGCAGTAGTGTTTTGTAAACGTGAGCAAATTGGGTCACGTTGCTGCCTGGCAGATGTCCAAGACCTAACGCTGCATGCCAACAGTGGCGGCAGCCTTACCTCTGATGGAATGATCACTCAAACACTCAGGGGGCTACTTCTTGGTCAATGTGCTGCAGATCTTAATGCAAAGTAAGATCCATCAGGAGATCCGTTTCTGCACAGCCTTTCCCTTCTTCGCTCCGACATACCCCATGAAGAGTACGTCATCCACCCAGAACTCTTTTGTGCGGTCAAGGTAGAACAACAATGGTCTTTTTCGGTCCAGTCAATGAAGACACTCCTCTTCCAAAGAGGGATAAGGTGGAGAGTCAAAGGTAGGCGGGGTGAAGCACTGGCCTACATAAAAAGGAGTGACAACTTTCGGCAGAAAGGAAGCTCTAGTTCGAAGAACCAGCTTGGCTGAGTAGATGCTGAGGTATGGCAGCTTGGATGATAAAGACTAAAGCTCATGGGCCCTCAGGGAAGTTATTGCCACTAGGAAGGCAGCTTGATGGTAAGGAGCCAGAAAGGGCAGTTGTGCAGTGGCTCAAAGGAACTGCACATCAGAAATGTAAGTATGAGACTTAGGTCCCAATGAGACATAATGATGGGTGAAGGTGGAAACATGTTAAAAACCTTTCGCAGAACCTATTTAAAACAGGGTATTTGAAGAGGGATGGCTGATTTGGCAACCACAGAAAGGCTAAGATGGCAGAAATCCCTTTAAGGTGCCCAGAGCAGAGCCCTGCTGGGCAAGAGAAAGGATAAAGAGAAGGACATGAGAGAGGGGAGCAGAACGAGGGCCATCGTGTTTCTCTGCACACCATGCCACAAACCTGCCTCCATGACAGGCATATAGTCTTAGTGGAGGGATGTCTGGCTACTAAAATAACATTGAAGACTTCGGGTGGAAGATCGAAAGCTGTTAGCCACCGTCACTCAATGTCCACGCTTGAAGGCTGAGCATTGACAGGTCAGGTGGGGAAACCTCCCCTGCTACTGTTACAGAAGATACTCCCAAAGGGGCAGCCCATTCGGAGGACCGATGGCCATACTCAACAGCTCGAGAAAAACTCTCCGAGCCCAGGCCAGAGCCACAAGGATGACTTGGGCACAGTTGTTCGGATCTTCTTGAGAACTCTGGGCAGGAGTGGTAGGGGCAGAGTAGCGTACAGGAGGCCTGAACTCCACTCGAGACAAAAAGCGTCTCTGAGTGAGAGTCGCCTTGGCAACTCCAGGGTGCAGGATTGCTTACATTGTGCGTTCTCGGCAGTGGCAAACAGATATAACCAAGGGACTCCCCAATAGTGAAAGAAACCTTACGCCACCTCCGGTAGGAGATGCCATACGTGATCTGCTAGGCATCTTCGGTTGAGTTTGTCCGCCCTGGCGTCCAGAGCCCACCAGGTGTTAAAACACCAGGGACATGTCAGGCATCCAACCATGTCCAAAGATGCAGGGCCTCTTGAAAAAGCGTTCACAACCCCACTCACCCTGTCTGTTTAAGGACCACACGACGTTGGTGTTATCCGTAAACACCCGTACGAGCCTTCCCTTGATAGAGGGTAGAAAGGCTTTTAATGCCATCCAGATCGTCCAGAGCCCCAGAAGGTTGATGTGGAATCAGAGTTCTGCTGGAGACCAGAGGCCTCCGATCTCCACCTCTCCGAGATGGCCGATCCATTCCAGGAGTGATGCATCTGTTGCCACTGTTTGAGTAGGCTGGGAAGGGAGGAGGGCCTACGGCTGACCTAATCGCGGTTTAACCACCATTGCAGATCTTTTGAAGTTCCCTCTGAGATCGGACAATGTCACAGTGATTCCCCTGATGCTGCGACCACTGGAACATCAGGTTCCACTGAAAAGCCTACATATGTGTGTCACAAGCAGGAGGCCACAAGTCCCAGCAACCACAGAGTCAGTCTCACCAAAATCCAGAACAGCTCCGATGAAAGGGAGAGTTTGAGAGGAAGTCAGGCACAACTTCAGCACGTTGATAATGAACCCCAGCAAGTGCGGGGGTCTTCTGTAGTCTGGGGTGTGGGGGATGACAGCCTGGGGTGAGCCCACCTTCAAAAGCCAGCTGTCAGGATAGGGGAAGACTGCACCCCGTAATGTGCAGATGAGCTGCAACCACAGCCATCACCTTGGTGAACAACCGAGTAGCGCTGGTAAGGCCAAAAGGGAGCACAGCAAACTGAAAGAGCTCATTGCCTACCGTTAACTATAGGTAACGCCTGTGGGCAGGCAGGTCGGGAATGTGGAAGTAAGTCCTACAAGTCCAAAAATACCACCCAGTCTCCCGGATCCAGGGTAGACAAGACTTGAGCAAGCATAAACATTTTGAACCTCTCCTTTTGAGGAAGAAATTGAGCGGGCACAGGTCTAGAGCACAACAAAGTAGCGGGAACAACGACCCCAACCTTCTTCTGGTGTCAGCACCCTCTCTATGGATCCTTTGGCAAAGAGACCTGTCACTTCCTGGCAAAGCAAGGAGAGATGGTCCTCCGTCAGCCTGTAGCAAGTGGGTGGCATGGGTGGAGGGAAGGCCATGAAGGGGAGGGAGTAGACCCTTTGGACAATCTGAAGTTATCAACCTCCAGTGGGGCAGGTGATGTCGTATCCTGCCCTCTGGTGGTTTCCTATGAAGATAAGAGGGCAAACTAAAGGGGTTTGGAGGCTGCAGCTGCCGTTGGGGGTGCATTGGACTAACCCGATCTCTGGCTGCCTGATACACAGGGTCTGTAGATACTGCATGCTCTGCCATTGACAGCCTGAGAAACTTGTACGCTGTGGTGGCTCGGCATGTGGAATCGCGGCTGGAAGCCCCTTCCGTGACCACGTAGGGAGCGAAGGACGGACTTGGGTTGGCGAGAGGCCATGGAAAGGCATAAGGACCCTGCTATCCTTGAAGCGCTCTAGTGCCAAGTCCACCTTGTCTCTGAAGAGGAGCAATCAAAGTGCATGTCCATAAGTCACACTTGGACATCCTCGGAAAAGCAAGTTGGTCTCAGCAAGGTGTGGCGCCATAAGGCCACCGACGACAAAACCTCTCTGCCCAGATAGTCGGTGGTGTCCAGACCACATCGGTTCTTGAACTTGGCTGAATTTCTCCCATCTGCAATAGCTTGATTAAGGGCCTGAGTCTCCTACGGGCCCATGGGCAGCACCTGTGCAACCGAATCCCACAGTGTAATGGCCCAAATGGCACACAGCGTTACCAGACCAGTGCCAGGTTGGTGGTGTAAGCATTTTTTTTCCAAAGGTAACCAGCCTCTTGGATTCCCTATCTGAGGGAGCAGTAGGTAATGTGTCAGGAATTACAAGGGAGGTGGAAGCTTGGACCCAAGCTCTCCGGGGTGGGGTGCTGCGTGAAGAAATTGAGGTTACCTGGTGTGGGGTGGTGGTGGCAGGAAATAGTCCTGTTCACAGGAGCCCCGGTGCAGGTTTTGGAACAGGTCCCAAGCAAGATGTTTATGAGAGCTTCATTAAATTGTAGAAGTTGTTCTGGGGGATCACTCGGGGGTGAAGCACTTCGGTCAAGACGTTAGTCTTGACTTCCGCTGAGGGTAGGCTCCCTCCTCCGTAACCACGGTAGGAGGAGATACCATATAAGTATCTGGAGAGGTGTCCTGTTCTCTGGCATCTGCCAATTCCTCATACCAGTACATGTTAGAGGCTGGTATTCTTCAGGGTCCAGCGACCCTGCCACTCCTCCAGAGTCCCCGCCCATAGGAATAGGGCTCAGCCTTCAGCCTGGAAGGCATGACTCCAGTCGGTGCCAGATGGCATGCCTCCAGCTCTGTGTCGTAGTCAGGATGAGAATGAGGACAAAGTCATGAGCATCGCCATCGGTACCGGCGCAGGTCAAGATGGTACAACTGGCAGCAGTCTGGACCCATCTGTGGATCTACGGAGTCCGACAGGAGCTGGGAATGGACCCACTGGTGGAGAACTAGTGGGGGTCCTCCAGAACCTACAAGGCCCATAGGCGCACAACCAGACACGGGCCACCCAAATGTGAGGTACATGGCCTCCTACAACCCACGAAGTTGTGTGGGTGCGCTCAGGGAGGCACGAAGCTCGGCCAGGCTGAACTGCGGAGCCAGGCCTCAAATGACGAAGCATACTTGTCTCGTCAGAAGAGTTTGACGAACAGGGCAAAGTCGAAGGCCTCTCCAACTTCTAATTTTTCTTTTTCTTGTGGGACTTACCCGAAGGAGACTGAGATCGCGACCAGGATCTCAAACCCAGTGAGCGATCCAGGGACCTTCCTCTCTACCGGGATCAAGACCGTCGCACGTCCAGCTGCATGGAGCTTGAGGGAACGACCCATCCAGGTTTTGGGGTGTATGGGGCGGCAATCGATACAGGTCTTTAAGTCATGGTCACTCTCGAGGTGCCAGAGGCAAACAAGGTGCGGGTCTGTTGCAGACATCTGCCGGTGACAAGTGCCGAAAGGCCTGTAACTGGCCATCCTAGTTGACATCATGCCACACCAGGAGATCTCAAAAAAGATTTTTTTTAAAAAGGCTTCAACAAAATGTCAAAAAAGGTCGGTCAAAAAAAAAGGCTGGAGGGGTAGATCGCTCTCCGGATCTGTTCTGACTGGCGCAGAAAAAAAAGAACTTGTCAGCACACTGAGGTGGCGCTCCTATAGGCACTGCACGCATCACTTCCAGCGCGAACGACCCCATGCGGAACTAAACAATGTCACCTACTGATGTGCAGGGGTACCATTCTGAAATAAAATTCAGGATCCAGTCTGATGGCTGGGAATAATTCTAAGTTAAGGAACCTGCGGCTAAACGTCTCTATCAGATAATCCATATGCTATGGAATGTTAACTCAGTAAAAAGTACAGACCAGCCTGAGGATAAAACTATGAAGGAACACAGGTGTAGGTATGAGAGCTGATGCCCAACACACGCACAATGAAAATTTCCTTTTTTCCTTTTTATCAAACAATGTTTTATGTGGAAATTAACAGAATGTGTTTCTTGTCGACTTCCTTGTGAAAGAAGCTGGTTAATCACAGTGATGTCACATTACCTCAAGATACCAAGGAACTGCAGCTGCACTTTACACCATGTTATTACGCAGAAAAAGAGACAGAAACCTCAATCCTTTTTTAAAGATATAAAAAGACAAAAAAAGAGAAAAGAAAGAAATAAGTATTTGGAAATGATACAGCCACTTGAAAATGCACACAAATATGAGGCATCCCATTTAAGGTTGATAAAGTGACTGGTTTCGGGGCTGTAGAGTGAGAAGTGGGAGTTCGTTTTTTCAAGGCAAACAAGGTCACATAACACATTTGTATATAAACATGTCACATTTATTAAAGCTAAAGAATAACCTCATAAGGAGTGTACCTGCTTTGCATTCTACCATTTGGAAGCTGCGATATTATGATCCAAGACAATTGCAAGCAAAGTTCTGCATCAGTAACAAATTACACAAAATACTTTAACATGTGTACATACATTACACAATATAATCTGTAAACAAACGGTTTCATTAAATAGTACAAAAATAACTGTTGGTTTGCACAAGTAAAAATGATAGAAAATATCTGCATACATTTTAAGGACACAATTGTTGATGCTTATTTGATGTGGGTCCAAAGTTCTAAACACGTGGAAGGAGATAAACAAAAACATGTGATATAGTAATGCTCACTGACGCGCGGACTGACAATACTAATATCCTTGAAAGAAAGCGTGCCACCATCAGGGACTGAGATCTTACTGCTCTCAAAAAGCTACTTTCATGATTGATGTTTAGGCAGCGAAAGGTATTGAGAGTCTATGCCCATCTGGCCGAAGTACTTCCCAAAAATTGATTATTAACCCGATTAGGAATTGAATAAGACATCAATATTTTACAAAGAAATGCACCTTTGGTTTCTATATAAGCAGGGCTACTTTCAATCACTAAATGCCCGATTTCCAAACATTTTGTGCATCTACGTTGCAGGCATATGGTAACAAATTCATTTATGTTTGAAATGCCACGTTAGGATTTACAGAACTAGATTCAGTAGAATTTTACTGGGGGCAAACTACACGTAAAATAGCAGAAAGTGTGTCCCTAAGGCAAATGTTCTAAATTTAGGGATCAGGAGATAAGATAGCTTATCTGGGGAAGAGGGATAGGGTAACCACTACAAATGTAAACACCCATAAATGTGTAACTTTGCCTGTACATTAGCATGTCCCACTGATTCATCCTTCTCTTTTACATTCCTAATAAAGGTTTAAAAAATGCTTTTAGAAAATGTGCAAATGGAGTGAAAAAGTCCCTGTATTTATAGGCAGTGTCCTTTTCTCCACAGGGAAGAATAATTCTTGAGAGTCAATGAAAAAAAGACGGAGGTAGAGAACACAAGTGGGCAGTTGGACAAAAAATACCGATATAGTTAAACTCAAATGAATATTCATTTTTTGTAGATTTGCGTCCGCAAAAAACACAAAACTACTTGAAATGAAAGGAGGGAAAATTTGAGTAGATTTAGGTTTTCAAAAAATATATCTTTGTAACTCAGTCCTCCTAAATGTGATGGCTAATGGGTAAGAGAACAGAATAGTACATGGGGACCGTAACGTTACAGGAAGCCACTAGAGGCTTGCATTTAGCTGAATACGCCCTGCTGACTTTCTTTTCATCGAGGTTTGAAGTATGCTTTTATATGGTGTTGAAATAAGAGATCACCAACATTACTTGAAACGTGAGTCTTATGTGGTTAAAGAAAATGTACAATGTTTGCGTTTTGCAGTTTATAATATAAACAGTCATGAAAAAGGGACAGAGGACATATCGAAATGCCTAGAGATTATTTGTGTGTGTAGACTAAAAAAGGATGAATTACGCAATCAACTGTGGCATTCGATTGAACAATTGTTAGATGAATAAGTACTTTTGAAGAATGAATTTAAAATGAACCAGATGAATGGTAAAGGCACCCAACAAATTAGAATATGGGAAATAAAAAAAAACTTGTGTGCGGCAGCATATATATATCTTTTTTTTTTTGTTTCAGGCTTCCTAATTCCCAATATAAGATTATTCATGAGTTTAATTCCTCTGTAAGTGCAATAATCACAAATGCCACTCGATGTAATTGGAGTTGTGCCAAACAAAACACCCATCATGTTTTGTGAAAATGTCCCTTCAATTGTGGAGAGGCCCTAGCACAAAAGGATATGTTTTGTTAAGGGTCCACTTGAGCTTACAGTGTTTGTCTAGCTCTATTACACTGTTACTGTATGTGCCCAAAGTCTGGGGTGCAGGTGGGGAAAGAAGGAATGGAAAACATTATGCATGCTAAAGTGTTTTATTAATTAGGGTGAAGTTAAAAAGTTGTTAGTTCAAGTCTTGGCTCTGGCGCTTGATTCAAGGAGCTGTTTTGAAGAAATTGCTCATAGCGGTCATAGGTAAACAGCAGTTAATGAGCCGTCAACTAAGCATGCTTAGAAGTGGGTTTTTTCATAGAGACTGCTAAGTATGTTCTTCCAAATCTCCATTTGGAGCACCTTTTCAACCTCTTATCATAAAAAAGAAACTACCAATGGTTTTTCATTAGTTCCCCCATTAAACAAAAAATCTAGCTTGGAGTGTGTGAGAATTAGTGAATAGTGCATATCTGTTGCCCACTACACCGCATCCAGCGGAGTGCAATATTCCTGCGCAACGGGCTTCTCTAGGAATGTGGAAGTAGTCAAGAGAGGTAAATGGAGAGAACCTTTGTGTGAATAATTCAAACTGTGGACATCATGCTACTGCAGCTGTACACAAATTGTTATTCAGTCCATCTCATTTCAATGGAAGTCTTGATTGCACCTGCACATTTGAGATCAAGGCACTGGTCCTTTCAGGTTTGGAGCTTTACATTACATTTTGCTAACCTAGGAACCAAGCAGGAGTGTGCCTGGCTGTGGGGTGTAGCAACTAATCAGATTATCAGCACAGACTGGCAAACCTGACTGTGTTAGATCACACTATCTCAAGCAAAAAAAAAAAACTTACATTTTAAACAGCATTGTCCTTGGATTAACTAAGCACCTATTACATAAGGCGTCTCATGCCCACGAAATGGTGGATGCATTTATTGTCTATACATCCATATGTGGCAAAGACAGCTACTAACTCTTATGCTACTGTAAAACAAAAAAACTTGAACACAAGTTTAAGTATAAATTGCTATGTGCTGTAGCTGTCTGACAACTGTTCTCAAGGTCAAATAAGTGTTTTGTGTGTGGTTAAGCTATTCAGGTCAACAACTTTTTGTAGATGCTGTTGTTGACGTTGGTGGAGGAGGTGTCCATTCTACTAGGCCGGATCATCAGAGGGCCAGTGCTGCCACTGCTACTTGTGTCAGAGTGCTTCCTGCAGCACAAGAGATTGCAGAGGTGTCTCTGGCACTGGGAGGAAGCGTAGTAATAAACAATGGGGTCAATGCAGCAGCTCACGCTGCTGATGCACACACAGAGGATATAGGCAAAGTACATCACCTCACTGGAGCCAGAAGAATAGCGTACATAATGGATCAGCATAATGACGTTGGTAGGTCCAAAGCAGATAATGAAAACACAGAAGACGACTAGAGCCAAAATCAAGGCTCTTGTCTTCTTTGCACTATTTTCGATGCTAGTGGTGCTAAGACATCGGATAATACCTATATAACAGACCACAGTGATCACTAAAGGCAAAAGAAAGAAAACAGAGCAGAGGACAGAGAAATAGTACATATAAAATTTCTGGAGGTCGGCAAGATCTAAAACATCGTGACAGGTGGTTATACCCAACTCTGGTAACTTTGCAGTTTGCTCGGTGGCCAGAAGAGGGATAGTGCTTGCAGCAGACAAAATCCAGACCAGTATACACATGAGGGAGGCGCGGCCTCGAGTACGCCACGAGAGCGACTGCATGGGATAAACCACTGCTAGGAAGCGGTCAACGCTTATGCACATCATCAGCAAGACTGAGCAGTACATATTACAGTAGAAGGCCGCTGTGACACAGCGACACAGTCCTGGGCCAAAACCCCAGTCATTGCCAGAGAAGTGGTATACCGCCTTGAATGGAAGGACACTAGCAAAAAGGACATCAGCGAATGCCAGATTTAACATGTAAACCACAGCTGGTTTTTTAACCTTCATTTTGAATAAGAACATAAGAACCGCCAGGACGTTGAGAGGGAGGCTGATGCAGAACACTGCCGTGTACACAGAGGGAACAAACAGAGTGAGCCACGGGCTGGTCAGGTAGCCTTTTGCGTCTTCTGAGATCGCTTTTTCTTTCTCAGTTTTGATCTTGACAATACGAGGAAAAGGTACATTCCGAAGTCCTGATCCTTCATCCGAATCATTTTCACCCTCCAAGTCTGAAAGTGGAATTGTTTCATATGGTTCGTGCTTGTAGTAATTGTAGAAGGTTCTTATAATGCTGTTGTTCAACACCTGGGAACCTACAAAGAAAGAATGAAAAGAACTTCAGTGGGAGAAAAGATATAGTTGGAAATTTCATTGGTAGCGCTATAGATAATTTGCACTACTTTATGGACTAGATTTTGTTTCATACACCGTACAATATATATGAAGTACAAGTACAGTGCACAGCACACACAGGCCTTACTTTACAACAACCGTCATTGACTATTAAGATAAATATCTTCATTATGGATTTAATTTCAATTAGTCCTGTACTTCTCCTATGGTCTCTACTGAGGAGCTTCAGTGAGCACTATTGAACGTTGAGAAAGGTAAGGGAGGAAGGGAAATAGAAATAAAAGGGTACCTGTGAGAGGAAAGGAGAGGTGTACTGTGCGAACACTGACAAGTATGAAAGGGGTGCTTGATCCAAAGAGAATGGGACAGAGAGAGACCAGGAAGTACAAAATGAAGTAGGAAATGAGGGGGAGTGCTTGAGAAGACACAAAACAGGCGACTGTGTAAGGGAAGGGACAATATGTTAATGTTAATGTTAATGTTAGGCTGCATTTGTAAAGCGCACTGACACCGGAGGTTTCTTGGCGCTGAGATTGAAATTGGGGCAGGAGAAAAGGGCTAGTGAGAGTTTGAAAAGAGCCAGGTCTTTAGGCCTTTTCTGAAGCTCAGCAAGGTGTCAGAGGTTTTAATGTGTAGGGGGATGGAGTTCCACAGCTTGGGTGCCAGGAAGCTAAATCTCCGTCCGCCCAATTTTTTTAACTTGAACACTGGGGAGGTGAGAAGATGAAGGTGGGCAGAGCGGAGGTTTCGGGTCGGACGATGAGGGTTGATGAGGGATTTCAGGAAGGTCGGGCAGTTGGTGTGCTGTGCTTTGTAGGTTATGCATCCGATTTTGAAGGCGGCCCTTTGCTCAATGGGAAGCCAGTGCAGCTTGTCCAGGAGAGGTCTAGCAGATTGCCATTTGGGGACTTTGCATATGAGTCTTGCTGCCTGGTACTGCACCATCTGGAGGCGGTGGAGCAGGGACCTGGAAAGGCCCCAGTAAAGGGCGTTGGAAAAGTCAAGACGGGAGAGAACGAGGGAGATGACGATTTGCACCAAGGCCTCGTGAGAGAGCAGATGAGTAATTTTCCGGATTTTGCAAAGCTGGAACATACTAGCAGAGATAATGGCTCCAACATGAGTTTTCAAGGAGAGATCTCTATCAATGGTGACACCCAGACTTTTTACTGAACTCGATGGAGTAGGGGCAATGCCCAGTTCAGCTGGCCAGAATTGGGGTCCCCAGTGGGCAGAGCTAGAGCAAGAGCAATAACGAGAGAATGACATGTGTGAGGAAGGGCGCTATACGTGAGATTAGAAGAGAGGTCGTGAGGAATAGCAAGTGGCAAACAATGAGAAGGAAAGAGGAAGATCACTGTATGTGTATATTCTACAACAGAGGTATAGGAGACAGAAAAAAAATACAACAATCTCAGATTTCCCAATAACTCTTCCCCATACATTTTATTATCCTGAAATAAGTACAGCAAGTTAAGAGCAATCGTCCATGGCCGTCTCAAGTCTTTCCTTTCTGATTCGGCCACAAGGGCCCGTTGAACAAATGAGCATCTTCAAACAGCTGCCTCCGAAGAGAATGCAGAAAGGTGGTAGCTAACCTCTTTTTAAAAACATTTTTTTACTGAGCAGAGCACAGGTAAAGTACAATTCAGACAGTAGAATGTTAAGCAAGGAAATGAAATACAAAAAACGTACAAAAAGCTTCTTCATATTAAAAAAACAGGGACGAGGGGAAGCTCTTCAGCTAAATGTAGTCCGTTAGCAGTCAAGTTGTAGAGTATTAACACATTATCAATTTATAAGCAATGTGCAAAATACGCAAGTTCAATCCTAAAGTGCAAATGCAATTACAGTACATTCCAAATGAAGACAAAAAGTGCCAGTGCCTACGAATTTTCGAAAGGTGCAAAATGCGTCAAAGAAAGTTTAATAGCTTGTCACTTGAACCTGTCCCAAAACTTAAGACTGCTAGCGTGCATTTTAACTTAATATCAACATTAATCTGAGATGTTTAGCTTATTTAATGAAACCCCCCTCGTAACCTCAAGAGTCTCCAGGTATTTCCAGTTCTTTTCAAATCTCCTGACTGCACCCACCCTCAAGGCAAAAGCTTTTTCAAAACTCCTTGACCTCCTCATTTTATTAAGCCATTTCAGATGTGATGGAACTTCCTTGGTTTTCCAATTTTGGAGAATTTGGGAGCGAGCAATGACAAGAAATAAATACGAATGTTTCCTCAGCATTTTTAAGGAACCCTCTGTCCTTACTAATCCCAAAAAGGACCAACTCTGACGTGGGAAGAAGTTTTTTACCACCCAGAGCCACCTCTAAATCTGCGAAAATGGCTTCCCAAAAAGATGCAAGCTGGGGACAAGTGAAAAAAATATGAAGCCAGCCACCCTGGCTCTCCGCCTGGCATCTGAAGCACTTGATCACTACCTCAGGAAACCTTTTCCCAAGTGCCTCCGGAGTCCAATACGTCAACCAGCGGGACAAGAAAGCCATTCTCTTAAAATTGGCAGCACGCAACGATTTATAACCCAACACACTTAAAGTTTCCCAGTCTTTATGTGTAAAATTACATTGTGTAAGGGTGTCTATTTTGACTAGATGACCATCTATCATAGCGGCTTGCCCCTCGTAATGAAGCTTTTAGTACCAGTTTCCTATCCCGCGGATTTTAGACTCATACAAAAGTATTGCCATCTCGTTTGTTGAGTCTAGTAAGCCGCCTATATCTTTCCTTAGAAAGTGAACAATTTGTAAATATTCAAGAAACATGGGTCTATCAGAATTACATGTTCTAGCCAATATTTCTTGCCATGTAATAATGCTATTATTGATGATAAAATGCCTTATCTCCCTAAATCCCAAATTCTCCCAATTTATTATATGACTATTTCTGATTTGCAGGCCTAAACAAGTACATTCTCGTAAGCTCAAAAACTTAGAGGCTGAGGAGCCAAGGTTCTTCTTGAAAAAGGACTGCACTCTGAGTAAGTAGTCTTTCAGAGTCTTATATTGTGTCCTTTTTGGGAGCTTTGCAGTTTTTAAAAACACCTGGACTTGAGAGTCAGCCTCCTGTAGCATTTTTTCTAAGAAGAAGCAATCACGAATGTTTTTTGCACCTATCAGGCCTGCCATTATATCGATAAAAACCGCATCATAATACGTTTTAACATGTGGCAGAGCCAGTCCCCCCTGTTCAGTTGGAAGTTGGATTGCGGACAGCTTCACCCTTGGTGCTTTCCCACCCCAAACAAACCTTCTAAACATGGTTTCCATGTCTCCAAAAAAATACAATTCAATTTAATAGGAACATTGCAAAACAAGAATATAAGTAGGGGAAGGATCGACATTTTAATCAGGGATACCCTGCCAATCAGAGTGAGGGGAAGTAAAAGCCATTGAGCAAACAGATTCTTAATTTTATTAATCATTTTCCCATAGTTGAGAGAAAACAACTGATTATATTCACATGTCACATAAATACCTAGGTATCTTATCGGCTGGCAGACTGAGCGCGTAGGCAAGATGGAAAGAGTCTGAGTTTAGTATTTAGCGAGAGAACTTCAGTTTTCTTTGGATTTATTTTGTAGCCTCCTATTTGTTCATAGGCCTTAAATTCCCTCAAGATACAATCTAAATTCTCTTTATTTGGCCTTAAATAAAGGATAATATCGTCTGCGAAGAGCTTGAGCTTCGCCATCCCATGGATAGGGGGGGAAATAGAAGGATTATTTCTTATTTTGATCACCAAGGGTTCAATAAAAAAAGTAAAAAGCAGGGGAGATAACGGGCAACCCTGCCTGGTCCCGCGATTGATTTTAATGGAACCGGCATTTTCTGGATTTATTATAACCTTCGCTGAAGCATCCTGATAGATATTTTGAAGCAGCTTAATCACATGTTCTGGAAACCCAAACTGGCCCATGGAATAAAACAAAGTTGGCCAATTTACTAGGTCGAATGCTTTTTCCGCATCGACCATTAAGATGCAGGCAGGGGTTGAGTTAATGTTAATGAAATCCAAAGCCTGAATTAAAAATTCAGTATTTGAGGCCATAAAGCGGCCAGCTATAAATCCAGAGTGGTCGAGATGTATAACCTCTTGTGCAGTATATACAAGGCGACGAACCCAGATTTTCATAAAGATCTTATAATCTGAATTTAAAAGGCTAATAGGCCGATAGGAGTTAATATCTTTTGGATTCTTATCTTTTTTAACAAATGATACTATAGTTGCTTCCTTAAAGGATGCAGGTACCAGTCCACCTTGTTTAATATGATTAAATAAATTCTTGAGAGGTGTCGATAATTCTTTTATAAAGGTTTTAAAAAACTCGATTGGAAATCCATCCTGCCCACAAGCTTTCGCCCCTGCTGTGACTTTGATAGAGTCTATTTCCCCTATACTAATTTAAATCCCAAGTTCAAAAGCCTGATTGGCCGAGATCTACGGGATTTCAATGTTGGAAAAATACTTCACTATTTGATCCTCCCCCACCGGATATTCGGTGGTATAAATATGACCAAAATGCTCCAAAAAAGCCTTTTGAATCAGATTATTATTTACTAATTCTTGGCCACTCATGGGATCCTTAATTTTAACTATCGAAGCAGACTCCTGTCTCTTCCTCGTGGAATTAGCCAGGAGCTTGCCCACCAACTGGCTAATCTCATACAACCTCTGCTGGAAGGTTTTAGAACTATTAATTTCTTCCAGAACAAAAAAGTCTCTTAACTCTGCCTTTGCTTGTACCAATTGATTTGGGTGTAAACGGAGCTGGAGGGCATATTCTTTATCTACCGTTTTTTGGAGCATAGATATTTTTAATTTCCTCTCTTTAGCCAAGGCAGAAGTAAAAGATATTATCTGACCGCGAGCCGCTGCCTTAAACCCCTCCCAGACCGCAAATGGTTCAGCTGTATCGTTATTGATTTTAAAATATTCCACAATCCATGCCCCGAACCCAGTTACCCACTCCTGGTTCTGGAGCAGAGTTCGGTCCAGCTGCCACCTGAATTGGTCTCTGCTTCCTACGCTAATGCCAACTTCCAATTCTACCTTCCCATGGTCGGAAAAGAGATTGCACCCAATAGATGAATCAAGGGTTTGGATGGATCTAGATATTAAAAAAAAGTCAATCCTGGATGCCGTCCTGAAGCGATGGGAGTAGCAAGTAAAGTACTTCCCATCTGGATTCAACAGGAGCCAAGGGTCAATGAGTTGGTATTCTGACATTAAGGTGCCTAAGCCTTTTTTGGTGTTAGGTTTTAATTTGTTCTCATTTTTATTGGAGGTATCCTTTTTTAGATCTTGTTTATAGTTAAAATCTCCTCCCAAAATAATCTGTCCAGGAGCCCATCTCAAAAAATCAATGATTTCTAAGATACTGGAGACTTCATCGGATACCTGGCCATAATAATTGATAAAATTCATCACCTTTCCATGTAATCTGGCAACAACCCATATCCATCTCCCTTTAGGATCCCTTTGAGTTTGTATAACTTCCCAAGGAAGTCTTCTGGAGAAGTAAATGGCAACACCTCTCTGGGCGACCCCTGCAGCTGATGCAAAAACAGCGTGGGAAAAGTATCTTGGAATAAATAGATTGGGAGCATTTGATTTTAGGTGGGTCTCTTGGAGAAATAACACATGGGGATTTTGGGAGACAGCTCATTTTATAAGAGCGCCATATTTCTGTTTGTTTAAGACACCATTGGCGTTCATTGATAGGATACCACATTTATTCATTTCAAAAAAGAATTTTCCCCCAATTTTACGTTCTCATATTTGAATAAGTACAAACCCTGCTTGCACCTTCTGCTCTTTTTAACTGCTTTCCCCCCAACCCCCCCAGCCGCCCAACCCCAGATGGATCCCCGCCCCCCACTGAAATGTGGAACCTTCTGTCCCCCCCACGCTAACCACATTTCACCCCTTCCTCCTGACCTGGGTGTCTTCTTGTTACACCCTGCGTGACCCTGAACCCCCCCCCCCCCAACCCCCTCCAGCAAAAGAAAACTACATCCTATTTTCTAATATTCCAATAGAAGGGTGAATCAAATACCTAACACAAAATACGTATATAATTAAACTTCATGACACCCTCCTAAACAGAGCTATATACTTGCTCAGGCATTCGACCCTGAAGAGATCTCCTTGAGGAGAGATTGAGCCTCCTCTATGTCAGAAAACATATAAAACGTTCCCTTCACCAGGACCTTTAATTTTGATTGATGGGCAATAGAAGCCTGCCCTCCTGATATTTAAAAAGATGAAGTATTTTGACAAATTCTTTCCTCCGTCGTGCTGCCGTCGCAGTCATGTCCGAGAAAATTCTGCATTTAATTATCTCAGTTGCTGAAAATTGTCGCTGTTGGAGCGTCTTTGATAGGATTTTTTCCTTTATCCTGTAGTCCGCTAAATTCATCAAAATAGTTCTAGGAAAAGTCGAGTTTGCAAATCTCTGTGCAGGAACCCTGTGGGCTCGCATGATAGTTAAGTCACCCTCGAACTCCGGTAATACTTTTTGGTGGATAAAGGAGTTAGCCCATGAGAGCATATCTGACCCTTCAAGGCCCTCTCGGACCCCCACTATCCTTAGATTGGATCTACGAGAATAGTTTTCTAATTCCTCGAGTTTATTCTCAAGTTTGCTCTCCAACATACTCTTTTTACTGGCTGTCTCTTTAGCTTCTGCTCTGAATTGATTTATGTGGTCCTCCAGAGTCGAAATCCTTTCCTCCGCCTCGTGTAGTCTATTAGGAAGTCCTGACATCGACTCTTCAAATTTTTCAAGTCTGGAATGAAGGGCAGCTATTTCAACTTGCTGATTAACTTTTCATTCTTCATGCTTTAATTCTTCATGCTTAAATTACAATATGCTGACAAGTCTACTGTCTAGAGTAAAAATAACTCCACAGTTTTCAAAAAGTAACAGATATTCCCTCTTCTCCAAGGTCCCATACTGTCTCTTTAAACTTTTTCAAGCTGTGCAACCCGTGTAAAAAAAAGTGGATTCCACAGAATGTGGGCAGATGAGGATAGCAGCAGTTAGATCTTTCTGCAAACATGTCCATTCACCTCACAACATTCTTGTCCTAATAATTTCACGAGAACTCCAATTGTAGCTCTATAGCAACCTCTCAAGCCTTCACTTTTAGTGGTAGAACCAACTTGGAAGCAATAGTATTTTCTCTTACTACCCTGTTTCTCTATCTTTTTTCTGGGGTCTACCTGTGTGGGCCTAACCAGTTATGCAAAAATATCAGGGCATAGGTCTTGGCTGCGAGACCATATTTTCCACCATGGTTGTGATATCAACCCTCTCCTATAGTGTACCATTGTCATAATTATGACTTTTCTCTTCTGGGTATTCCCCTTCGAGTTATGTGTGCTAGCCAATAAAAAGTGAAAATGGTGATTGAGAGATGCATATTCACTTTCTTATTTTTCCTTGCAGTAGCATAGACAAGATTGCTCAAATATAATAATAGCATTAAATATGTGCCGACTGTGCTGGTTCAAATAATTATTAATGCGTTATCAGCAAAGTTTAATGGAAAGCTGATACCTGCGTGTCTTGTTTGTTATCGAAATTCGAAGAACAAAGGTTTGCAGATTGAAAATAAGTGATAGGGCATTAGGTCATTTGCTATCAATTGTTTATCCTAGAACATTCAACACCGACTAAATAACGCCATAAAAGCTGAGCATAGGGTGTTACGGGGTAGAGAGGAACCTTCATGCCAGGCAACAAGACAGACCATATATAATCACATCATATCCTTTAACTGAAGGCTCCTGGGAAAAGCTGTCAGCCTTCACTTGATGAAACTATCAGCCCAGCTTGCCCCATAGAATGAGAAATGCTAGCTTTGTTATTATATTGAACACACTTCCTACTGTTCAAACAGGTGTGTGGGTGTGACCATTTGTATCATTGAAGATGTCATAAGTAATGTAAAATGTGAGGTCATTAGCAGTGCATGGTGAAGGCGCAAGTTACAGTTACCCAAGGACACGGGTTATAGTTACTAGAGATAACTATAACGAGTAAATTTCAGTGTTTTTGAGTTTAAATCTTTACATTGTCACTGAAATTTTCACTCAACTATAATGTTACCTTAACCTTTGTTTTTTTCAGTGAATTTCTACATTGTAACGAAAAGTTATATTTTATTAACATATGTAAAGCAAACTCCCCCACCTTGCATGGCCTTTGGCTGTGCGCAGCATGGAGTTAGCCCCCAGGCATCCAGCTCGCTGTTGGGAGAGAGGGTCATATACACCCCTCCCCAAGTTACTATTGGCCTTGCGGACCCTACTCCCGGGAGCCAAAACAATATATTATATGAGGAGAGGGCATGCGGTCCCCCTCCCTGAGCCTTATTAGTCCCTGGGGATTCCCTCGGGCTGAATTCCTCTGTAAAGTGAAGTGCGGCCGCGGAGCCCTTCTGCCTGAGCCCTAAAGAGCTATAAAGCTTTAAAGTCTGCAGGGAGCCCATACCTTGGGGCCTCAGATAGCTTAAATGGAGAGGGGGCATGCGGCCCCCCCTCCCCAAGCCTATTTTGGCCCTAGGGACCCCATCCCACGGGTCGCATATTTCTTTTAGGTGGGTGCACCAGGCTTGCTCCCCACATGCTGCAGGAGCCGGCATTGCCCCGGCCCATTGAGATCAGCTGTTTTTTTCTTGCGAGCACGGAAACCACTGTGTCTCAAGGTGGGCTCCCCAGGACACACCAATTGAGCCAACCCCATGTGGATGGGTCCCCAGGTCCTTTTAAGGCTTTGTGAGGGAGGCTACATGGCCCCTACCCTTTTTTATAAATTCAGCTATGGGGGCCCGGACCTACCATTGGCACGAAAAGGGTGGGAATGCACCTCCCTCCCCATAATTATGGTACCTGGCCCTGGGGGGCAGGGTCACCAAGCCCATGGGTGGGCCCATTCATGCCTCCTCCCCAATTAATTTATTTTAAAAAAGTTGGGCGGACAATTTTTTATCTTTGCTGCAATCTCAAAGGAATCCCAAAATGTTTGGGCCTGGGGAGTCTGGGGCCAATCCACAGGTGCTTTAGGGGCAGCGCATCCTTAAGCTGCACACTTATGTTTATTTTTATTTTTAATTGCACCATAGGGGACTAAGTCTCTGAATCCTGTAAGAACTGCCAGCATCCATGCAGATAGAAAAAAATATTTTTGTACCTTAGTATTTCATATACTACTGAACGGATTTACACCAAGTCACAAAAATAATGTTTTCTGGACCAAGGCCTAGCTTCTTGCCAAATTTGGTGTAATTCCGAACAGCAGTTTTTGCAATAGCGCCGCCTACAAAAATTATAATGTATATACATAAGAAAGTAAAGGACTCGTGCAGTCAAACGGTGTAGAAGAGAAGGGATATGGATATTCACCTTCAGCGGGCTAGGGTCATCAACTTCCTTATAGACCGCATGGTACAATGTCAGTCATTATCCGATGGTCGGTTTATCAGATGGCATGGGCATCGATCAAGTTGAATAACTACTTCAGAAAGAGGCTTGTGGCACATGTGTATAACAATGGTACTTAACTGTCATTGTTAATGACAGTCCGGGAGATGCTCAAAGCTACACTGCTTGCCTAGGACCATCAGTGTCCTGATGAGTGGGGAGGAATCCGTCCTCCGTGTTGGTAATGATTTCGGCAGTGGGTCATGTGGAGACTGAAAAAATACCTGACCTTTGCTGTAGCTATCTATACAGCAATACATATCTTGTTAATACCATCCAGGACACTTTTTTTCAAGCCAAATATAAAGTTTGTTATCATCCAGAAAAAACGGTCCATATAAATAATTTGCATGCATGGACCTTTAAATTGTCAATCGTTCAGACATATTCTTACCCCTCCCTCATAGTCACAATAAGTGCATACCATCATTGTTGTGTATTGGTTGGGTATGTGCACATGAGAATACATGAGTCAGACAATGTAAACATCAGGCAGGGCGGTTTCTATTGGAGAAGGGTTGAGACTGATTTGCATAAGACTGGGTTCAAATGGAGGTGGCATGGTATGCAAAATAACCATGGACTGGGATGCGGTCTCTAATAATTACCAGTCATTAAGAATAAATCAAGCATTCCATCCATTTTTTGTGTACCCTGAGTGCGATGGAGACGCACAGACATGGGTCCCATGCCTACTGGGCCACTACAACCATGCTGCACCCAATTGACGATCCTCAATTAGGGCAAAGTCAGTCTTGGGTTGCTTGTTAAGGGAGGACCTGGCATAGCAGTTAGGGCTGGACTGTTCCTATTGGAGCAGGATTGAGACTGATCGATGGATTGCGATGTGGCCCGGAGTAATTAGTTCCTAAGAATAATTCAAGTATTCTATCCATCATTTTTCGCATACTTCAGCATGGCAAATGAGGCACAATTGGGTGTGCTGTGATGGTATGTGGAAGAAACATTCATCACCCATTGTGGCTACACTGAACTTCAAGCAATCCTACATTCCCCAAGTAGGAATCATGGGTAGGATTTGGCATCCTGTCTGGTTCACTGGCGACCCACACACCACGAGTGTTGGAGCAAAGCCTTACATAACACATTCTAACCTACTGGGGTTGGTAGACCTGGGCTGGCAACAATCCATCACCACCAATTTCTTTACTGGAGTTTAAAGCATCCAAGACAGCAATAGATAAAGAGTGTCTCAGAATGCTGCCTAGACGTTGCTTGAGCCAGTCAAGAGATGTCCAGCCAAGAGAGCTGCTAGGAACCTGTCACACCTCTCAGAAAAGTCACACCCTTTTCCTACAGATCTAAAAGGAACTTTACTATTTGTAGCCCCATACCCAAAACCTTCAACTCTAATTTGAAAGCACGCTGCCTACTTACCCCTTCCCTTTCTGATGATGAGAGTTCTTTGACTGCGCTATTCCTCATTAATGAATACATATTTTTTTTTAAACACTGTAAATGATGGAGTCTGGTATTGAGTTTTTGACGTGATTGCTGGTCAAATTGGGTGCAACTGTCTCTGACTGCATCAAACACCCATCTCTCAAGATCTTTTGTCAAATCTGTGAGGGAAAGATCTCAATTTTGGTAAAACGTGTTTTACAAATGGGGGAGGAGGGAAGGGGTAACTGATCAATAGCTTGTCAGTAAAGAAACCTATCCTGAGGCAGCTACTTTCGGGATCAAGTGCTGCCTATAAACTTGTAATAGCACTGATGGTGGGCGGAAGTTGCGTAACCGCGTTATGCAATCAGAGTGAAACGGTTAAAAATCTCCACGAACACGCAGAAATTCTGCGGACACACGGAATTGCTTGTTCGCAATGCTGTTTTCCTGTCCGCAATTTCTGTTTGCGTGCTCAGGGGGAAATATCTCACGAACACGCATTTTGAGAACGCGAACAAGCAAAAAATGTTGCAAAGTCGCGGAACGCAGAATTTTGGGCAATTTCGCGTTCTCCGCGGAACGCGAAATTGCCCAAATTCTGCAAGCGGAATGGAATTTACCGCCAGGCCTACATAGCACTGGGACAGCTGGTGCCAGTTGTTATCTTTGTTATGTAAAAGACTGGTGGCTTTTGGGCATAAGAATGGATACTTTAATCGTCTGTGGCCTACGGAAATCATGTGATGCAGCAGAAGAGCTGCAAAGCAATTTCTCGGTGTCCTGCGTGATCCGCTCTGCAATCACATCTAATTGGGGTTCAAACCAGCGGTAGAAGTGGGCGGGGACGGAAGGGCACGGCGTGCCCCTACTGAAAAAAATTTCAGTCCGTTCCCCTACTTCTTTCATTCAAAACATCATCCAGGGACGGCAAGAATAGTCCAACTTACAAAGCGATTATTCTTTCATGTTCCAGGGGCTGCTCGCACTTCTCTGTTGAACTCCAGAGGCTGCAGCAGCCCCTCCCTGAGCTCTCACAGACTTAGGGCGGCCCATTGTCATTCCGATTGAGGAAGATTAAACCTTTCAAATGACAATGCGACGCCTTTTGCCTTTATTTTATTTTTTTTTTTAAATATATTTTTATTGCAGGAATCAGTAAATCAGTACAGTAGCGACCAGCCTTGTATTATAAGCAACATATACAGAATAAAGCCCTCTGGCCCCCCTCCGTAAAGTCTGTACACAGCCAACCGGCCCACAACCCTGGGGTCGGGCGGCGAAATGCAACAGGGGTCAGTAGGATGCTGGAGCTGGTCCGGATAATACACTGTCCGTCATCTGCTTTTCCAAACAAACCCAAAACCCCCAAAATAAACCCCCCCCTCAAAATACCTACTAACTGTGACCCCCCCCCCCCCCCCCCCCCCCCCCACCACCAGCGCCAGGGAGCTTATCAACATAGGATCTACTATTTGACCCCCGGGGAAGGTAATAGGACTGTCAGTGCTGACGTTCATCGGGACTCGGGGCGAGTCGCTTCTTCACTTTCGGAGTCGCTGGGGGCACAATAATCCCTGAGGGCCTGCACCAGCATTTCCCACTCCAACGCGGCCTCCTGCGCCTTCTCATTGCCCTGCCTCCAAGCCAGCTGATATCTCAGCGCGCTCTCTCCCGCCGCCCATTTCAAAAGCTCACTGTGCCATCTGCTGCCTGCCGGACCAGCTCGTGCCTTCCAGTTCCTGGTCACCTCTCGCTTAGCAAGGAGGAGCCCCAGGTCGATAAATTTACTGGAAATTTTATTCCGGGGGGTATGGGGGAACCAGTGTAAGAGCCCCACCGCCGCATCGAATGATAAGCGCCTCCCCGTCACCTCCTCCAGAGTCGTCGCTACCTCCTGCCAGTAGGACGTCAGTCCTGGACAGGCCCATAACATGTGTAGGAGGTCCGCCTCCTGAGCCGGGCATCTAGGGCATTCCGCTGAAGCCGTGGCAAAATAACGCCTGATCTTCACCGGGGTCAGGTACGCTCTATGGAGAACATAATAGTGGACCAGTTGGAAACGGGCGCTACGTGTGCCCTTCCAGGCACGTCTCACCAACTGGGCCCAGGTCGTCTCCGGGATCTCCCTACCAATGTCCTCCTCCCAGCGGGTCCTCAATGTGGTGAGAGGAGCCAATCCCTCGGCTATCAACCTGCCGTAGAGGCAAGTGACCGCCTTCACCGTGCCCGCCGACATCATTACGTACTGGCACACTTGAGACAAGTGGGGTTCCTCCAGCCCGTTCTGCCAGTGTGCCTGGATCGCTCGCACAATGGCCGAGTGTAGCAGAAAGTCGCCCCGGGAGATTCCGAAGCGGTCAATGAGATCCTGAAAGGACAGGAGCGCTCCGTCCTCGTACAGATCACCGACGAGCTGTAAACCGGAATCCTCCCAGGCCGCCAATCGTGACCAATCCCCTCCATGGGGGAGGGCCGTCAGCATCCCCAACGGTATTTCAGGCGCATATGGTGTTCTTAGTTGGTCTCTGGCGTGAGCCCGATTCCAACACAGTCGGATAGTCCGCTCCTCCATCGACAAGTCCCGCAGGACCAAGCGTTGTCGCAGCGCTATAAAGGAGAGAACATGCCTGGCCATACCCGTCCCTCTACCGTCTTCCGGGCCCCTGAATTCCCTGGCGATCTCCTGGGCGAAAGTCTGGAGCTGCGCCGCCAGATAGTACTTCTCGAAGTCCGGCACAGCGAGCCCCCCCTCGTCCTTCGGCCTCATCAAGGTATTGAGGGCCACCCGCCGCCGGCCCGCTCCCCAGAGGAACCCGACCACCATAGAGCGCAAGCGACGAAACGTGGCCGGCGGGACCCAGATCGGCAAAGTTCGGAAGTAATACAATAACCGGGGAAGCGCCACCATTTTGAGCAGGGCGATACGTCCCGCCACTGAGAGCGGCAGCGTGGCCCAAAAGTCCATGCAACCTCGGAGTGCTCGAATGCAGCGGGCAATGTTCCCATCTAGGAGGTCGGGTTGGTCGTGGTAAACGAATACCCCAAGGTACTTAAAGCAGTCGGGCTCCCATCTGATCTCCCTACTTAGCGCAGGGGTGGGGGTACCCCTGCGTACCGGAAAAAGACAGGTCTTAGACCAATTCACTCGGAGGCCTGAGACCGCTCCGAACTCCGTGAGCGCCAATTCCGCTCCCCGCAAAGCGTCGACCGGGTCCTCCAGGAAGAGCAACAGGTCGTCCGCATATAGCAAAACATAATGCGGGCCCGCAGCCGTCCATAAGCCCGTATAGTGGGCTCCCGAGCGAAGGTGCATCGCCAGTGGCTCCACCGCTAGCGCAAAAAGAAGTGGGGACAAGGAGCATCCCTGCCGCGTGCCTCGTTCCACCGGATACCGCGATGAAATCAATGGGCCCGATCGGACCCTGGCCGAAGCAGAAGCATAAAGAACCGCGGTCCATCTGACAAATCCCTCCCCGAGGCCGAATCTCCGTAACACCGTGCAGAGGTAGTCCCACTCTAGGCTATCAAAAGCCTTCTCCAGGTCCACCGACAAAACTACCGGGGACGGGGCATCCACAAATGGTTCCCCAAGCAAGCGGAACAACCTTCGAATATTCATAGTCGTGTTCCGCCGTGGGATGAAGCCGGCCTGGTCCTCATGCACTAGGGAACTCATATGTCCCAGCAGCCTCGAGGCCAAGATGCTGCTCAATATTTTGTAGTCCACCGTCAACATTGATAGGGGACGGTAGGACCCCGGGTCGGATGAGTCTCGGCCCGGTTTGAGGAGAGGAACCACCAACGCTTCACACATCGAGCTCGGGAGTCGCCCCAACCTCTTCGCCTCCCTGTAGACCACCAGTAACCGAGGGGCTAAGAGGTCAGCGTAAGCTGCATAGAACTCCACTGGTAGGCCATCTAGGCCCGGGGTCTTGTTCCTCGCCATCCGTTTGATGGCCCCGCGGATCTCCCCCAAGTCGATATCGGAACCCAGAGTTTTCGCCACTTCCTGCCCTACTGTGCGGAGCTCCAGTGGCCGAAGATAATTATCAAGCCGGTCTGGGTCACGTGCGGAGCGACTGCGGTATAAACATTCATAATAATGCCGGAAGCAACTAAGAATCTCCGGTTGGGTGCATACCTCGGTCCCGTCTGCTCCACGCATATTCGTCGTCGTCTGGGACTGGCGCGTAGGGTTGGCCAACCACGCCAGCAACGCACTCGACCTGTCTCCCTCCGCGATAGACCGGACCGTATAGGCCTTATAATCAAAACAGCGGAGCCGTTCGACCTCCACCGCTACCCTCTCCCTCGCCTCCACCGTTTGTGCTTGCAATTCCGGGTGTCCGGGGCGGCTAACTTCAAGCTCGCGGAGTGCCCGGTCCGCTGTGTCTAAATCAGCCAGGATGACGCGCCTCATGCCCACCTTCTTAGAGATACAGTAGCCCCTCACCACTACCTTAAAAGCGTCCCATTCGAACGCCCTAGTACTCGCGGAGCCGCCGTTGGACGCAAAATAATCCGATATTCTCTCCCCCAGGTCCGCCTTGAAGACACTGTCCTCGAGGATCTCGGGTCTCATCTTCCAGGTGGGTACCGCCGGCGTCCCAGGAAACCAGCGAATGTCCAGCAGGAGGGGGTTATGGTCCGAGATGGTCCTCGATAAGTACTCTGATCGGACCGCTGCCGAAACCAGTTCGGGCGAACCAAGAAAGCAATCTAGCCTGACATGCAACTCATGGAGGCTCGAGAAATATGAATAATCCCTAGATGCGGGGTGATGCGCCCTCCAAATGTCCGTCAAACCCCAGCGGGTCTGCCAATCCTGACGACCCTTAGCCGTGCGACGGACCGGGGAATCGGGGAGCGGGGGATGCGAGCGGTCTATGTCCACATCCACTACGGAGTTAAAGTCTCCCCCCAACAGGAGGGGCCCGGCGAAAAAGTGGGCCAACGAGCCCGATAACCTGGAAAGGAAGGCAGTCTGGTCTACATTAGGAGCGTACACACAGCAAACGTTCAGGTCCCTCCCTCCTAGAGTGCCTGAGATGGCCACGAAACGCCCCTCTGGATCCAACACTGTCCTCGTGACCTGGAAGGGGACCCCTGCCCTGATCCATATTAGCGCCCCCCTGGCATAAGCAGAGTACGACGTGGAAAAGACCTGCCCCCGCCATCTACGCTGAAGCGCCGCCACTTCCGCCTTGTTCAGATGCGTTTCCTGCAGCAGCGCCATTTGCACTCCCCTACGCACTAAATAAGCATGGACCTTGTGGCGCCTGGACATAGTGTGAAGCCCCCTCACGTTCCAAGTAACACATTTCAAGTTAGCAACATCAGCCATTGTCCCAGATTGTTCTTGCACAGTCCCCCCATCCGGGTCCCCACAAAGAAAAAGCATCAATCCTCTCAGCGCTGATGGCGGCCATTTTCCCCAACCAAAACCAAACCACCCAAGAACCAACAAAGCCCCCCCCCACCCACCCCAGAACAGGACCCAAACTGCGCCATCTAGATCCCATCCAAACCTCGTCGTACATCAACCCCAGAACCCCCACTAATCCTACGGTCGCCACCGTAGGAAGGCCTTATGGGCCAGGTGCGGGCTGGGCGGAGGCAGTGGGCCCTCGTCGCCCAGGTCACCAGGACTATAACAAGCCCCAAACAGTGTCAAAACCTTCCGGGGCAAAAGCAGAGGCCCCCCAACCCTCTCTCCCTCGTTGTCAGCAATAAAGGACGCAACCGCCTCCCCCCTGCCGGGCCCCCACCCAAAACAAGGCCGTATACCCCGTTACCCTTGTCCATCTAGAAGGTCCTCCACCGATTTCGGTGTGATCACCGGTGTATGGGTACTATCTGCCACGGAATCCTCCGAGACCGACGGTGCCCCCTGAGCACCCGGGTTTTCTTCCTCCTCGGTGGCTTCGTCTCTTGCTCCCGACAGTTCCGACAATACTTCCAACACTCCCCTCCGTTCCGATGATGTCTCCGCAGTCGAGGGCCCTCCCGTGCGGCCGCGGCGATTCCTGACCCTCTTGGATCGCCTCCTTTGTTCCGGCTCATCCGCCTGTTGGGACGAGGAGCCAAAACCATCTTTCCCTGTCCGGTACAGTTCGAGCCAGTCACAGACCTCCTCCGGGGTGTCGAAGAACTGGGTTTTGTCGTCGACAATGATGCGGAGCCTTGCAGGATATAGGAGTGAATACTGAATGCCCTCGCTCCTGAGTTCGCGCTTAACCGCTAGGAAGGAGAACCGCTTGCGCTGCGTCTCGTAGGTGTAATCAGGGAAGATGTTCACCTGACTGTTCGCAACTTGGAACGGGCCATTGTGCCTGGCGGCATTGAGGATTAAGTCCCTGTCCCGAAAATGCAGCAACCGCGCCACCACCGGCCTCGGGGTACGTCCCTGCTGTGGGGGCCGTGCTGGGACTCTGTGGGCCCGTTCTAGAGTGTAGAAGGAGGACAGACCCTCCGGGACCACCGTGTCTCGGAGCCAGGTCTCCAAGTATCGCACCATGTCGCCATCCTCGATCTTTTCCGGCAGGCCCACCACTCGGATGTTGTTCCTCCTGTTGCGGCCTTCCGCATCCTCCGCCCTCCGTTCGAGGGTCTCGATTCGGGATAAGGCGTCCTTTATCGTCGCAGCCAAGGTTCGCTGCGCCGGCTCCAAAGTTTTCACCGTGCCCTCCACCTCCTTGACCCGGTCTGAGAGTTTGCCATGGTCCGCCCTGAGGAGGCCCAGGCTCGTCGCCACCTGAGCAATGTCCTGTTGGAGGGCCGATCTCGTAGCCTCTATCGCCTCTAGGACACGGTCGAACTGTTGCTGCAGTGGCGCGCTACCAAAACTTTTTGGGTCCCCATGCTCCTCTTTGTCCTGGGCTTCAGAGTCCGAGGTGGTTTGGTTGGATCCCTTGGCTCCTCTAGGTTTCCCCATGCTGCCAGGGGCACTCCGTGAGGGTCCCGGAGTGGGTGTCTCCGTGTACAGGTGTCGATCACGACCTTCCCGGGTGCTTGTCCTCAATTCGGGTATGGGCGATCTCCTTCTCCAGAGCCTGTGGAGACTCCGCCGCTTCGGCTCACGCCACCGCCACGGCGTCCGAGGGCACCGATGAGGGGGCGGAGACAGCCGTCGCCGAGTCGGGCAGACCCGTTCACCCACTATAGCCCCGGGGTGAGGGCCACCAACTCCCTCGGATGATCTGTGGCGCCAGAGTGTCGCGCCTCCCATGTAGTTGGACTGGCCAGGAAGACGTAGCTAGTTGCGGAGTCGCGAGGCGGGCCACCACTTGGATCACAGGGCGTCCGCTCCCGGTGCCCTCCAGTGCTCGGGCACCCGTTCGGCCGTCCAACCGAGTGCAAATCCGTTGCAAAAAGGTCCAATCCTGTAAATGTCCAATGTCCAGAACAACCGAGGATGGCGAAGCCGGGCGCCAGCGCCGCCTTTTGCCTTTAGCATATCATGCTGAGTTAGTGATTACCGAGGAGCTTTCCCCAGACAGAGGACTGTCGGGAACTTGCCACCAACTCTGCGAAATCTGCATGATTATTTTAGTTACGGTGGTAAGATGTCTTTGTAAGAAGTTTGTTAGGAAAACAAAAGCATGAAAAATTGTGACTTGTGTTTTTAGGCCTTAATGTCCGTGCCAACTGATCTAGTTTAAACTTGATACTTCTTTGTCCAGCTCCTTGAAGATGTCCATTCCTGCGAATGTCTTGAAGCAACCAGGGCCAGAAACTGTAGATCCACAGCCACACCGTGGCTGTTTTTAATCTTTGCAAGTGCTTAAATGCGCCCTGAATGTATCCCCTGATGAAACATTGGTACAATGCTAAACGGTTTCACTAAGCAGCCCCAGCAAAAAACATGCTGGTGGAAGCCAATCGTAGGAGATCCTTACAGCTGTAGCCACCAGAGAGTAAGAAGGTGGCACTATACCACATTTCTCCTTTGAAATATAGCAACATCTGTGCCCTTAGTCAGGTTTCTCAGTGACCGCACATGACAAGATTGCATTGGTGCTTCAGACAGGGTTGCCAGTTGTAATGTCTATGGTTTCAAGTTGAAATGCCTCTAGCTGCTAAGTTACTGCTGCTGCACTCCTCGCAGACGCCACAGTAATAGTAACTGAACTCAATGCCGAAAGATGCACCTTCTCGCATGCTTTGAATATTTTGGAAATTCAACCATTTTTGTACACCACAATGTGAGTCCTGAAAATGTTTGTCTTGTAACTTCAATTTTGGTATACATATATTTTATTCTAGCAGGCTCAACTTTAATTTGGTTGGCTAGGCTGCACATAGGAGAGCTACAGGTGGCTTGAGAGCTAGTAGCTCCCTTACTACTTTGTTGGATTTTGTATTTATGTAACCTTCATTTTTAGTTTGTGATGTTGTATTGTTTTTCCACTGTTCCCTTGTAACGTAACTGGCTCTATTGTACAGCGCTGTGACACCTTCGGGTAATGTACGCGCTTTATAAAAATGCACTAAATAACATTTTTTTTAAACCATGTGAAATTTGTCAATGTTATACACAGAGTGAACTGGGCAGGAGCAATGAAGGGACAGAAGAGGAGACAGGAAAGTAGAGGTGATGGGGCGGGAGAGGTGACGGGGCAGGAGAGGCAACAGAGATGGAGAGGTGAGGGGGGCAGGAGAGGAGACGGGGCAGGAGAGGTGACGGGGCAGGAGAGGTGACGCGGCAGGAGAGGTGACGCGGCAGGAGAGGTGACGCGGCAGGAGAGGTGACGCGGCAGGAGAGGTGACGCGGCAGGAGAGGTGACGCGACAGGAGAGGTGACGCGGCAGGAGAGGTGACGCGGCAGGAGAGGTGACGCGGCAGGAGAGGTGACGCGGCAGGAGAGGTGACGCGGCAGGAGAGGTGACGCGGCAGGAGAGGTGACGCGGCAGGAGAGGTGACGCGGCAGGAGAGGTGACGCGGCAGGAGAGGTGACGCGGCAGGAGAGGTGACGCGGCAGGAGAGGTGACGGGGCAGGAAAAGTGACGGGGCAGGAAAGGCGACGGGTCAGGAGAGGCGACGGGTCAGGAGAGGCGACGGGTCAGGAGAGGCGACGGGTCAGGAGAGGCGACGGGTCAGGAGAGGCGACGGGTCAGGAGAGGCGACGGGTCAGGAGAGGCGACGGGTCAGGAGAGGCGACGGGTCAGGAGAGGCGACGGGTCAGGAGAGGCGACGGGTCAGGAGAGGCGACGGGTCAGGAGAGGCGACGGGGCAGGAGAAGCGACGGGGCAGGAGAAGCGACGGGGCAGGAGAAGCGACGGGGCAGGAGAAGCGACGGGGCAGGAGAAGCGACGGGGCAGGAGAAGTGACGGGGCAGGAGAAGTGACGGGGCAGGAGCGGTGATTAGGCATGTGCAGGAGCAGAAACCGGGCAGGAGGGGTAAACAGACAGGAGCAGTGAATGGATAGGGCCAGTGAACGGATAGGGACAGTGAACGGATAGGGACAGTGAACGGATAGGGACAGTGAACGGATAGGGACAGTGAACGGATAAGGGCAGTGAACAGATAAGGGCAGTGAACGGATAAGGGCAGTGAACGGATAAGGGCAGTGAACGGATAAGGGCAGTGAACGGATAAGGGCAGTGAACGGATAAGGGCAGTGAACGGATAAGGGCAGTGAACGGATAAGGGCAGTGAACGGATAAGGGCAGTGAACGGATAAGGGCAGGAGAAGTGATGGGACCGGAGAAGTGATGGGACCGGAGAAGTGATGGGGCAGGAGTGGTGATGGGGCAGGAGTGGTGATGGGGCAGGAGTGCTGACTGGGCAGGAGCGGTGACCGCTCCTGCCCGGTTACCGGGCAGGAGCAGTTACCGGGCAGGAGCGGCGGACGGGGCAGGAGCGGTGGACGGGGCAGGAGCGGCGGACGGGGCAGGAGCGGCGGACGGGGCAGGAGCGGCGGACGGGGCAGGAGCGGCGGACGGGGCAGGAGCGGCGGACGGGGCAGGAGCGGCGGACGGGGCAGGAGCGGCAGACGGGGCAGGAGCGGCAGACGGGGCAGGAGCGGCAGACGGGGCAGGAGCGGCAGACGGGGCAGGAGCGGCAGACGGGGCAGGAGCGGCAGACGGGGCAGGAGCGGCAGACGGGGCAGGAGCGGCAGACGGGGCAGGAGCGGCAGACGGGGCAGGAGCGGCAGACGGGGCAGGAGCGGCAGACGGGGCAGGAGCGGCAGACGGGGCAGGAGCGGCAGACGGGGCAGGAGCGGCAGACGGGGCAGGAGCGGCAGACGGGGCAGGAGCGGCGGACGGGGCAGGAGCGGCGGACGGGGCAGGAGCAGCGGACGGGGCAGGAGCAGCGGACGGGGCAGGAGATGTGACCGGGCAGGAGATGTGACCGGGCAGGAGATGTGACCGGGCAGGAGATGTGACGCGGCAGGAGATGTGACGCGGCAGGAGATGTGACGCGGCAGGAGATGTGACGCGGCAGGAGATGTGACGCGGCAGGAGATGTGACGCGGCAGGAGAGGTGACGCGGCAGGAGAGGTGACGCGGCAGGAGAGGTGACGCGGCAGGAGAGGTGACGCGGCAGGAGAGGTGACGCGGCAGGAGAGGTGACGCGGCAGGAGAGGTGACGCGGCAGGAGAGGTGACGCGGCAGGAGAGGTGACGCGGCAGGAGAGGTGACGGGGCAGGAGAGGTGACGGGGCAGGAGAGGTGACGGGGCAGGAAAAGTGACGGGGCAGGAAAAGTGACGGGGCAGGAAAAGTGACGGGGCAGGAAAAGTGACGGGGCAGGAAAAGTGACGGGGCAGGAGAGGCGACGGGTCAGGAAAGGCAACGGGTCAGGAGAGGCGACGGGTCAGGAGAGGCGACGGGTCAGGAGAGGCGACGGGTCAGGAGAAGCGACGGGGCAGGAGAAGCGACGGGGCAGGAGAAGCGACGGGGCAGGAGAAGCGACGGGGCAGGAGAAGCGACGGGGCAGGAGAAGCGACGGGGCAGGAGAAGTGACGGGGCAGGAGCGGTGATTAGGCATGTGCAGGAGCGGAAACCGGGCAGGAGGGGTGAACAGACAGGAGCAGTGAATGGATAGGGGCAGTGAACGGATAGGGACAGTGAACGGATAGGGACAGTGAACGGATAGGGACAGTGAACGGATAGGGACAGTGAACGGATAAGGGCAGTGAACGGATAAGGGCAGTGAACGGATAAGGGCAGTGAACGGATAAGGGCAGTGAACGGATAAGGGCAGTGAACGGATAAGGGCAGGAGTGGTGATGGGGCAGGAGTGGTGATGGGGCAGGAGTGGTGATGGGGCAGGAGTGGTGATGGGGCAGGAGCGGTGGACGGGGCAGGAGCGGTGGACGGGGCAGGAGCGGTGGACGGGGCAGGAGCGGTGGACGGGGCAGGAGCGGTGGACGGGGCAGGAGCGGCGGACGGGGCAGGAGCGGCGGACGGGGCAGGAGCGGCGGACGGGGCAGGAGCGGCGGACGGGGCAGGAGCGGCGGACGGGGCAGGAGATGCGACCGGGCAGGAGATGCGACCGGGCAGGAGATGCGACCGGGCAGGAGATGCGACCGGGCAGGAGATGCGACCGGGCAGGAGATGCGACCGGGCAGGAGATGCGACCGGGCAGGAGATGCGACCGGGCAGGAGATGCGACCGGGCAGGAGATGCGACCGGGCAGGAGATGCGACCGGGCAGGAGATGCGACCGGGCAGGAGATGCGACCGGGCAGGAGATGCGACCGGGCAGGAGATGTGACTGGGCAGGAGATGTGACCGGGCAGGAGATGTGACAGGGCAGGAGATGTGACGCGGCGGGAGAAGTGACGAGGCAGGGGCAGTGATTAGGCATAAGCAGGAGTGGTGAATGGGCGTGAGCGGTGACAGGGCAGGGGAAATGACAGGGAAGGAGTGTGGCGGGTAGAAGTGACTTGTACTTATGTTCCTTGCCTATTTATTTATATACTATTGCATGACATTCACTGATGTGTCTGCAAAGCATACTTGTTGCCCCGAATTTGTGTGCTGAATTTTGACCTCCAGTCCTGAATTTTGACCCCTTGTCCTGAATTTTTACATTCACCATCCTGAATTTGTGCCCATGCCATTGTTCCTGCTTATATTTCCCACGCTTTACATAAACCTCTATTCCCTATGAGTATTTCTTTTTCATGAATTAAACCTCAAATAAACATGTTTATCCATTGTTTGAATTAAATAACGTTATAAGCTGTAACTGGTTAGTGAAATGCTAATCGTACTAAAAATTGGTATGTTTTGCGATTTCTAGCCACACCCCTGACTCCGCCCACTGATCCAATCTTCAGTTATTCCCGCCCCCTGATTCTCCACCCACAGTTCCCCTACTTTTTATTCCCCACTTCGACCACTGGTTCAAACAAGTGTCACCATCAAAGGGCTGATTCATCAGATGCACTTGAACCTTTAGACAGGACTACGAGTCTTAGGATACCTTAAGGAAAGGCTGGCGGTCCTCTTCACCCTTGCAGGTGGCCCAAAATCGTTTATTTTGTTCGCAAGAAAGGAGAAGGCAAACTCCACCCCCCCCCCCCCCCATCAATCCACGATGGCAGACTTAAAATAAAAACAACGAAAACGCCACAAGTCAACCACATAAAGGATTACACTTAAACCGATCCACAACCGCAGAATAATTCTGAAAGGCAGGCATTTTGTTTCAAGCGTAGAGAAGGCGCCCAGAGGGAGCAACCTTGAAACTTAAATCTCTGACGCGTGTTTCATGACAACCTGCCTTTTCTCAAGGGGATTGCGTCAGCTCCCCGGGAGGACTGTTTGTAGCTTATTCGCACGTATTAGGACAACATTAGTTTTAAGTGCCTGTCTGTGCTTCCGACTTTCTCCTGTGTCGACACTGAGGTTTGACACGAGTCTGTCTTTGCGTCAATACATGGAATGTTCCACATCTTTGTTTAAAGTCCAGCACCTAACATCTGGAAACCGTGAACACCACTCTAGCGTACTATATTACATTTCATAGAAAGGTCTCGGTCTTCATAAACTGTTAACCAAATGCACGACTGCACCGCCACTTATTGATACTGAATCCGTACAAAACACTGCTCAGCCAACAAGCTGTCCAAACAACGCACCCTGATTATACAGGAGTGAAAGATGAGCAGGAAGGGAGATCTTGCAATTTGACACAGTTCAACGGAAATATAAAGGGCCTGATTTATGGTGGAGCCATGGTTTACATGTCGAAATCCTTCTCTAGCACACAGCATGATGGCGGGTAATTCCTCAGCCGTAAGGTCTTCGGTGAAATTCACACTCTAGAAGAAACTGCATAAACACTGGTTTTGGAGGATCAAAACAAACCTCCCCCCGAACTTCAAAATATGGTTTAATTCTGTTAATGAGGTCACCTATTAATGTGCCCGAGAGGGAAATTACAACTCAGTGGGTTAACCACATGCACCTGAGAAGCACACGTAACCTGCAGGTTATAGTTTATAACATGATGAAACGTCACAGCGTTCACGAGTGAATTTAACGCATAAAAGGAAGTACAATTTACAAGGCAGACTGGTGAAGTCATCAAAAAGTGAATTCTCTTGTCAGAGAAGTACAGTCAGAACCCCATAAACCAAAGCTGGCAGAGCAGGAATGTGTACCAGAGCAACCACTCTATGCCTAACTCCACCTTCGCCGGTAACTCTGGCCTAGTGTCACTTCACTCCATGCTGTAGGAAGGACATCATGGGTCGAATTTAGGCTTTCCCTTTCCTAATCAGGGATATCAGGTCCTTTTTTAGGTCTCACCTAGGCATTCCTTGCGCTGTCTCTTCGTGACATGCTGTATCTAGGACATGAGCTAGAAAAAAGGCTCCTCTTTTTCATTGGTTCCTGTTGCTGTACTTTTGAAATGCTGGCTTTTCATTGGTGAATACACTTCGTAATCTCTCCTTTTGAAGTTTTGTATCCTCCCATGAAGACTGACCCTTTTAAATGTGCTGTTATGCTTTCATGTTATTTACCATACCTTGTGAGCACTCTTTGGTTTACTAATCCTTTTTGGAGGTAACACACATGGCATTTGCATGTCTTTTGCTCAGACTGCAATAGCGCCTGCTCTGTGCCTTTCCCCTGCCTGCTCCGTGAACTTCCTCCTCTCATCGGCATGTTTTTTATAGAGCCGGAATTCACTCAATCCTTTAACTATAATTATATTTGTCTTGTCCAGCATTTGCAGGTCTTTGATTTTAGCTCATCAGGCGCCGATCCATTTTTGGTCTAGTAATTTACTTTTGCAGCGCACCGCGCTTTAGATTCAACCATCTAAATCTAAAGCGCTGCGTGCCGCCATAGCTACAATAATCAATGAGTAAAAGAATACAAGCGTGCGGACGGACGTCGCATTTCTTTTCCATTTATTTACTTTTATGCAACACTTTATTTTTCCAAGATATTAAGCTAAAGCACAGCATGCTGAAATTGCTACAATAGTAAATAAATAGGGAAAAAAACACAGCGACTGCACAACTTTTTTTCTTCTTTTTATTGACTTTTGTGGCAATGGCGGCACGCCACACTTTCTCTCTAAAGATTAAAGCTAAAGCACATCATGCCGCCATTGCTACAAGTCAATAAATTAAAAAAAATATAAAGGTGGGTGGAGGCCACTTTTCTTTTCCATTTATTAATTTTTATAGCAGTCGCAACACACCACACTTTACAACATATTAAGCTAAAGCACAGCGTGCCGTGATTGCTACAGTAGTAAATAAATAGAAACAAATACGGCGCAGTACAATTTTTTCTTTATTTATTAACTTTTAGAGTAATGGCAGTATGCTGCGCTTTACCTTTAAACATCTAAAGCTAAAGCGCAGCGTGCTGCTATTGCTGTGAAAACCAATAATAAAAAAATCCAAAAGACAAGCAGCCACCCCACTTCTTTTCCATTTACAAAGCCAGTAACTCTGTCTTTAACTAATGCAAGACCTATTGCAATGTAAATGCTTCTTTCCAATTGATTGATTTGAAGCAAGTCAAATTACAACTTCATCAGAATGCATTCAGCTGTCAAGCAAGAGGCAAGAATTGTAAACATGGTGGCATGAGGACATGGAACGAGGTAGCAGCTGTACCTTACCAAGGGGGATGCACAGTTAGAAATAGTCTTCGGTGTTAGGCAGCAGTTGCAAGAGAGTGCAAAGGTTGGAGAAAAAAAAGAAATGGCGACGCACATAGAGACTAAGAAAATCGAGGGCTTTCCGTTTTATAAACTATGCTACAGGAACACTGTTCATGGCAAACAAATAGGCAATTGGCTTTTTTGTGTGGATGCATTCAAAGTAGCAGGGTGAATGACGGGTTATTGGTGATTGAGACGGCAACGGAAATAGGTCCCTCGTTAAACTTTGATGTAGGTTAGATCCTTTGCCAGTCAATCACATACTCCAATGCATGACAGAAACCTGCCATGTTAAAATCGGCAGCGAGTGCCACCGCCCGAGTCTAACACTGCTTGGAGAGGAGAAAGGAAAGTGGAGAAGTTCTAGTTGGGCTCACCAACTTTTTAGTTTTTGTGCTGCTGCAGATCTGAATTATTGTGGGCAGGTACATGAAAGCAAGAGTGATTTAAAAGAATGGTGAGGTTGCTTAGGACTGCAGTAGCCAAAAGCTTAACAGTTGGAAGGGTGAAAAGATTGGAGGGAGGTGCGGAAAAGGTTGTCAGACTTAAGTTATACGGAGGTGAGTTTAACTGGATTTATAGAGTAGAATCAGGGGAGATAGGCAAAGGGACTAGGATGAAGGCGATATAAGAGCATGGCGAAGGGGCAGTAAGGAGGGAATTTAGTGTGGTTCTAGAAATGTACATTTCGGAGTGAAAAAATAGGACATAAGGTGCTAGAAGTAAGGCTGGATTATGTTACTGCAGTCCAGGGGTAGAGAGTATGCAATAAACAGTGTGTGCTATTTTTTCGGGAAAGGGTCAAAGTGAAATGAGGTGATTGTAGTAGGATGACTGCACATCTTCAAGGGCTGATGCAAGTTTGTCCATGAACCTTCTAGATGTTAAGAGAATCTAGATTTTCCAAGATTTGCAGAGACACATATACATTTGGGTCTTTAGTAAACAGGGTATAATCCAGTAATACTCTAAGAACATCCGGGTAGCTGCATGCAGCCCTCCTGACCTTTACATGTGGGCCCCTGGTAAACAGCAGCAGTGGCATGCTGCTTAATCGACTCAGCACTAACAATAAAAAGGTATTTAATGAACGGGCAAGCATTTATTTGAATGTTAATTGCAGTTAAAGAAAGGAAGTAACTCGGGTGACCTGCACCTCTTAACTTAAGCACTGGCGTTGCCAATAGGTCTCGCAGTAGGAAAGTTGGAGCTATTACAATTGCAAATAACAATGCCTTTTATTTTTGTTTTCATTTTAAAAACATAAAGGGCTTTGTCATTTACAAAACCAATAGCTCCAACTTTCCTACTGCGAGACCTATTGTGAACTGCACAGTGTGGGTGAAAGTGGCACTGCGTGTGTGTGAGTGGCGTTGCGTGGGTGAGTGGCGTTGCGTGGGTGAGTGGCGTTGCGTGGGTGAGTGGCGTTGCGTGGGTGAGTGGCGTTGCGTGGGTGAGTGGCGTTGCGTGGGTGAGTGGCGTTGCGTGGGTGAGTGGCGTTGCGTGGGTGAGTGGCGTTGCGTGGGTGAGTGGCGTTGCGTGGGTGAGTGGCGTTGCGTGGGTGAGTGGCGTTGCGTGGGTGAGTGGCGTTGCGTGGGTGAGTGGCGTTGCGTGGGTGAGTGGCGTTGCGTGGGTGAGTGGCGTTGCGTGGGTGAGTGGCGTTGCGTGGGTGAGTGGCGTTGCGTGGGTGAGTGGCGTTGCGTGGGTGAGTGGCGTTGCGTGGGTGAGTGGCGTTGCGTGGGTGAGTGGCGTTGCGTGGGTGAGTGGCGTTGCGTGGGTGAGTGGCGTTGCGTGGGTGAGTGGCGTTGCGTGGGTGAGTGGCGTTGCGTGGGTGAGTGGCGTTGCGTGGGTGAGTGGCGTTGCGTGGGTGAGTGGCGTTGCGTGGGTGAGTGGCGTTGCGTGGGTGAGTGGCGTTGCGTGGGTGAGTGGCGTTGCGTGGGTGAGTGGCGTTGCGTGGGTGAGTGGCGTTGCATGTGCATGTGTGAGTGGCGTTGCATGTGTGAGTGGCGTTGCATGTGCATGTGTGAGTGGCGTTGCATGTGCATGTGTGAGTGGCGTTGCATGTGCATGTGTGAGTGGCGTTGCATGTGCATGTGTGAGTGGCGTTGCATGTGCATGTGTGAGTGGCGTTGCATGTGCATGTGTGAGTGGCGTTGCATGTGCATGTGTGAGTGGCGTTGCATGTGCATGTGTGAGTGGCGTTGCATGTGCGTGTGTGAGTGGCGTTGCATGTGCGTGTGTGAGTGGCGTTGCATTTGCGTGGGTGAGTGGCGTTGCGTGGGTGAGTGGCGTTGCGTGGGTGAGTGGCGTTGCGTGGGTGAGTGGCGTTGCGTGGGTGAGTGGCGTTGCATGTGCATGTGTGAGTGGCGTTGCATGTGTGAGTGGCGTTGCATGTGTGAGTGGCGTTGCATGTGCATGTGTGAGTGGCGTTGCATGTGCATGTGTGAGTGGCGTTGCATGTGCATGTGTGAGTGGCGTTGCATGTGCGTGTGTGAGTGGCGCATGTGCGTGTGTGAGTGGCGTTGCATGTGCGTGTGTGAGTGGCGTTGCATGTGCGTGTGTGAGTGGCGTTGCATTTGCGTGGGTGAGTGACGTTGCGTGGGTGAGTGGCGTTGCGTGGGTGAGTGGCGTTGCGTGGGTGAGTGGCGTTGCGTGGGTGAGTGGCGTTGCGTGGGTGAGTGGCGTTGCGTGGGTGAGTGGTGTTGCATGTGCATGTGTGAGTGGCGTTGCATGTGCGTGGGTGAGTGGCGTTGCATGTGCGTGGGTGAGTGGCGTTGCGTGGGTGAGTGGCGTTGCGTGGGTGAGTGGCGCTGCGTGGGTGAGTGGCGTTGCGTGGGTGAGTGGCGTTGCGTGGGTGAGTGGCGTTGCGTGGGTGAGTGGCGTTGCGTGGGTGAGTGGCGTTGCGTGGGTGAGTGGCGTTGCGTGGGTGAGTGGCGTTGCATGTGTGAGTGGCGTTGCATGAGCATGTGTGAGTGGCGTTGCATGAGCATGTGTGAGTGGCGTTGCATGTGCATGTGTGAGTGGCGTTGCATGTGCATGTGTGAGTGGCGTTGCATGTGCATGTGTGAGTGGCGTTGCATGTGCATGTGTGAGTGGCGTTGCATGTGCATGTGTGAGTGGCGTTGCATGTGCGTGTGTGAGTGGCGTTGCATGTGCGTGTGTGAGTGGCATTGCATGTGCGTGTGTGAGTGGCGTTGCATGTGCGTGTGTGAGTGGCGTTGCATGTGCGTGTGTGAGTGGCGTTGCATTTGCGTGGGTGAGTGACGTTGCGTGGGTGAGTGGCGTTGCGTGGGTGAGTGGCGTTGCGTGGGTGAGTGGCGTTGCGTGGGTGAGTGGCGTTGCGTGGGTGAGTGGCGTTGCGTGGGTGAGTGGTGTTGCATGTGCATGTGTGAGTGGCGTTGCATGTGCGTGGGTGAGTGGCGTTGCATGTGCGTGGGTGAGTGGCGTTGCGTGGGTGAGTGGCGTTGCGTGGGTGAGTGGCGCTGCGTGGGTGAGTGGCGCTGCGTGGGTGAGTGGCGTTGCGTGGGTGAGTGGCGTTGCGTGGGTGAGTGGCGTTGCGTGGGTGAGTGGCGTTGCGTGGGTGAGTGGCGTTGCGTGGGTGAGTGGCGTTGCGTGGGTGAGTGGCGTTGCGTGGGTGAGTGGCGTTGCGTGGGTGAGTGGCGTTGCGTGGGTGAGTGGCGTTGCGTGGGTGAGTGGCGTTGCGTGGGTGAGTGGCGTTGCGTGGGTGAGTGGCGTTGCGTGGGTGAGTGGCGTTGCATGTGCATGTGTGAGTGGCGTTGCATGTGTGAGTGGCGTTGCATGTGCATGTGTGAGTGGCGTTGCATGTGCATGTGTGAGTGGCGTTGCATGTGCATGTGTGAGTGGCGTTGCATGTGCATGTGTGAGTGGCGTTGCATGTGCATGTGTGAGTGGCGTTGCATGTGCATGTGTGAGTGGCGTTGCATGTGCATGTGTGAGTGGCGTTGCATGTGCATGTGTGAGTGGCGTTGCATGTGCGTGTGTGAGTGGCGTTGCATGTGCGTGTGTGAGTGGCGTTGCATTTGCGTGGGTGAGTGGCGTTGCGTGGGTGAGTGGCGTTGCGTGGGTGAGTGGCGTTGCGTGGGTGAGTGGCGTTGCGTGGGTGAGTGGCGTTGCATGTGCATGTGTGAGTGGCGTTGCATGTGTGAGTGGCGTTGCATGTGTGAGTGGCGTTGCATGTGCATGTGTGAGTGGCGTTGCATGTGCATGTGTGAGTGGCGTTGCATGTGCATGTGTGAGTGGCGTTGCATGTGCGTGTGTGAGTGGCGCATGTGCGTGTGTGAGTGGCGTTGCATGTGCGTGTGTGAGTGGCGTTGCATGTGCGTGTGTGAGTGGCGTTGCATTTGCGTGGGTGAGTGACGTTGCGTGGGTGAGTGGCGTTGCGTGGGTGAGTGGCGTTGCGTGGGTGAGTGGCGTTGCGTGGGTGAGTGGCGTTGCGTGGGTGAGTGGCGTTGCGTGGGTGAGTGGTGTTGCATGTGCATGTGTGAGTGGCGTTGCATGTGCGTGGGTGAGTGGCGTTGCATGTGCGTGGGTGAGTGGCGTTGCGTGGGTGAGTGGCGTTGCGTGGGTGAGTGGCGCTGCGTGGGTGAGTGGCGTTGCGTGGGTGAGTGGCGTTGCGTGGGTGAGTGGCGTTGCGTGGGTGAGTGGCGTTGCGTGGGTGAGTGGCGTTGCGTGGGTGAGTGGCGTTGCGTGGGTGAGTGGCGTTGCATGTGTGAGTGGCGTTGCATGAGCATGTGTGAGTGGCGTTGCATGAGCATGTGTGAGTGGCGTTGCATGTGCATGTGTGAGTGGCGTTGCATGTGCATGTGTGAGTGGCGTTGCATGTGCATGTGTGAGTGGCGTTGCATGTGCATGTGTGAGTGGCGTTGCATGTGCATGTGTGAGTGGCGTTGCATGTGCGTGTGTGAGTGGCGTTGCATGTGCGTGTGTGAGTGGCGTTGCATGTGCGTGTGTGAGTGGCGTTGCATGTGCGTGTGTGAGTGGCGTTGCATGTGCGTGTGTGAGTGGCGTTGCATTTGCGTGGGTGAGTGACGTTGCGTGGGTGAGTGGCGTTGCGTGGGTGAGTGGCGTTGCGTGGGTGAGTGGCGTTGCGTGGGTGAGTGGCGTTGCGTGGGTGAGTGGTGTTGCATGTGCATGTGTGAGTGGCGTTGCATGTGCGTGGGTGAGTGGCGTTGCATGTGCGTGGGTGAGTGGCGTTGCGTGGGTGAGTGGCGTTGCGTGGGTGAGTGGCGCTGCGTGGGTGAGTGGCGCTGCGTGGGTGAGTGGCGTTGCGTGGGTGAGTGGCGTTGCGTGGGTGAGTGGCGTTGCGTGGGTGAGTGGCGTTGCGTGGGTGAGTGGCGTTGCGTGGGTGAGTGGCGTTGCGTGGGTGAGTGGCGTTGCGTGGGTGAGTGGCGTTGCATGTGTGAGTGGCGTTGCATGAGCATGTGTGAGTGGCGTTGCATGAGCATGTGTGAGTGGCGTTGCATGTGCATGTGTGAGTGGCGTTGCATGTGCATGTGTGAGTGGCGTTGCGTGGGTGAGTGGCGTTGCGTGGGTGAGTGGCGTTGCGTGGGTGAGTGGCGTTGCGTGGGTGAGTGGCGTTGCGTGGGTGAGTGGCGTTGCGTGGGTGAGTGGCGTTGCGTGGGTGAGTGGCGTTGCATGTGCATGTGTGAGTGGCGTTGCATGTGTGAGTGGCGTTGCATGTGTGAGTGGCGTTGCATGTGCATGTGTGAGTGGCGTTGCATGTGCATGTGTGAGTGGCGTTGCATGTGCATGTGTGAGTGGCGTTGCATGTGCATGTGTGAGTGGCGTTGCATGTGCATGTGTGAGTGGCGTTGCATGTGCATGTGTGAGTGGCGTTGCATGTGCATGTGTGAGTGGCGTTGCATTTGCGTGGGTGAGTGGCGTTGCGTGGGTGAGTGGCGTTGCGTGGGTGAGTGGCGTTGCGTGGGTGAGTGGCGTTGCGTGGGTGAGTGGCGTTGCGTGGGTGAGTGGCGTTGCATGTGTGAGTGGCGTTGCATGTGCATGTGTGAGTGGCGTTGCATGTGCATGTGTGAGTGGCGTTGCATGTGCATGTGTGAGTGGCGTTGCATGTGCATGTGTGAGTGGCGTTGCATGTGCATGTGTGAGTGGCGTTGCATGTGCATGTGTGAGTGGCGTTGCATGTGCATGTGTGAGTGGCGTTGCATGTGCGTGTGTGAGTGGCGTTGCATGTGCGTGTGTGAGTGGCGTTGCATGTGCGTGTGTGAGTGGCGTTGCATGTGCGTGTGTGAGTGGCGTTGCATTTGCGTGGGTGAGTGACGTTGCGTGGGTGAGTGGCGTTGCGTGGGTGAGTGGCGTTGCGTGGGTGAGTGGCGTTGCGTGGGTGAGTGGCGTTGCGTGGGTGAGTGGCGTTGCGTGGGTGAGTGGTGTTGCATGTGCATGTGTGAGTGGCGTTGCATGTGCGTGGGTGAGTGGCGTTGCATGTGCGTGGGTGAGTGGCGTTGCGTGGGTGAGTGGAGTTGCGTGGGTGAGTGGCGCTGCGTGGGTGAGTGGCGTTGCGTGGGTGAGTGGCGTTGCGTGGGTGAGTGGCGTTGCGTGGGTGAGTGGCGTTGCGTGGGTGAGTGGCGTTGCGTGGGTGAGTGGCGTTGCGTGGGTGAGTGGCGTTGCATGTGTGAGTGGCGTTGCATGAGCATGTGTGAGTGGCGTTGCATGAGCATGTGTGAGTGGCGTTGCATGAGCATGTGTGAGTGGCGTTGCATGTGCATGTGTGAGTGGCGTTGCATGTGCATGTGTGAGTGGCGTTGCGTGGGTGAGTGGCGTTGCGTGGGTGAGTGGCGTTGCGTGGGTGAGTGGCGTTGCGTGGGTGAGTGGCGTTGCGTGGGTGAGTGGCGTTGCGTGGGTGAGTGGCGTTGCGTGGGTGAGTGGCGTTGCGTGGGTGAGTGGCGTTGCGTGGGTGAGTGGCACTGCGTGGGTGTGAGTGGCACTGCGTGGGTGTGTGGCGTTGCGTGGGTGAGTGGCGTTGCGTGGGTGAGTGGCGTTGCGTGGGTGAGTGGCGTTGCAGTTGCGTGGGTGAGTGGCGTTGCGTGGATGAGTGGCGTTGCGTGGATGAGTGGCGTTGCGTGGATGAGTGGCGTTGCGTGGATGAGTGGCGTTGCGTGGATGAGTGGCGTTGCGTGGATGAGTGGCGTTGCGTGGATGAGTGGCGTTGCGTGGATGAGTGGCGTTGCGTGGATGAGTGGCGTTGCGTGGAGGAGTGGCGTTGCGTGGAGGAGTGGGGTTGCGTGGAGGAGTGGGGTTGCGTGGAGGAGTGGGGTTGCGTGGAGGAGTGGGGTTGCGTGGAGGAGTGGGGTTGCGTGGATGAGTGGGGTTGCGTGGATGAGTGGGGTTGCGTGGATGAGTGGGGTTGCGTGGATGAGTGGGGTTGCGTGGATGAGTGGGGTTGCGTGGATGAGTGGGGTTGCGTGGATGAGTGGGGTTGCGTGGATGAGTGGGGTTGTGTGGATGAGTGGGGTTGCGTGGGTGAGTGGGGTTGCGTGGATGAGTTGCGTTGCGTGTGTGAGTGGTTTTGCTTGGGTGAGTGGCGTTGCGTGGGTGAGTGGCGTTGCGTGGGTGAGTGGCGTTGCGTGGGTGAGTGGTGTTGCATGTGCATGTGTGAGTGGCGTTGCATGTGCGTGGGTGAGTGGCGTTGCATGTGCGTGGGTGAGTGGCGTTGCGTGGGTGAGTGGCGTTGCGTGGGTGAGTGGCGCTGCGTGGGTGAGTGGCGCTGCGTGGGTGAGTGGCGTTGCGTGGGTGAGTGGCGTTGCGTGGGTGAGTGGCGTTGCGTGGGTGAGTGGCGTTGCGTGGGTGAGTGGCGTTGCGTGGGTGAGTGGCGTTGCGTGGGTGAGTGGCGTTGCGTGGGTGAGTGGCGTTGCATGTGTGAGTGGCGTTGCATGAGCATGTGTGAGTGGCGTTGCATGAGCATGTGTGAGTGGCGTTGCATGTGCATGTGTGAGTGGCGTTGCATGTGCATGTGTGAGTGGCGTTGCGTGGGTGAGTGGCGTTGCGTGGGTGAGTGGCGTTGCGTGGGTGAGTGGCGTTGCGTGGGTGAGTGGCGTTGCGTGGGTGAGTGGCGTTGCGTGGGTGAGTGGCGTTGCGTGGGTGAGTGGCGTTGCGTGGGTGAGTGGCGTTGCATGTGCATGTGTGAGTGGCGTTGCATGTGTGAGTGGCGTTGCATGTGTGAGTGGCGTTGCATGTGCATGTGTGAGTGGCGTTGCATGTGCATGTGTGAGTGGCGTTGCATGTGCATGTGTGAGTGGCGTTGCATGTGCATGTGTGAGTGGCGTTGCATGTGCATGTGTGAGTGGCGTTGCATGTGCATGTGTGAGTGGCGTTGCATGTGCATGTGTGAGTGGCGTTGCATTTGCGTGGGTGAGTGGCGTTGCGTGGGTGAGTGGCGTTGCGTGGGTGAGTGGCGTTGCGTGGGTGAGTGGCGTTGCGTGGGTGAGTGGCGTTGCGTGGGTGAGTGGCGTTGCGTGGGTGAGTGGCGTTGCATGTGTGAGTGGCGTTGCATGTGCATGTGTGAGTGGCGTTGCATGTGCATGTGTGAGTGGCGTTGCATGTGCATGTGTGAGTGGCGTTGCATGTGCATGTGTGAGTGGCGTTGCATGTGCATGTGTGAGTGGCGTTGCATGTGCATGTGTGAGTGGCGTTGCATGTGCATGTGTGAGTGGCGTTGCATGTGCGTGTGTGAGTGGCGTTGCATGTGCGTGTGTGAGTGGCGTTGCATGTGCGTGTGTGAGTGGCGTTGCATGTGCGTGTGTGAGTGGCGTTGCATTTGCGTGGGTGAGTGACGTTGCGTGGGTGAGTGGCGTTGCGTGGGTGAGTGGCGTTGCGTGGGTGAGTGGCGTTGCGTGGGTGAGTGGCGTTGCGTGGGTGAGTGGCGTTGCGTGGGTGAGTGGTGTTGCATGTGCATGTGTGAGTGGCGTTGCATGTGCGTGGGTGAGTGGCGTTGCATGTGCGTGGGTGAGTGGCGTTGCGTGGGTGAGTGGAGTTGCGTGGGTGAGTGGCGCTGCGTGGGTGAGTGGCGTTGCGTGGGTGAGTGGCGTTGCGTGGGTGAGTGGCGTTGCGTGGGTGAGTGGCGTTGCGTGGGTGAGTGGCGTTGCGTGGGTGAGTGGCGTTGCGTGGGTGAGTGGCGTTGCGTGGGTGAGTGGCGTTGCATGTGTGAGTGGCGTTGCATGAGCATGTGTGAGTGGCGTTGCATGAGCATGTGTGAGTGGCGTTGCATGTGCATGTGTGAGTGGCGTTGCATGTGCATGTGTGAGTGGCGTTGCGTGGGTGAGTGGCGTTGCGTGGGTGAGTGGCGTTGCGTGGGTGAGTGGCGTTGCGTGGGTGAGTGGCGTTGCGTGGGTGAGTGGCGTTGCGTGGGTGAGTGGCGTTGCGTGGGTGAGTGGCGTTGCGTGGGTGAGTGGCGTTGCGTGGGTGAGTGGCACTGCGTGGGTGTGAGTGGCACTGCGTGGGTGTGTGGCTTTGCGTGGGTGAGTGGCGTTGCGTGGGTGAGTGGCGTTGCGTGGGTGAGTGGCGTTGCAGTTGCGTGGGTGAGTGGCGTTGCGTGGATGAGTGGCGTTGCGTGGATGAGTGGCGTTGCGTGGATGAGTGGCGTTGCGTGGATGAGTGGCGTTGCGTGGATGAGTGGCGTTGCGTGGATGAGTGGCGTTGCGTGGATGAGTGGCGTTGCGTGGATGAGTGGCGTTGCGTGGATGAGTGGCGTTGCGTGGATGAGTGGCGTTGCGTGGAGGAGTGGCGTTGCGTGGAGGAGTGGGGTTGCGTGGAGGAGTGGGGTTGCGTGGAGGAGTGGGGTTGCGTGGAGGAGTGGGGTTGCGTGGATGAGTGGGGTTGCGTGGATGAGTGGGGTTGCGTGGATGAGTGGGGTTGCGTGGATGAGTGGGGTTGCGTGGATGAGTGGGGTTGCGTGGATGAGTGGGGTTGCGTGGATGAGTGGGGTTGCGTGGATGAGTGGGGTTGTGTGGATGAGTGGGGTTGCGTGGGTGAGTGGGGTTGCGTGGATGAGTTGCGTTGCGTGTGTGAGTGGTTTTGCTTGGGTGAGTGGCGTTGCGTGGGTGAGTGTGGTGTTGCATGGATGATAGTGGGCTTGCGTGGGTGTGAGTGGCGTTGCGTAAGTGTTGCTGTGTGGTTGAAAGTGGCACAGAGCCTTTGATGTGGCCTGGCGCAGGAGAAATGCTGTTGCTGCTAATTAAATATAAAAAGTGTTTAGGGACTCACGGCTGCCGAGAGTAACAAGGCAGTGCTGGGAGGGGGGCTGCGCACCAACTGAAGTGCTCTGGTTGCAGGGCCTGCGGCCGGCCGTGTGAAGTGATAAGCCTTTGAAGTACACAGGCATGCTGTGACGGAGGTGTGAGAGGTCTGGCAGGGAACAGATGGCCTGGCTGTGAAGCAGGGGGCGGGGCAGCGCTGGGGAAGCCTGTGGGAGGGTGATTGATGCCTTTGATGTGGGGAGGGAAGAGAGCCTTTTGCGAGCCTGCAGGAGAAATGCTGCCGATGCGCGTGCATGTTTAATCACGTGATTCACGTGAACTTAAAGAAAACCGCGGCTGAAAGCCCGTGGTTTGAAGAGGATTTTGGCCACTTGAATTCTCGTTCCCTCAATGCGCTTGCGCGCATTGTAGGTCACGAGACCTAAAAAACACATCAATTTTTAAAGACCTCTTAAGAGCAAACATGTGACAATATGATGACTCATCAAAATTCAAAAAGTGTATTTCATTAACATGCTGAACCTTTTCACCTTAGTAAATCAGACTACATCAGTGCATCGAGATATACTTTTTTTTAAAGTAATAGTCATCGGACATTAATTTAGAAACATTCAACCCACACCCAAAACCCTGACAACAATGCAAGTAGTGATCTAAGAGCAAGTCGACTGTAATGTGCACTCTTTGGGTGGCCTTGGTTGCTATTATACATGAACAACATATATTTTGAGGTCCTCTGATATGTCATAAGAAAGCAAAAGAAGGGAAAGTGAAATAAAACAATTGCCTAGGAACACACAATTTGGTTATGTGGGGAAGCCGGTATGGATCAAAACTTTTCTGGTTCGCCATTGTGTAATTACATTCAGCCACTAGATGTACATGCTTCACTTCACCAGCACTATCCCCATCCCCACCCTCCCCCTGCCCAGCCACCATCCTACTGGCATCAGGAGGGACCTTGTTCACACGTCAGACCAAATGTTTTCGCTCCTAGGAAAAGGTTTGTAAATACCTATGGTCTAATCCAAGGCGAAGGGCACTGGGGTAAAAGTGCAGAGTGGATAGTGTGAGGTAAGGAATAATCGAAGGAAGGCATTAAAGATTTGTGGGAGGTGGGAACAAAGAACGAGGGTAGGTACTTGCGGGTTATGTCTAGGTGCAGAGGGATGGGCTCAGGTAATGCTCCCCATTACTGATGGGAGTCCAGGGTGAAGGTTGCATGTTTTTTTCTGGAGAGCTACATGTTTTGTGTCCTCGAGGACCAAACCAGGTTTCTGGGATGGCAGCGAAGCGGAGTAGTAGAATGTAAATCTCAAATCTTTATGTGATTAATGAGGGTTTTTTGCAAATGATTCACCATTCCATCAGCAGAGCTAAACCATGAGGGTGGCTCTGTGGGGAATCGCACATTTCAAGAACCTGTATAGAATTCAGCAGGTGGGAGATGATCCGAAGTGGTCTGTTGTAAGGTTACTACAGGGAAATGACGATGTGACTTAGCATGTGTTGATATATGTGCAGGAAAGGGGGACGAGAAGATAATGCAGGATTCTCAGGAAAAGGCACAACAAATGAGAATCTTGGCATTGGTGAAAGGGCCATTTTTTGCAGTGGGTGACATTTTAGCACGAGGGACAGCAAGTAAAGTAAGAAAAAGTCAGTATAAAAGGCATAGATAAATCATTCCATACTATCTCTATAATGTGCCCCTACATATGTGCAAATGGATTGGCCAAAACTTTTCAAGATTCTCAATATATTCCAAACATTATTGTAATGTGAGCTCCCCATGTAGCACATGCGTTCCCTACAGTAAACTATAGGAATGTCTGTCATGATGTGGATTAAAACTCACCTAGTTTGCTAATGTTAAGGCAACTGCTTTAGTGTCTACAGGTGGATGTCACATTGAGTTCAGCACCAGGTACAACCTCCAAACTAGTTTCCTTGTTTGACATTACATTTGTGACTTGTTAGTTTCTGGCTTCTTGTTTATTTTCAGTTGAGTTCAATTAAAGATAATTTATGCATGCCTTAGCGGCATAAAGGTGCAGTATTATATGGATAAAGGGCAGATAGATCGTTTTTTTGGACAGACGAAGGTTAGGAGAGGGGCTTCCAACTTATCAAATTCACACAAAACAGTTGCCACATAGCTAAATACATCTGCCAGTAAAATGCACCCCTCTTTAATATCACTGCCTGTTGTAATATTTGCTGCTTTAGAAGCATCAACAGGATTTTTTAAATTAGTCTAAGTGTGATCACACAGTACTCCAATTATAGCCTTAGCCCTCTGCCGAGGGCTATACTGGTTAAAGGCCCTGAACCAGACTTACACGCCCGAGCCGCAGGCAAGGGCCTATAACAAGGGAGAGGGACTTTAACAGCAGGAATAGAGGATGAAGGACTATAAAGCTATTAGAACATTCACCCAATAAGTTTAGAGTGTTCTAAATTAAAATGGGAAAAACATAAACATTGGAATTCTGAATGGAAGACTTACACCAGTCATTATAAACTCAGGGTCACTCCATGGTTTTCAATGATACACTCAACATTCCATGGTTCTATTACATGTAATAACCTACGGGAACATTCACTGGTAAAGATACATTTTCTAGACACTCACCAAACAGGCTACCATCTGACCAACAACGAATCAGGATGGGGCCCCGTTTTCTCTACCTTAAAAAAAGAGATCCTATAGACTAAACAGGACCACCAGATGTTTTTATCACTATTATAATTTATTATTGGAGTTTTCTAAAGGCACATATACTCCGACAGAGTACTTTTGTTCTGTTAATTAGTGATTATTGGTCTATTATCAGGCATTGTCTATTTAGGATGTAAGCAACAAGGTTTTCAGTTTCATCCTGACCTTTAAGTGATTCGACTCGTTTTCTCTTCCAAACTTTGGCTCCTTTGACTCGGACAGCTCTACTGTTCAATCTTTTGTTTTTGGGTTTTGGAATATCAAACAGGCAGGTTCTAGATCTTAGTATGTGCTTGTGAACTTTGCAAGAATTTGAATCCACGGCCATACACGTGTTTATGCAGCACAGACAACAATTTAATTTATAATTAGTTCTATATTAGTGAAGGAAGCCACTGAAGCTTAAGTGAGTGTTCTCATGTGATCAAATTTTCTCTCACAGTGCTCAATTCCTGACGCTGCATTCCGAATACGATGGAGATGCTGAATATTTTTGTTTGCGAGCCCTAAGTGAAATGAATATACAGTTTATGTAGAATTGAACTAAGACATTAACAGTAATAATTCTGGTCAGTAAATGGAAAAGGAACAATGCGCTGTCTAATGCATAGATGATAAAGGCAGGTTGTGGTTACAGCTGCCAACTCTTGGCCAAGTGATATGGGGTTGGGGCAGGCCAGAGGTCACTAGCCATTTACAAGAGTGATAAGCCTTAGGATGCATGTCAGAAGCCAGTTAGAGTTACAGTACTAATATTACCCTCCAATTAATAAAACTCTTGATTCGTTGATAGGCCAAATCATACATTTTCCATACAAAAAAGGTAATGTATATTGATCTAGTACTAGACATTTAAGAATTATTTGTGCGTCAAAAGTAGGGGTTGTTTCTGGTGGTGGAGGCTGGGAGCAGTTTGACTGCAAGTGACTAGTGGTGTTTGTGCTGTTTGGGAGTGGTTTGATTTCAAGTGACTGGTTGTTTATGCGCTGGCTAAAAGTTGTTGGATTTTAAGTTGCTGGTTGTGATGTGTGTTGGTTAGGAAATGTTTGACTGCCAATAATTTGATGTTTTTACCCGCACGTGACTGGTTGAGTATGAACTGGTTGGGGCAGGGAGTTGTTTGACTTGCTGTATACATGCTAAAGAGTATGCAAAACTCTGCACGAGGCACTAAAGTGGAAACAGTAATACTGTACGCAGGTTATTTAGATTGTTATCACATTCCAGTGTCGTCTTTCTAAAAGAATGACGAACATATTTCGAAATTATTCTGGTGAAGTTATTTATAGTCTAGGTGATACATTCAGATTGCCCTTTCTATCCTTGTGAAACAGCCTGGGTGACAAATGTCATGGCAGCGAAACAGCCTGGGTGACATATGTCATGGCAGCTGTGTTGTAGAAAACCTCCTGGTAAATGGGGATTTGTCAGTCTAGAAGATTTAGCTATTAACTACATTGAGGCTCTAAAAGCAGGTTAACAAGTAAACTTTATTTGTATTAAACTTTTTGCATGAAATTGACATTAATAAACAGAGAAGCAAATGTTAAGTTTAGAAGAGAATTCATGTTTATTCATGTTTACACTGACATTAACATAGGTCTGTATTTTAAAATGGCTGTTAGCTGCCATCTTGTTAAGTGACACATTAACATTTTATTTCTAGGGGAGGCTGGAGTCCAAATTATTGAATGCTATAATCCTTTGTTTTCTTTAACATGTGAAATGTTTTCTTTGCGATAATTATGGAATGTTATAATTAGTAGCCTATTCACAAAAACACCTGCAGAGTAGAGGCTGGTCCCTGTATCCCTACAAATGTTAAGGATGTTGAGAAAAGCTGTGTTGTGGAAGGTCCTGAGAAGCTAACAAACATAATTGTACCACATTGCTTTAACCTGATTCGACCGTCTCATCAGAACCATGTGTAGGTGTATTAACCTAGGATTGTGTAATTTAAGCCAGTGCAATGTAGATGAGTCAGAAGAGATGAGCCGAATGCTCACAGTTACAAACTCAGAATAAGAAATTTAAAGTACTATATTTATGAAAGGAATTTCTGTTGTATTTTCCATTTGAGGTGATCTTATATTGGTTTGTTCTCTTTCTTATAGGACTTTAATTTGATCATTAATTAATTTTTGCCTTCTGTAATTCATTAACTTTTAATAAACCTTATTAGTTTGAAACGTAATTGTTAACTAAGAGGGCCTGGCATATGCTGTCCACTATTCTAGTGGGCACCTTGCACCAGTCCAAACGACCCCTTATTGATGGTAGGTTAAAGACAACCTAATAGAAAACTATCCTAGTGGTAGCTGTGGAGAGCAGCCTTCAGGCTAAGTTTTGAAGGAATGTAAAGTAGCTTGTTTTACCAGTCTATAATCTTGTTAATAACCAAATGAAAGGAGAACCACACCAGATATATATACATATCTATATAATATATATATATATATATATATATATATATATATATATATATATATATATATATATATATTATATGTATGTATTCAAAACACACTCCTCTAGTCTCTTTATGAGGCTAGAGGCAAAAGTACATTGAGTAAACTTAATTAGCACACAGTAAATTAGCACAGTATACGTTTTGCCCTAGGAGCCTCACAAACCATACACTAAGAAAGTGGTATAAGAACCACGACGGGCATAGATATCAGGCCTAGAGCCTGTAGAACCACTGGGGCCACCAGGGTCCACCCAAGGTGGTGACACAGGAGACCCATGGGGGACGGGTGCAGTGTCTAAACACAGATGCAAATCACCATTTGCTTCTATGGGGAAAGTCGCGGTTGGAAAAACTACAGAGGAAGGATACTTAGAAGAGGACTTGGAGCAAACCCCTTTAGAACTAGGCAGTTCTATAGTCAATACCCACGGGAGCACCGGAGTACTCATGTTACCTCACCCAGGGAAGCCGGGTGCATAGGTGTCTTTATAGGGTCGGGTTTCGTCGTCGTTTTCTTTGGTGAGCTGCTGAAAAGAGCTGCAGGCGACCAAGTGGAAAGTGTCCGGATGGATCCAAGCCTGGATCGGAGTCGAGAAGAACCTGAAAGCAGAGGTGACAGAGTCTGGGTTACTAGCCAGTGACCAGGAAGGCGAAGAGAAGATGCCAACCGATGTCGGGTGCTTGCAGGTGAAGAAGGTGAAGCTTGACTCTTCAGCCACGAGGAACAGGAGGCTTTGACGATGACCTGGTGCTGGATTCGAGCTGTCCCTCGAAGGAAGTCGAGTGCTGCGGTGTCGGATTCCAACAACAACCCACGCAGAAAGCAGGGATTGGCTTCAGTGCAGACCAGCAAGGTCTGAGGGACTCACCCTTTGGAGGGGAGTCAGGGCACATCTGGAGCAAACCGGACAGCCCAAGAAACAGTTACCCTCGTGGGGACTCACCAGTTGACGGGCCAGGGATCGCTAAGGAACCTCGAGAGTAAATGCAAAAAGCGGGCCCATGGAACACTCGTGGAGTGTAGGCCCACAATCTCCGGTGCAAATGGTGCTCGGGGCTTGGACTATGAGTAACCCAATGCACAACTTCGGGAAAGCTCGGAAGTCTATGCACTTGCAAATGAGCCCGGTGTCCAGGAGTTCTGATCCCACGTCTCCTCGTGATGGCTGCGGGTCTCAGCTTGCTGGGATTTCGTGTCGGCCTCGGAGATGTCTGGAAGTCCGTTTCCTGTGACGCAAATCCGGCGGGAGCCTTGGAAATGCAGACTGGCAAGATGCTTCTTTGGCGCCTGTTTGAACAGGGGAGTCACTCCTTGACCCCAAGGGAGATTCTTCCGTCTTCTAGTCGAAACAGAATGTCAAAGTTCCAGGATGTATGTTGCAGAGTTTCGTCCAGGTGTAATCTAAAGTTCTAAGAACTGGGTTCCAATATTTATACTAAGTTTAGGGGTTGGACTTATTCTCGGGGCCCACCTGTGGGTGGATCCAGGGAGGGGGTGGTTACTCCTCTTTCCATTGTCCAGTTTCTCGCCAGAGCAGGGGCTGAGCGCACTTGCAAACGGTTTGAAATGGGATATGCACAGGGACACCTAGTGTGCAACCAGCACTGTCTAAAAAGCATTCACTGAATGCACCCACTCAGCCAAAATACACCAAAGCCTGTCTGGGGAGGTGGTTACACCTTCCTGTGACAGGAAACCTATTGACCAGGCCTCCCCTGGCAGAGTTCCGTCCATCCAGCAACAGGAGGTCAGACTCGTGGCTGTAGCTGCAGCATCCCTTTTGTGATGCTGGGGCCCTTTTAAACTATTACCGGTCAGGTAAGTGGGTAAGTGTGCACATGTCTTGTCCCTCTAGATGGGTGGAATTTTACCCGCGGTGCCAAGACTGGCGAGGGGGGGGGGGGGGGGGGGAGGGGTTAGGATTCTAAAGTGTTTGACACCAAACATGCCATGTTTCCATGCAGCTATTCCAAAGTTAGAATTTACCGCGAGGTTATAATGCACTTAAGAGTATATGGTCTGGCTGCATCACAGAGCAGCTACAGAGAATAGATTCCAAAAGTTGCATAGGGGTCCTGCTCATGCATGGGAACCCTCTCACACAAAACCAAGCACTCTGCCTTCAGGATTGAGAAGGCCTGCCATAGGAGTAACTTATAGGTTCATATGTGTCAGTGATTAAGGGTAGATATAGGTAGCCTAAATCTTAGTATGCATCACCTTACCCAGGCTGCAATAGCAGACCTTTGGTGCCATTTTGGAAGGCTTCCCAGGGGTGGCATAATACATGCTTCAGCCCCTGGAAGGCCTCTGGGGTACAAATGCCCTTAGTACCTAAGGTACCATTTACTAGGGACTCACAAGGGTAACCCAGTAACCAATCTGGAGTGCACCTAATGTACATCCAAGCAATTTAGAGAGGAAGCAGCGAGGCTGGGGTCCTGGTTAGCAGGGCCCCAGCCAGACTAAAGTCGAGAAACAGTGAAACACCAGCAAAAAGTTAGGGTAACCATAGTAAGCAGATCCTACTCTTCCACATTTACTACCCTACATGTGGAGCCTAGCAGGCTGCAGGCTTATTGAATGTACTGATTTGTCAAACGGCCTCAGTTTTGAATTTCGATTTAGAGACCTCCACATTTGCATATACAAAGTATAAAAATGTAAAACTGTTTGGAGAGCTGGAAAATACTTATGGTTAATTTAAGTGTGCACTCTACAGGTTATGGTTATAATAGTACACTACATTAAGCTTTAAATGATTTAGTAATCCCAATTAATATATCAAAATATATAGTATTGTATTTGCATTTATATAGCTCATTGAATAGCTTTACTGCACACTACTTAGGAATCCATGGTTAATGGCTAATCCAGTGATATTGTTGGTTATTGGGTTCAGTTATGTGCTTTCAAGAAAAACACACATTCCATGCATTTACTCAAATTTCCTTGTGGTAGATTAAAGTTATTACCAGTTAGGTGTGATCATTAGTCAGGCTATATGGGATCAGGCAAATGAATGGAAAATGAATGGCAAGATAAATAAGCTGGTGGAGGTTAGGTATTGTTAGGTTGCAGCGATAAGGGTTTACAGCAGAAGTTGTGATCTATAAAATGAGGTGTGAGTAGTTTGCAGAATTACAATAAAAGATGAAGGCAGACTGCCATGAGAAGGTGAGGGGGTTATACTCAAACAGAAGAAATATAGAAGGCAGAATGTAAGGAGGGTCACCCTGAAGAATCAAACTACAGGAATCAATCAGAAGTAAGTCAAGGTCTATTTCATGTTAGGTTTTAGGGGCACAGAGGGAGACTTTCTGAGATAACCAGCAAACTGAGGATATAAGATTTAGAAAGAAACCGTGTTCCATGCCTGAGCAGCCATGCATGTCAGAGTTACTGATCATTTAAATATTAACAGCTCGAGCCTGCTGTGTACCAAGGCTAGAGCAGCCCTTTAAAATAGTCTGCAGTATTCCGAGCATGGTCTAAAGATGGAAAGGGGGGAGCTGGCACAGACGCATTCTTTGGAGACATTCTCATTTAAACGATCTCCCTGCACTATTCTGTATAAAAGGATGTTTCACTCGCTTTTTAAAAATAAGTTATTTGGCCCTGACTGAGATCATCTTGGCAGTACAGAGTCGGATTTCTAACTTATTTTTTACCGAATACCACTCTAGATTGTTCTACAGGATAACAGAGCAACAGCAGACAATGAAAGGTACCTGGTGCTAACATCTCAAGTGTATATTATGAGTGTTTGGGTATGTGACCAGTGTGACACATGCATTGTAGGTATAAGTGAAGCAAAGTAAAGGAAGCCTCTGGGTTCCGTTTGGAAGCGCATGGCCATGCCATACGCTCAAGATGGGGGCGATGTTGTTTCCCCAGACAGTAGAAGTGTGTTGCTGACATTCCTGAAGCAGGAGGGAGGAAACCTAGACACTCATCTGCCACGGATGAGACAGGAATCCTATAGAAATTAAACTACGTCCTTTTACTGAGAGGGGGTTCTCCTAACTCTTACTGTAGCACAGCCACTTGGTAGATGGTGAGGGTGAAGGATGGGACTGTAGTCTGTTTGTTCAGAATGAGAAGTGTCCTTAACCCTTTCGATGCTGATGACGAGCTGAGCTCGTCATCAGCCACGGGTGGCGTGTGCTGATGACGAGCTGAGCTCGTCATGTAACGCGGCTTTTAAAAAAAAGCCGCACAGCGCAAAAATCGCCGCAGCAGCGATGCGGTTAAGGAGGCTAGACTTTTGTATATCTTTGCCGGATCATGGTCTGTGTGGATCTGGTCAATAATTCAGGATGGAGAGTACCCAGCTGTAAGAAGAGTCCCACCGAGCGAAGGCTGTATCGCCAGAACAGAAAGGAGATCAAAAGTAAAGCAGCCCAATATATTGGCATTAACCTTTAAGATCATAATTCAAGATATTTCAGCAAGCAATTAACATAAACAAGAATTTCTGTTCTAACAGCTGTCATTTGCAATACAATACATGTCTATAATCGGCGACTTGTGGCATACTTAGCCACTGATTAAAAAAGAAGATGACGTCAAAACTCAATTGTGGTATAGCTGAGTTAAAACATCACAATTCCTACTGCCAGACCTAGAAGCCGTGAAGAAAGATCGGGCAAGACACAGAGCATAATTAAAGCAGGTGTTTACAGAACAAAAACTAAATATGGCTTTTCTTTTTTCTACTGTTTTTCTAACTGTCCAGTGAGAACCAAAAAGGATATATTTATGGCATAGAAATTATAGAGCAAACGCAAGGAGATGAGGGACGGAGTGCTGAAACTTTTGAGACACTCACCCCAGTCACAGATCTGGGTTGAATCCATAATTGTTATTTAGCTCACTTCGCCACCCCAGCTCAGACCAAGATATTTGCAAATCAGTCTTGATCCTTGTCCTCATGGGAACAGTCCAGCCCGAACTGCCAAGCCAAGTCTTCCTTGGTCCGGAAACAAGCTTCCTGGGACCGGTTTCGTGGTAACACCCCTCATCAGTCCGGCTAGCTTGAATCCAGTAGCAAAGTGAGCAAGGGACCCACGATTGGGCATACACTGCGAACTACGGGCGAACAAAGCAAACACAAGGGGATGATGGACGGAACGCTAAAACTTTTCAGACACTCACCCCCAGATCTGGGTTGAATCCATCATTGTTTTTAGCTCAATTCCCCACCCCAGTTCATACCCAGCTATATGCAAAACAGTCTTGACCCTGTGCCTCATGGGAACAGTCGAGCCCGAACTGAGACGGCAAGTCTTCCCTGGACTGGAAACAAGCATCCTGGGACCGGTTTTGCAGTAACACCCCTCATCTGTCAGGCAAGCTTGAGTCCAGTGGCAAGGTGAGCAAGGGACCCACATCTGGGCATACCCTGCCAACTCAGGGCGCACAAAGCAAACACAAGGAGATGATATACGGAGCGCTGAAACCTTTCAGACCCTCACCCCCAGTTACAGATCTGGGTTGAATCCATCATCGTTCTTTAGCTCACTTAGAAACCCCAGTTCAGACCCAGAAATTATAGATATATTTATGGCATAGAAATTATAGAAAGTGACAATCTTTCTGCATGTTTCTACACATTTCAAGCTACTGCACCTTTAAAAAAAAAAAAAAAGACTAGTATTAAGCTTATTCTAATATATCTTCTTGAAATAAGCATTTCCCAGTTTTTCTGTTTTAATGTTGCACTAGAAATTCTATATTATTCTTCATATTTGAAAATATGCTCTCATTTTTATATGAAAGAACTACGTACGAAGGATTTAAGTAGTTTGAGGAAAAGATGATGGTGTTACCATGTATTATAAGGGATAAAGTACCTACTGCCATTTATAAGGATATTAGATGTCGCCTTGTAGTTCCACACCCTTACAAAGGAACTCTGCATTTGACCTTGTTCCTCTGGTCATGGAACTCCTTGATGACTTCCAATAATCTATTGCGGGGGTACCTTTAGCCCATATATGCGATCTATGCACAGATATGAATTCAGCAGCCCACATGCCTCGAACTTATCATTCTGAAGGCCAAAAATCTGTAACTTTATCAAGTGTGCTTAAAGGAAGAAGACCTTGCAAAACAACTAACAAGCAACACTGTTTATCTAGACTGGGAAGAAGGGTAATAGAAGAAGTAAAATTGTTTGTATACAGTAGAAATGTGGACACCTGCTGGGTAGAATCAGTGAGCGGGAAAGGGTTTAACTGACAAAAAATAAATAAAGTTAAAATGCACAATTACACTGCTTTCCCTGGCTTATGCTATTTCTGTGCTATCAATGCACATATGTACTCAGTAACTATGCTGAATATTCTTATGGAGTTATCACGGATACCATCAGTGATGCCATTTAAAAGGTCATAAGTGATGAATATGTGGAATCATAAGTAGTACATGGCAGGGACACAAGTTATAGTTAGCTATGTATACCAAAAATGGTGAATCTGTGTTTTCTGGCTTTCAAACTGGAGTTTTTGTGTTATTTCAATACCCAACTATAACATCACTTTAACCTTTGTGTTATTTTCAGTTAATATAGATATAAACACACACACACACACTCTCTCTCTCTCGCACAGAAACAGTAGGGGGTGTAAAAAAGGTTTGGCAGTCACAGTCTAATGCGTCAATGATTTGTAACCACAAATGTGGTAGTAAACCACTGTGCGATACAAACACCTCAAAGAGGTTTCTATACATGCAAAATTGAAGTTCTACCTGGAAAGGGGCAGCACTGTCAACAACGCTTCTAAATGACTGTTGGCTCAAAACCATCATAACTTTAGGATGGACACAAACACACTTGGAATAGAAGTCAGAGAGAGAAAGAAAAATGCACTCCGGAAAGCCAGAAGTCTCCATTAGTTACAAACTGAACAAGATGGCTATGCTCTGACTAGCTGTGCGCGACGTCACAGGACTGAGCACGAGCACGCGCCGCTCACAGCCCTGAGGAGCGCCCGCAGGGCCAGCGCGCGCGTGGTTCGTGGGTTTCGGGGCGGGGGACTTATTTATTACAAGTCTATGCCAGCGGCGATGCCTCGCGAACACACTGGGTTCATGATATTTCTTTGTCGCCGGTTCTTCCCTATGTCTCGCACTCTCAGAATACCAGCCCACGGCTTTGCTGATTAAATAGTAATACAGGCGTTACCCACCCAGCCCAAATAAATAATTAAATGGATAAACGCAATTAGTTATAAAAAAAACAAAAAAGAAATGTTAAATATGGAGCAAACTGAACCTGCCAGGGACACAGCCTGCGCCTGCCAGGAACACAGCCTGCGCCTGCCAGGGACACACGCTGGGCCTGCCAGAGTGCAGGGTGAGCCTCCTGCATGGCTCTGTGAGTGAGTGGGTGTGTGAGGGTAGGGCGGGCGTCCCTCGGGAACAGAAGCCGGGCAGGGCTGAGGGGCATCGGTGGAGCTGTGTGGGGGGTTCAACATCATCAGGGACTTTGAGGTACACTGCCTGTGATCGATTCCCAGCTGTGAAAAATGCAGGGCATGATGGAGGTGAATTGGGAGAGCTGTTTGTAGATACAAGTACAGGAATAGCAGGAAATGCCTCAGCAGGGCTGAAATGAGGCGGCTGACCTGGGAATTTATAACCCTGAAGTTCAGGAACCGGGGTGTTCCTGCCTCAAGGGAGGTGCACATATAAAACTGCGTGTGCGTTTCAGTACTGGGATGTAAGTCAAGCCTGGCTTGGTAATGGCACGGAGTCGAGTGTGAGCCCAATTGACGTGCCGCTGGTCGTGCACGTTGGGAGTGAGGTGTCTCGGGAGAGCTGTGAGTAAAACTCTCCCTGAGAGCACGCAGTCCTCACCCCCCACGTGGATTCCCGATGCCGCTGCTGGGCTGGCAGGGGTGGGGGAGGCGAGGGTGGGGACGGCTCTGCACGTTAAACCTTTAATATAACAAGCGAAAGGATCGGAGACACGGCGACACGGCGGGTAAAATAAACAACAAAAAACAAGACGGAGGGAAGGGAGGGGGGAGGAGAAATGCGACACGGCGGGAAGGGGAGGGGGCGGAGCGGGTCAAATAAACAAACAAGCCGGAGGGAAGAGAGGGGAGGGGGGAGGAGAAATGCGACACGGCGGGAAGGGGAGGGGGCGGAGCGGGTAAACAAAGACGGACGTGCACGCGCTTTTAAGCTCAATGCGCATGCGCATTGAGCTTAAAAGTCACGGGCACTGCAAGGAATCGCCACGATTCCTTGCAGTGTGGATAAAGAGTGGATAAGTCCCAATACTCTCGCCTTGCTCGATGCACATGCGCATCGACAGGCGAGACCTAAAAATAAAATATGAGAGTCCAACACAATGCACATGAAATGACAGCTATTTCATTAAAACAAATAGAATACAATTAACACAAGTCCAACATGGAAAAGAGGCCAAAATTGTGCACGTTTAGGATGAGGGAATATTAAAGAGGAGGTGTTGGGGGCGTGGCTAAGCAGGCCATCATGGCGGACATAAGTTAGATCTGCTCTGCCAGCCCGACTCTGAAATCCATTGTATCACAAGACAGCTGGCTGCCTAAAACTCCTGCTCTGGTTCCCCGAACAGGGTCTGGATGAAGACTGCAGCGACATGTCATTTGGGGCCCGTGTGCCACGGTGGGGAGTCCGGGAGACTGTGGAGAGGACTGGCGATCTGAGGATGGCAGCGTGGCTCGCAGTGGCGGCTCAACACCAAATCCAGCCCCAGCTTGGCGCTGCCTTTGTGGCCGCCCTGGCTGCACTGAATCTGGCTTGTGCACGGCACTGGCCTATGTCTGGAGGCGTCTGTGGGGATGGTGGCGGGGACCCATAGAGACGCAACATCAATAACAGAACTACTGGCCAGGGAGACTCATGTGTACTGGGCCACTGTGGGACCAGGGACAGCCGGTGAGTCGGAGACGGGGGATCCAGGTGCAGTCATTTCGCAATTTCCGGCCCCCTTGTCTACTGCGGCTTGGGTTGTTGACTTATTGTCGATCGGCGGACTGTAGTGGTGTGACCCGGGCCTAAAAACGAGGCCTCTTGCGGCAACAAGGTGTGAAGCATATTCCCCCGGAGTGCTCGGTCCTGGCGGCTGCGTGGCCCAATACAGGACGGGTGTGCTCAGGGTACTTCCGGACATTGTGCTGGCCGCTGAGGGATACCGGATTGCCGTGGCCTTACTGGGGTGTGGCTAAGGGGCTACCACACTTGTGGCAGGTCTTGGAGTTGTAGTCTGGGGCCTAAGGTGTAGGCCCAAAAATGTGTGACTGTCTCATTGGGGTTCTCGGCCTCGATGGCTATGAAATCAGAGACTATAATGGTGCAGCAGAGACGCCCGGGGGACACTGGATTGCCCTAGGTCTTGGACACCTGCTGGGGGCGAGTGGCTGTGCATGGCCTGGAGACTGTGTCCTGAGTGTCTGGAGTTCTGTGTTCCACAGAAGGGCCCAGGTGTACATTGTAGCTGGCCAGCGACCTGTGGGGCCGATTAGGCAGGGGAACCTCCATGTGAATACCACGGGTGGGGGCGGCAGGTACGTTCAAGGCTGTGACGTGCCTCCATACTAGGATGCTGAATGAGGGACTGGAACCACTCCAAGGGCTCAAGGCTAAATGGGAGGAGAGCGTGGGCCGGCTCATACCGGATACGGCATGGGGCCACATCCTGCGGCGCACGTGGAAGGGCACGAGAAATGCGCGCTTTCAGCAAGTACATTTCTATGTGCTTCATAGGGCTTATTTAACTCCTGAGAAATTACAGCGGTACTTTCAGGTGCCGGATGCCCGATGCCCACGGTGTTCGTCTCTGGGAGCGGACATGGACCATTTGTTTTGGGGGTGCTCACACCTGGGGGCCTATTGGGCGGAGGTGGGGGAACTCCTGAACGAAGTGACTGACAGGGAAGTGGAATTCGATATGGCGGCGTGCCTGCTGCTCTGGTTCCCGCATACTAAACACACCAAGGTGACAAGCAAATTCATTGACCTGGGCCTGATATTGGCGCAGAGGGAAATATCGTGGCATTGGAAGTCCAGGGGGGGACCCTCACTGCGTAGATGGAAGAATGAATTGCTGCGGTGGTCTGACTGCGAGAGTGTGCTCCGGATGAAGCAGGCTGTCAAGATGGGGAATGAGAAGGCATTGGATGCAGCGCGTGCATGGGAGTTAGTGGTACAAGCTTTGCGTGATTCTTTGGTAGAGGATGAGGATGGTGAGAACTGAGCCGGTGGACACCGCGGGGCGAACACAAAAGTATGGTACCACGCACTGTAGTGGATCCATCCAATTCGACAGGACGAGGCATACACCTTAGCAGTTGCCAGGGGAGGGGGGGCTTTGGGGGGTCTGGTTAATGGGAGTTTGGGGTGGGCCGGAAGCCATTAGATGGTAGCCCGTTAGGGCACCTTGGATCTACTAGGATGGTGGGCACTGTGTGGAGTGTGGAATGGCTGGGGAGAGCGGCCAGGAGTGTCAACCCATAGCGCCTAGGGCGGGTCCCGACAAGGGCGGTACCACTGATTATCACTGGGATGGCTGACGGGAATGATGTTGTGGGTGGGGGGGTAAAAGCAGATACGCAAAACGACATTTCAACCATGGTCCCTATGGGAGGTGCACCGTGATGTTTTCCTATTGTATGAAGTAATATGCCGCCCGGCCTCCGGGATGCGGGCTGAATGGCTGTGTAAGATTTGGATTTCTTATTGGACGGGGGGATATCACGAGTGAACTGGCTGATTAATTGTATCCTGTGGTTTATAATTCTGCAATAAAAATATATTTTAAAAAAAAATGTGAATACCACGGGTGCTGCATAATATCAAAGCCTAGTGACTGGAATAAGACCACGGCTCGCTGTCGGTGGGACGACCGAAACTGAACAGCCGTTGACGTCCTCCTCTCCTATTGCTGGTGGTCATCTATACGGGGTGGTGTAAGCACTCAACACCATACTTCCCCCCTGCCCCCCCACAATGACAAAAGATAAAGCTACTAGTAGAAGCCCTAAACAAAGCACCATGGACAAGTTCACTGAGGTCGGTGCTAAATCCACAGGACTTGAGGGTGACCCAACAGATAATTCTGTACTCCAGGCAGCGATTACTCAGACGAGACCGTCCCAGGAGGCCCAGACAGGCTAGGTCAGATCGGAAGAATCGCTGCTACGCCAAGATCTCTGGGGGGCTGTGGAGCGAATTACTGAGGCGGAGGCGAGGGTCTCAGGGGTGGAGGATGCTGTTTTTGGGCTGCAGGCGCAGGCCTCATATCTGGAGAAAATCACCAAGGGCCTTGCCATGCGGGTAGAAGACGCGGAAGGGAGGGTCGGTAGAAACAACCTTCGTTTCGTAGGGTTCCCGCAGAACAGCGAAGGTAAAGACTCCTCTTAGAATGGCTGGCCTCATGGATGCCAGAGGACGCCTTATCCCTCTTCTTCATCATAGAACTTGCAAACAGAACCCTGCTGCAGCATCCACCACCTGTAGCTAGGCCACGACCCACGATTGCTCGTATCCTTAATTATCATGACAGAGACTCAACGTTAAACATGCCAGGATGAAGGGCAATCTCGTCAACGATTCCCAGAGGATTATGACTTTCCCAGATTATACAAGAGTGGTCATCCAGCAGCGCCAGTCGTTTCAGGCAGCCAAGGCACGGTTGCAAGAGCTTAAAATCGAGTACTCACTTCAATTTCCGGCCCGAATTAGAGTCATATGCAAATCACGAACTCTCTTCTTTGATACGCCGGAGGCCGTCTTTAGCTGGACAGATTCGGCCCAAGCCTAACATCCCTCCTTTTCATGATTCATACTCATCCTCCGGTGAACCGCAACGCTGACAAAAATAGCAGAAGGATAGACAGCGGCACCAGTCCAGATCTACGTGGCGATCCAAGACACAAGTGGGTGATCAAGATGAAGCCTCTGCCGGAGTGCCTCTGCACAGTCTAAATGTACGTATATCTAAATCCAAGGACTATGAACGAAGATATTTGTGGTTTATCAAGTCCGCCACCTGCTATTTGTTTGCGGGCTGGTTCACTTAGGCGCACCTCACGTTTGTTGTACAGTTGCCATTATGGCTCATGGATGTTTGGGGATCCATTGGAGACATGTGTCATCGCCCCCCTCTCCCCCATTGGGGCCGTCTGGGCATCCAATCCGTGACAGATGCTTCAAGCTCAATGAGGTATTGGGGAGGGGGACAGGAAGATGGTTTTAAGTTTTTCATATCCAGTGCTTAGACAATGTAATATTAGATAGATGTCCTACTGTGCAACAGTATACACCATGCCACCTAAAAGCATACCAATGTCCCTGCCGATAGATGAGACCCCACCGGGGCAGCTCTGCGTTATGAGTTTGAATGTCAGAGGGGTACTTGATAAAGTCAAGTGGGCGCGATACTTCGCCACCCAAACCGTTCTAGAGCAGACATTGGGATGTAGCAAGAGACACATCTTATGGGCACCAAGACACCGTGCCTATAACCCTGTGGATATGATCAGGTGTACCATGCAGGCTTAACTCAGGGCTCTTAGGGTGTGGCCATTCTCATACATCATCGCGCTCCGTTTATACTCACTTCCCAATGGCCTGACACCCATGGGAGAACTATCAGATATGCCCCCGTTGTCTCAAACATTCATAGATTGTTTCATAACTATGTAGGCTCTCCTCCTAGAGTGTCTCGCAATCATGGGTGGCGACTGGAATGATATAATGCACGTCCATGCTGACAGGGGTTGCCCCCCAGGGGCCAAAGAGAATGCCAAGACGTCCAAACTGCTAACTCTGGTGCACATGTTGGGGTGGGTAGACACGTGGAGGACGAAACATCCCCAGGACAAGGGCTACACATAGTACTCTGCTGTGCAGAACACCTCATCCCGATTAGATTATCTATTCATACCTGGGTGTCACGTTCAGAGAATAGCTGAAACCACAATCCTGGCCCGCGGCTTATCTGATCATTCTCCCATTACATTAACACCAACGACTGGCTCACCCCGCTGCCCATTCCGGTGGCAATACAGGGACCATATAAATGGAGCAGTTTCAGAATGAGAATACCATCTCCTCGTTCGAGACACTATGGGAAGCCATGAAGGCCACTATACGGGGGTAGACATAAGCTACACTGCGGCGGAGCGCAGATGCCGCATGCAGGAGCTCCTACACTTGAAAGCAAAAATTGCGACTCACGAACATCGCTGTCACGAGCGTGACTCCTCCTTAGCGGGCAGGAATCTATGATTGGCTGAGCAATAATATCAAAGTACATTGATGGAAGACGCCAAGAATGCTTGGCTGGTATCCCAAAGCCGAATAGATCAGGGGGGAAATTAAGTTTAGCACATTACTATATCAACTGTGTAAACAGAAAACAACATCTACCCCCATTCCCCCTATTCGGTATGTACAGGGAATGACTATCTAAGACCCAATAGAAATTGCCAGTAATTTTGCGCAATACTACAGTGAGCTGTATCGACATAGAGAGGTAGTACATGTTTCACTGATCAAGAGTTTCCTAAGTGACATCCCGCTGTGTACTGTCCCAGAGGATTCACCGGAATCCCTAAATTCATCTATTACATTGGAGGAGCTCATAGCTGCCATGTCCGAAATACAGACAGGTAAAGATCCTGGCCCTAATGGATACGCCAGCGAGTTCGACTAAGCATTTATATCTCAACAAAGTCCCCATATCCTTAATACGATTCAAAAATCAGTAGAGAAGATTCGCCACCCATCCGACTGGCAACACGCTGAGATAGTGGTTTTCCACAAACAAGGCAGACCACCCGAACAACGCTCCTATTACAGTCCGATATCTCTCCTAAACACAGAGGCAAACATCCTAGCTAAAATTCTAGCAAAAAGGCTACTGCCATATATGTTGGATATTGTCCACCTAGATCAAGCCGGCTTTATGCCCCATTGCTCTACCAGTAATAACATCCACCGAGCACATAATGAGATTGCAGCCGTGGACTGGTTTAATATACCAGTGGCATTACTTCTAGCAGATATGGATAAAGCTTTTGATTCTATTAGCTGGACAGATCTATTCACATTCCTGCCACAGTAACTTTGGCACACAGTTTATTAAATATATCAAACTCCTATGCACTGATTTGATCGCTACAATACAAGTCGCCAATTGCTACTCACCTTATTTTCCTCTGGAACGGGGATGCCCCCTGTCCCATCTCCTTTTTGCGCTGGCCGTCGAGTCACTGGCCATTTGGATACGGAAAGATGCACTAATCCAGGAATTTGAATGGACATATCCGATTGCATAGTATTATATGTGGACAATGTGCTTTTCTTCCTCACTGATCCACACAAAACTGGGCCCAGAATACTGCAGATTATGCAGATATTTGTTGAGACGCCAGTCTTGTTCCTGAACCCCCGAAAATCCACTAATTGGCCACTAAGAAGCACCCTGGGACAGGGCAGATGGGCCAAGAACCTGCAACTGGCAAAGGACGGATTACTATATTTGGGTGTGTTTTTATCTGAGTCTCCTCAGCTCTTGTGGGATAGGAAACTGGGTGCTGTTGCTGGAAAGGTACGGTCCAGCCCAAGCTCTAGGCGGGCAGTCCTTGTCACTATACGGATGGTTTCCCTGTCAAAGCTGATTTATCATTTACAGAATCACCCGTTTCTGATCCAGCATTCCTGGTTTAGGCATATTAATGCCTTGTAGGTGCAGTTCCCATGGGGGGGGGGGGGGGGGTGGCGCATCCCGAGTAGCGCTCCATACATGTTTTCAATCTATGTACTGTGGTGGGATTGCAGCTACAGACATGCGGGCCTACTACACAGCCTCACATCTTCAGGTGATTAATGAATGGCGCTATGGACCTAGTGACGACCCAGCAGATGCAACAGAATGATGGATATTAAATGACCCGACTCTTATCTCCCATCTATATAGAAATTCAAATCACTGCATGCTATTACCTGCCACCAAAGTAGTCCTTATTTCTTGGCGACAATCCCTTCGACAAATGGGGTGGTGGGGCCTCACCATTGGCCTAACCAGTTACTATTTCATTTGACAGGACACCAGGGGTACCGCGAATGGGATTACATTGGACATCTCTACTAATGGCGATGTTTTTCAGGGCATCATCCTTAAATCGTTCCAGGCCCTTACGAACGAATTCTCCCTACATAAATCTCAGTTTTATAAATACCTGAAGTTTCGTCATGCTATTACTCCCGACATGGACAGAGTTGAATCAATTCCAGAATTTAACACATTGGAGGCTAAACTCCTTATGGGGAATCTGGGCGAACATAAAATTTCAAAAATATATCAATCTCTCATCACACATAGCACCCCTACCCTGAAGGAACTTAAAGATGCCTGGCAAACAGATATCCGCCCCTTAGATCCAGACGATTGGACTGAAGCCCTTGAGTCCCCCAGAGGGGAGGCCATATCCTCCTGATTGTGACTCATTCAATTTAAGTACCTACATAAGGTTGACTATACACACTACAGCTTATGGAGAGCAGGCCTAATAGAATCCTCCACGTGCTTACGCTGTCAAAGCGATGAGGAGTCCTTCATACATACGGTGTGGGAATGCACATCGCTGGATAGGTTTTGGACAGGGTTGCTGGCTGTTTGGCCGAGGTGCTCAGATGTGAACTACCTAGATCCCCTAAACTGACACTACTACATATAACAGATACTTATTGCAGTAATAAATATAAGCAACAGCTCCTATGGTTGAGCCTTACCATTACCAAGCGGGATATCGCCAGAGCATGGAAACTAGCTACACCTCTCACTATCAGGGCCTGGTGGAATGGAATGGATTTTTGAATGGGTCTGGAGATCCCGGTCTTCTAAGCCTGTGGATGCCCGCAAAAACATCCCAGAATTTGGCAGAGATGGGCGGATTACGGGGGACTGGTCCTGCCGAGACTAGTGACAGCGACTGATATACTAGACTGAAACCAGATCTTATGAAGCACAGGAAAGACAAACGCCTTGAGAAAAGAAGGAGTATAAATTCTAACATATATCTATCTTTTATACATGCAACTCCCTCATACTAGCATTGGATTTATTTTGTTGGAAAGTTATGTCTGTAATTAATTACGTTCGTAAAACAATGATGTAAATGTGATCAAGATCTCAGTATTCGAATGTATGCCAGAAAACTGTATTAAAAAAACAAAAATTGGAGGAGCTACGCGAGCATCCGAGATGGCCGCGTGAGCACAGAGCTCCCGGGACGCTCGCCACTCTTCGCAACTTATCCTGACGACATCCTGAATTTTCAGATGGGTTATTGAAGTGGAACCTTGGCTGATCTCTTAGCTTTTTCAAAATTTTGATTCGGACTCTGGGAACCGAAGCTACGTGAATGCGAACTTTCGAGGCCCACACTGCGGTAAGCCGGGGACTAGGCAAATTGGCATGCCGGGACGAAGTTGAACAACAACGGCTGAGGGATCTTCCCCCAGTAGCCCTGCATCAACTTTCAGTTTCGCTTTTGGGTCCTGGCATTGTCTGACTGCGGGACGGTTCCGTTCTGTCGGAGATCTGTCCAGTCTCTGTTTAGTCAGAGTGTGACTCTGCCCTCCACGCAGTTCGGTCGGACTGTGTCTTTGCCTCGGCCACACGAGCCTGCTTTTGTGGACATTTGGTGACTTGCCCGCAGGCGGCCATTTTCACTAGGTCTCACGGGCCCCTTCGGGGCGCATCTTCCAGTATGGCGGCCAAGGCCGAAGCCGAGAAACGGAAAACTAAGACGTCCCTTCGCGGGGGACTGGTCCAAACCAACACTATGGATCGGTATACTCAATCTAAAGGATCCCCTGGTGGCGCCAGCCCTACCCCGGAGGACGCCAAGGAAGATTCGACCGCGCCTACTGAGCCGTCTCTTCAGGATGTCATGAGTGCCATCAACAGCATGAAGGAGACCATCGGCCAACAATATGAGGCTCTTGCTCACAAAATCGACACGGTTGCCATCGATGTCACCCTGATTAGAGCCGATTTGTCCAAAACCAAGGAGAAGGTGAAATCGTTGGATTTGATGACTTCTAACCTCACGGCCGATGTGTCGGAACTTCAAACCGAACTTGGCAATCTTAAATCAACTAATGACCTCATGGCTCATCGTCTGGAGGATTTCGAAAATAGGGCAAGACGCAACAACATCCGCGTCATAGGTGTCCCGGAAAACCCTGAGAATCATTCGATGGATCTCCTGGTGGAGGACCTTGTCCTGAACCACCTTGCCCCTTCTGGACTGAGCAAGTTCTTTGCAGTGGAGCGTGCCCATCGCGTCCCGGGTGGAAAGCCGAAACCGGGTGCCCCTCCGAGGCCCATCATCGCCAAGCTCTTTCACTTCAGAGACCGTGATGCTATCCTGCAGATTTTCGCCCTAGGGTGGCGCGGGGATGGGCCTCTTTCCTCCTCCAGGGTCTTTTTGTAGATTGGGAAATGTTAGGGCGACAGGCACACTGCATGTTGGGGTGGCTTTTTAGGGTGCAGCGAGGGGGAAGTTGTAACGGGTGTTGGTTGGGGGGGTGGGAAGGAGTGTTTGTGGGTTCATTTTTCTTTCTCAAGGCACCGTATTGGTTTTCTTCATGCTTCTAATGTTCTGCTCTTTGTGGGGTGAATTCTGCATCACTTGTTGGGATGGGGGGTAGTGGGTTGAGGTTAATATCTTGGAATGTCAATTGATTGGATGATCGAATAAAACGGGGAGTGGTACTGCAGTTCTTGCGTCGCCTGTCCCCCGATGTGGTTCTTTTGCAGGAGACGCATCTGGTGGGAAATATGTACCAGGCCATGAATAGGTGGGGTTATCGCCTGGTTGCACACTCCGGGTTCACCACTGGTTCTAGAGGGGTGGGTATTCTTGTTCGGTCCTCACTCCCCCTGGAGATTGACAATGTAATCCTCGACAATAGGGGGGCGCTACGCCGCCCTCACTGGTAGGTGGGAGGGTAAGACTCTTTCTTTGCTCACTGTATATGTTCCCCCGGGGCTCCAGATCTCCACCTTTTCAGATATCGGACGTGTGATGCTGGAGCTTCCTGATGGTACTCTCCTTATGGGTGGGGATTTTAATTCTGTTGTTTCTGGTACTGTAGATCGTCACCCCCCTAGGGATCTTTCTAAGTCCCAATCATGGCTTGGCGGGTTTTTGGACACTTTTGGTTTGGTATACTGCTGGAGGTTGATGCATCCGACGCAGAGTCAATACACCTTTCACTCTGGGGCCCATGGAAGTCTCTCCAGACTATTACATTCTCATGCCCGCTGCCCAGTCCCCTTCTGTCAGAGAGATTAGGCATCTGGCCCGGGGCATCTCGGATCATTCCCCATTGTGGCTTTGTATGGATACTGGGGCGAATGGTGCGGTGCGGGGCGGGTCGCCCCCATTAACCCCTGGTATCTGCGTAATCCAAAGACCCGTAACAGTTTGATAAAGTCCCTAGACCACGACTTCCTTGAAAATGAGGGTTCCGTTTTCTCTTCTGTGTCCCTGTGGGAAGCTTTCAAGACTGTTATTCGTGGACAGGACTTATCCCTCATTTCTGAAGCCAAGAAAACAAAGAATCAAGAGGTTGTGCGTCTTGAGGCTGAAATATCTGAAATGGAGAATGACCTAGAATCAGGCGTCACCCAGGAGGGACTCCACCCCCTTGGTTTGAAGCAGCTGGACTATAAGTCCCTTGTCACGGATGCTGCCAAAACAATGTACAGGGAGCAGCAGGGCAGATTGTATGATGTCGGGAACAAGGCGGGTAAATTGATTGCGTGGCTTGATAAGAAAGAAAGGGCGAATCGTGTGGTCCCCGTGATTCGGACTTTGAATGAAGAGTGTGTGACTGACCCAAGTGAGATTGTGGAGTGTTTTGCGGATTATTTTCGTACTGTGTATTCCCAGGTGTCTGATAGAGATGAGGAAGACACCCATTTGTTGCTGCGCGATATTGCACTGCCCCGCCTCTCTGAGGAAGACCGAGAGTTAATTGATGCTCCATTGTCTGCGGATGAGATTGCGATCGCTATGCGTTCTGTCCGTTCGGGCAAGGCTTTGGGTCCGAACGGTTCGCCTATTGAACTGTACAAACTGCGACCCGACAAGGTAGCACTATATCTCCGCGACATGTTCCTGGAGTCACGAGACCTTGGCACCCTCCCTTGTGATCAGCGTTTAGCAACAATTGTCGTAATTCCCAAGAAGGGCAAGCCTCGGGATCGCTGCTCCTCGTACAGGCCCATCTCCCTGTTGAACGCCGAGCCTAAAGTCCTGGCCAAAGTTCTCGCCAATCGTCTGATTACGGTGATTTGTGACCTGATCAATCTGGTTTTATCCCACATCGAAGCACCGCACTCAACTTGCGGCGCTTGCATGGTGTTCTCGCGAGGGCAGGGTCTCTTCAAGAGCCGGCCATCTTGACTCCCTTGGACGCCACGATGGCCTTTGATACGATAGAGTGGCCGTATCTCTGGGCCGCCCTCGCGAAATTTGGCTTCGGTTCGGAGTTCATAGGGTGGGACCAGCTTCTCTACAGGGAACCGCTGGCTCAGGTGGTTGTTAACGGCCGAGTATCCAATTCCTTCACTCTTGGGAGGGGTACGAGACAGGGGTGCCCCCTGTCCCCCCTACTCTTAGCGCTTGCTTTGGAGCCCCTTGCAGCCTGGCTCCGGTGGGAGCCGTCGATCAAGGGCATTCGGTGGACTCCTGATTTTGAAGATCGGATTTCGCTGTATGCTGACGATATTCTCTTATACCTTACCTCCCCCCGTAAATCGCTTAATGTCCTGTTTGACGTTCTCACCTCATTCGGCAAGAATTCGGGTTTGGTCATAAATTGGAATAAATCTTGTGTGTATGTAATTTCGGGTGGCCTCCCTCCCTTGCCACGTAGATTTCCTATTCAGGTTTCCCAGACGGGTTTCAAATATTTGGGGATCTTCGTGTCGCTCGACCCTATTGCTCGTTACGAGCGCAATCTTCTCCCCCCTCTCCAGAGGCTGAAGCTTGATGTGGTTCGTTGGCGTAGATTGCCGCTGTCACCGCTCGGTCGTGCCGCGCTTTTTAAAATGATGTCCCTGCCACGGTTTTTATACGCACTCCATAATTTGTTTGACATCATCCCGGCAAGTTACTTTCGGGAGGTGGAAAGCCTACAGAGGCGGCTCATCTGGGATGGCCGCGCAAGAATTGCTCTTGCTAAACTAACTCTCCCCCTTATGACGGGGGCATGGCGCGCCCGGACATCAGGCGGTACTATTGGGCCTCTCAGCTGTGCGCGATTAACCACGCAATGTATGCAGCCAGCCCAAATCCAGCATTTGAGATAGACAAGTATCAATTGCTGGGGGGGAATTACAACAGGGCGCTCTACTCTAGGGCAGCAGGTAGAAATTTAACAGGGCCCACTATGATTGCTGTGCGCGTCTGGAGTGATGCAAATGCTGCCCTGGGCTGGAAGGATCGGTTGACACGTGCGACCCCCTTGTATGCGTCGGAGAGATTGGGATGCCTCTGGACAACGAAAGGTTTTGAGAAATGGGATATGATTGGTATAAGTAGAGTGGGTGATCTTTGGGTGAAGGGTGAGGTTAAGACTTTTGGAGACGCTACAGAATGAATATGAGCTGAGTGAAAGAGTTTTTTAGGTATGCACAGGTCCGCCATGCCTTGACGTCGGTCTTCGCTGCCGATGCCAATGTTCCTGAGTCCTCCCCACTGGAAGACCGAATACTCGATGGTCATCTGCCTGATAGTACGATTTCACTAATATATAAGAAGTTAATCAACAATCTGGCAGATCTCCTCGTGCGTCTCAGGGAGGCCTGGGTTGGGGACGGGTTGGAACTGGATGACGAAGAATGGCAGTCTGCTCTGTCTTCCCCGAAGGAGGTAGCCATTACCACCGGTCTCCGTCTCGTCCAACTCAAAATTCTTCATCGCATATATGTTACCGGTCCTCGTTTGGTCTCCATGGGTTTCTCTGAAGATGGGTTATGTAAGCGTGGATGTGGTTTGAGTGCTACTTTCCTTCATATCATCTAGGAATGCCAGGAGGTGGCTGCGTATTGGACTCGGGTGCATGCTGAAATGGAGTGTGTCACCGGAGTTGCTCTGCTGCCTGAGGCCCGGAGATGTCTGTTGAACGTGTGGGAGCCGAATGATTACAATGTCGCCCAGGCCTGGTGGGCGGCCCTTGGGAACATGATCGCCAAGAGAGATATCGCGCAGTTGTGGGGTTCCCAACGGCCCCCCACCGTGTCAGTATGGAAGGAGAATATGGACTGGTGTATGTTTAGAGAGAAGACTGTGTATTTGGCTAGGGGCAAACCTGGGGTGTGGACTAGAATCTGGGGCCAATGGAACGCCTATAGAGGAAACATATGCACACCCCCGTTTGAAGATAATCCAGACATCTCCTTATCTTACTGATCCGACATTCCTTGTGTAGTCTACTTTCCTTCCTGATGTTTGACTTCCCCACTGACTCCCCCCTGACCATCTCTACCGCTCGCTTGTTTGTTCATCTTGTATTTGAGGGTACCCCCGTATGAGCACAACTTCATATATGATGTTTTATGCCTTGGGATTTGTTCGTTTCTTTTCTTTGTTCCTTTTATAATATTATATCCTGATTTTTATCCTGTGTTGCTGCGAATCGTATCCTGTATTATTGCCAGACCTCTAGGAGATCGGCCAAAGTTTTGTGCTAAACAGTGGTCGCTTTTACGTGTTCTAGCGGCCGGCCCCTGTGGTTGTAGGCCCATGGTTGTAATCTTAACTAATTGCACAATAAAGTTTTTATAAAAATAAAAAAAAGCTTAGAGCTGTAGTGTAGCAAAAAGGCTTATTTTGGGTGTTTCGTGAACATAAACTCAAACTTTTAACTTAAGTTTGGTTCTTCCAGTTGATAGATCTCGCAGTCAAGAGATATCGGATGCTAAAATACCTTATTCAGAGCCCGAAACAGATCTTCTGGGCGAAGCTTGTTCGGGATGAGACAATCAGAAGACTTTGTTTCTGTCCCTATGTACATGTGATTTGAGCATACAACTAAACAACCAAATGGACGATAGGTATCTTCTATCTTACAGGCCAGAAAGTCAACCTCACTGCAATTCCTCTTTGGTACCAACACATATTACATTTTTTTATGCAGGAGACATGTTGTTGATAGTCATAGGACTCTTAAGTACAAAGTTGTACAAGATGTGATTGTAGAAAGCTATTCATTGTGTGCAGTTGACTTTATCAATCGTAATACAAAGAGATAAAAATGCAAGCAAATTGTATTAACAGCATTAGAAATGCATGCAAAATTAATGTCTGATGATGACATCATCAGCTACGAGACAATAGCACATACTCTGTGTTTAAAATCTTTTCTTTGGTAAATGGCACACCGAGCCTCCCCCAAAAAAGACCATGATAAGGCAAAAAAAACAAGCAGCGGGTCTATTCACACAGGTAACACATTCCTAACCAAATTTACAATTTTTTGCCTGCCGGGAGTACACAAAGAGATTCCTGGCAGGTGTAAATCCATTTATGTGTGTGGAAATCACGACCACGAGTGTAAAGATCTGCACAGACATAAATTCCATTAAAGTTACGGGCAATTCAAGGCATGGTTTGCCTAAGACGTTTTGGAACGCCGAAAAACGTGTACAATTGTGTGTGTTGCCAAGCTTCAAACCATTCCCTTTCCAACATGTAAAGTGTTCGAAATTTACTCCATCGAAGTACTGGCATAAATTTCCTTCCTCCTTCCAAGGGTGTGAAGGGGAATGGATCACCACTAGGTTGCTGGTGGGATTTCCGAGCAGTTTAAAAAAAGAAGTGCATTTGTGGGGTGGATCCTATTCATCTTGTGCAGACTTATTTGCTATGGAGAACTTCACACACCAGAAACAGGATACCACCTAGAATGACACAGGAAATCCCCAGCATATCATTGACTGCCTAACGTGTAAAAAGCAAGAACTTCACACTTGTGCTTAGAACCAGAAACAAGCTTCTCCCTAATCTAACTGGCCTTCCAGAAGGGTAACTCCATTTCCTTGGTATAAAATGTGCCATTTGTAAGCCATAATAGACTTAAAATTGTCTTTTATACCCCATATGAACATCACCAATCTGCCATTTGCCTCCTCGGTGACCTGTGCACCATTCCCTTGCATCTCCATGCACCAAATGTTCCTTTTGTTAAAAGTTGTCATCTCCAAAACCGATTATCTCAGAACATATGCAGAGCCTACAATGGGAAGTCTATAAACTGCTTAGAACCTTCCTTCTTTTAAGAACTAAACACAATGACCACATTTCACCTGCACTGGGGCTCCACTAGTTCCCATCATCCGCATGGCCTCTCCAATTGTTCCCAGACAAACAATGGGTAGAACTTAACCCCTTGTATGCTCGTGACGGGCAGGAGCGGTCACGCGTCACAGTGGGCGTGTGCGGAGGACGTCTGAAAACCCGCCCACTAATGAAAACTCCCACACAGCGCAGAAATTTCGCCCGCACGGAAAGGGTTAAACTCTGAACCTTTTACACAAGGCTCTTCTTGGCTGCATGTTTTCACAACTTTGCCATTGATAACACTGGATAAGCCTACCTGATACCAAAGGTAGGACACCCAAAACAGACTTTGTTTGCACTGAAAGATACAAATATTTTGGCAGCAGAAGAATTTGGTTGCAATGTTTCATACCGTTGAATGTTCTCCCACTAATGATTCAATCATCAAGATTTATAAAAGCCAAAAAAACACATCTTATTAGACAGGCCTTTTCACTATCTTATAGATGAATGCCAGCAACACTAATGTACTCGCTAATACGATACTTCCAGGTAAGAGTTTATCCCTACGGTGTTCCAGTGGCCTTCTTACCTACCCTACAAAGCGCCTCTATGTAGCCAAGGGGACATGTCTATACAAAAGTAAGAAGTAAATAAATACTGCTGAAAATAACGCCTCATACATTCATGGTGGAAGACGGCTGAAGCTGGAAAGACCTTCCCAGAAATACATAAAATAGGCTGAATTGTTATGTTATGCTAAGAGAGTTTCAGTATAACATTGCCGTGCAATAAGCAAGGCCTATGCATGTAAGACGAGTACCAGAATTGGAACCTTGGAATTCATGGCTTTGCTTGGCTCCGTGGCCATTCCTTAAGAAGAAAAATAAAGAAAGAACATATATTACAGACAAGTAGGACACTAGTATCCCCGCCTCAAGCAGAAATAAGTCAAAATCAAGGTTCTCAAAGCTTCCACAGCAAAATAATATATAACGTACTAACATCTTTACTGTCCTTGTTTATGTGGTTTAACCCAAATATTCAGTTCATGACCAGGAGGCACTGAAAATACAAAGGTGGTACCCTGTGTGTAGAATATGCACTGTATCGTCCTAAACACTAAATGGTTACAGTGTTTAGGATGATACTCTAAGGAGCATTGGTACATGACCTCCATTACTTTTCCTAAAGAGCTCCTAGTCCCCCCCGCCTTCTCAAATTGTGTTGATAGAATATGCACTGCCCACCGATGTCCTCCATGTGAAAAACAAACTAACCTTGAGGAAAAAGTAACATAAAACTGTCTTAACTACTAGACACCTCTGTCAGTCATTCATTCAATAAATGTAACTTATTAACACTACTTCTAAGCCAGCGACCTTGAAACTATATAATATCAACTGCCATTTGCTAGTGCGCCATTGTACTGGCTTCTATGATCTTATCCTAGACCAATTGACTGATGCTATTCAATACTTAAATGAAGATCCAGTCAAGGTTCTTGCTCTCTCCAAGATACAGCATCAAAATATGCAATAGACCTCTCGGCAAGGGAGGCGGTATCTCAATTATTCAAAGCTATATCATTTAAACTGTATTTTAATGCAAATGTACTTTCTCTAGTTTTCTGATTTACAGATCACCAGGTCTAGTTAAAAAGTTCAGGGAATCTTTAATAGAGCACACAACTTCGCTCCTACTTAAACAGTCCAATTGCAACATAATCGGTGAAATTGACCGGTCTTAAAGCTGTCGCAAGCTGGATGCATGAAAATTGCTTCTAGTTCAATACCAGCAAGACTGAGATCCTTTTGTTGGGCAGACACACCTACCTACGGGAGACCACTGGTAACCAGAAATGATAGGACCTCCTCCTAAACCTAAGTCAGTGTTTAAAAACCTCGGATTTTCGATGGATCGCTCGCTACCCTTTAAAACAAGGTTAAAACCCAAGCAGGCCTCTGCTTTGGCATCTTAGAAGCCTTAACTCCAACATAGGATTCTTTACTCAAGTTAACCAACTGATTGTTCAATCCCTAGTCATTTCACACCTTGAAGATTGCAACAGTCTCTACCTGGGCACCAAAAGATCAGCCTTGAACCGATTACAGGTTGAACAAAATGCTGCCACCAGGCTTCTTTTCTCTCTCCCCAAATTCTGTTCAACCTCTCAGCTCTTAACCAAGTTTCACTGGCTTCCAGTTAAAAAGCACATAAAGTTTAAAATGCTATGCAACTCCCATAACATCCTCTACAAACAAGGAACGCCAAGTCTTGCTGCTCTGATACAATCTTACTCCCCAACAAGAGCCTTACACTTATCAGACTTGAACCTGGCCTCCATACCCAGTCACAAAAGAGCCAGAATGGGGGGGGATTTTGTTCTTATGTCCTTGCCCCAACCCGATGGAACTCTTTACCATCTTCACTAAGAAAGACTCAAAACCAGTTACGTTTTTTGGAAGCAACTAAAGACCCGGTAGTCCTCCTCCTTAGCCTACCCTGCCCTTCCTCTTCTGCTGCCGTCTTACCTGTGACCAGCACCAGTAAGCCCCCTTCAGAGACAGCAATGAGCTTTAGAAATCTTTTTTACATCGCGTAACATCTATGTAGGATCAGGAGTCAAAATAATGCAATAAATCTACCAAATAATGTATAGCCCTTAAGAGACCAGTAAAACAAATGCATGCTCCATCAGGCAATGTAAAATAAGTCATTATTACAGAAGAATGAAGAGGGTGGCAATGTGACTAGTGCAAACCACTCCTGAGCAATGGCTGTTCATGCAGATGCTCCTATTTGAGAGATGAAGCGGTCCATTAGACCCCTACTGAATGGGACTGGGGTTGGGGAGGGGCATGTATGAGCCAAGTGAGGGAGCAACACCTAGTGGATCAATGTATGGGGCTGCATCCTCAAAGGTAGCTGGAGGGAGAGTGTAGGCCAGCAGCTGGTGTTTCAACACTGAGACTACCAGATTACAGCTGTTTTCAGTAAAATGGAGAGAACAATAACAGTCTGAAATGGGTAGAGACTGACCGTGTCACAGTAGATAAGATAATACATCGCCTGCTGAAACATCCTCCTTAGTTTAAGGAGGAAACTTGGATTGGTCCCAATTTTTGGCAAAGATAGCCAACACTTAGTTGAGTTCATCTGTGTGGAGTCATCTAGGACAGGGCATGTGTCCATGTCCAACAGAAGAATACTCCATACTGCATCGTATGTGTGATTTGGGATTCCAAACAGGCGGGAAGGAAGAGATTTGCATTCCTATAGTAGTTTTACGCTGTCAAGCAGGCACTTCAGGTCTATAGGTTAAGATTATTAACTGGAATTCCAAATCAATCTCTAAAATGAGAGCATGTTCTAGGAGACCATATTTACCATTCACTTTCTTCAATCTTTCCTCATTCAGTTAGTCTCCAAGAAGACGTCTAAAGCAATGTCCATCATAGGTGCAAGTGCAGGGTACTTGAGCAATTTGAAGCACCTGTCTGGCTTATTGGAGCCCAATGAAGCAAGATTTTACGGCTCTCGGGTGAGATGTGTTGGAGGAGTTCCATTAAAACCGTGCATGGAAGCAGGGTGTATTCTCTGGCCCAGAATATTGAAAAAGTGGGGTATTGATGGGGGGTGGCTGAGCGGAAATCCAACCCTCGAAGCAGACTGGGTCTGCTATAAGGTGGAGGATCAGTACTAGGTCAAACAATGAGTAAGATGACATCATGATAGGAAGATCGGTCCCACCCTTAGTTTTTTCCATAATGGCTGCGTGGTCGAGGGGGTGGAGTAAGGGGCGGCCCAGAAGGGGCTGCACTATTTGTTTGTTAAACCTCGGAACTCCAAGTTCTGTATAGTGGGTCGAGGACTGAGGCTGCCACCTCAAATGCTTATAAGCCCAGAGTTGTCGGCTCTATTAACCCACCGATACGAGATTGGATATTGGCAGGTCAGGATCCAGGTGCTCATGGCCCAGTTTTAATGTTTCATCAATGCGAAGGCTCAATCGTGATGCAGTCCCCAAGAAGCACCACTTCCCCGGTGAGTGTGATCCAATAGGAAAGCAGTCCCTCCTGGAGTTCCTTTTAGTTGAAAGCCCTTACACTAGGATACAGCTTCTCAGACATGCTCAAAATCTGCTCATCAGAAAGGGTGGGAATGCTTCACACAGGGGAGATTTAGGGGCTGTCCTCACAGAATGGGTGCACAATGGTTGTGCAGGTGCCATCTACGTTCTAAACCTTCCCCATATGCTCAGAATTACTCCTACCATCTCACTGGAGATATTGTGGCACTCTGCGATGATCAGTACCGCAGACTTTCCTCAAAGGCAGAGGGTTTGGCGTTACAGCTAGAGCTGCTGACTTTTTGAAGCTGGGGATCCAGGTTTGAGGTTCGGCTTTGGCTCAATATCCTGTGATTCTGGGTAAAATCACTTAATCTTCCCCTGCCTAGGAACAGCATCTGGAGACCCCCACGGGTGATTAGCCATGCTATCCAAATCAGAGTATCTTCATCATGGCCACGCTCTGCCTCGGGTTTTAGGTTTGTGATATTACTCAGTGAACTATGGCATACATCCAATGTACAAACAAGCATTTACAATGCAATTAGTCTCACATTTACGTTAGTTTGAGCTACTGGCATTGTAAATTACAATGCCTTTTATTTATGTTTTGATTTTTAAAACATGAATAAAAGACATTGTCATTTACAATCCTAATAGCTTAAACTCTAGCGAATGCGAGACCTATTGCATTTAGAATGCTTGTTTAGTGGTGGCAGTCGACTAAAGTCAGCGATGCAGGAGGGAGTTAGCCTGCTCAAAGATGTGGAACTCGAGAGTCTTAGGGACCCCGCTCCCCGAGCGCCACTAAGCCTTTCTAGGCGCTGGGAGTATGCACACATTTATAGGGCCAATTACCAAATGTTACTGGGCACTCCTTGCGTTTAGCCACTGGTGAGACTTGCGCCCAATGAGTGAGGTTTGGTGCATCAGATGATTAGCAGCAACCACAACATCCTCTGTTGGTGTACTGTAAGGGTAAATCAGTCAGTGAATGGTTCTAACGCACACACATCTGGATGTAAATTCCACATGCTCCCACTTTAGCAGCGAATGACATTTGCTTGAAAAATTGTCTCCTACAGCTGCCTTTAAAAAAATCATAGTTTCCAGTTTAAATCAGGTACCCAAATACCCTGCCTCTGCCTACTAGTGTTCCGGCGGGAGTGAAACCACAGGGTAACAATCAAAATGAGTGCTTGTAAATCTGTGGCCTCTTAAGACATGGATTGCAAAACGAAAGTTATTCTGAGCAGTGCTCAGACCAGATCATCATATTAATGTTGTCTTTATTGCCTAACACGCAATCCTAGCAAGAAAAGGCGGAAAACCACCATCCTACAAGGAAACTGAACTCGGCAAATGCAAAATGAAATGCAGCATCATTTTCAATGCTGACAAACCCAGTCACACAGGTTAAGCAAGCACAATATGGGTGAGGCCTTATCTCTGACGACAAGAGGCAGGCGGGGAGATCCCGCAGGATGGAGAAATGCAGGCTATGTAATGGGAAAAGTCAATTATCCCCGCATCAATCAATGCAGGTCCACTTTCACTGTTCAGCAGCTTACAAACAATTAAAGTTATCCCAGATAAAAACATCATCTATAATGACGAGCTAACCGCCGCGGCGACAAACTTCTAAGTGGCTGTTATCAATCTGAATTAAATAGTGTGGAACCGGATGGTGCTAATGAAGAAGCGTGAATCTTACCCGGAACAGCGAGCGCACCTCCGTACAGAGAGCGACACGCACCTGTAGCCGGCTACCAATGGGGAAGCAGCGCCGCTCAGTAGTGTGTGCCTGGAAGAAAATAGTGCTCATCGACTACATAACACCAACGGTGTAACACCGCAAGTAAAAGGTTCAGTCGTTATGGGCGGTCACAAAAGGAGAAAAGGCGGTAACAAGGAGGGACTGAGAAGCCTCATAACCAATAGGAATTCAGCAGTTACCAAGGACAATGACACCAGCCAATCTAAAATATGGGCGGAGAGTGGGTGAGGCTTCCACAGCACTTCAACGTCATACCCTACCACAGCATGCTTTGCAGAGCAAGCAGCTCATGCGCGCTGCAACGCTAGGCTCGACTTAAGAAGCATGGACTCCAATTCTTCTGAAAAAAATAATCTATATCCTTTAGAAAGCCAGGTAAAGCAGTTAGCTCCCCCAGGATCTTGACATTTCACAACTCACAAGCTCGTGTCTTTTCACATTTTTTTGATCTGTCGTTCCCTCCAACTGATTGAACAATACTTGTTCGTTCCAAAGGCTGCACTGTTTTCGCTGAAGGGAAAGTGTACCCAAGATTCTAAGATAAGAAGAACATTAGACTAAACAAGAGATCAGTCATATCCGGTGTTCATTCAGATTTCAGTCTTATGAAATCTACCTGCATAAAGAACTGCAAATAACATATTAAGCAACAAACGTAGGACACATTGCGATCTACTGCAATCAAAGAAATGAAAATCCTACCCAAAGTCTCTTGTTTCATAATCTGCATCAGCATTTTCATAATATGAAATCGCACTTAATACAAAAAAAGAAGTCTGTTTAATAATTACAGCCAATTAATTACAACCACAACTACATTGATCAAGAGTTTGGTTACTAATATAGACTTAAAAGCAATTCTCATAATAAAACATAACAAAAGATGCTTATTGAAAATCCAAACATAACATTCTCTTAGTGGGATAGGTACTGATGTTTAGTAGTGTAACCAAATATTATAGCAGATGTATTTCAGTTTATGCATAATGTGTGTAAATCTAAAAACTCTTACTTTAATATCTCCTAGTGGAATGTTATTCCCAACAGCAATGTCCGTCTTCAAAGTGTGTTGAGCAATAGCCACAGATTCCAGCTCTTGCCTTACATTGTTAAAAAGATGTAGCCACCATGGAAACAGCTTCCTAGGCCGAAGAGTCAAAGACTATCAACAGGAATAAGAGCAAGGATAGCCATTCCCACACAGGTCCTATCCAAACGAGCCAGTCACAGAGTCCTGCTCACCGGTGTCCTAGACTTTCATCTGACTACCGTGAACACCAACCTAAACATAGCCGCATAGCTCATCATGTGATTGCAAAAGTGTGGCCATATCACCTGCACACTCAGGAGCTTCAATTGGCTTTGGTATCTCTCCCAATGATCCTCAAGAACTTCTGCATCCTGTTAAAACTCTTGCTCTCCAACACGTCTCATTAGATCGCCAGCCACGTCATGATTTTTGTTAGCCCTCACAACACCCAAGCAATGACATTGCCAGACTTGAGACTGAAGTTCAAGATGGAGAAGAGAAGCTGCCAAGCCTTTTCCTGCTATGCACCCAACATTTAGAATCCATTTTGACACAGATGCAAGATTCCTCACTCCCCATTTGTAAAAGTAGCCGATGACTCGCCTCTTCACGGCATGTGTCATCTACAAGTAATAAAATTACAGTACAACCATCGAACTCAGAGAATGAAGGCCACTCCTGCGCTTCCTTCACCATCCCTTATATCTCACCACCTCACTCACTCACTCTTTACAGGAGTACTTGTGGTTTGGCTAACCTACCTGTTATACCCTAAGTATTACATTTATATATTATCAGCCTCGGTCCTCCTAGCTGCTCAGCTAAAGTGAGAGATGGTAATGGAATGTTGCTGTGACTGTGATGAATGGAATGCTTGGGTGCCTGTGTGGATGAGTGGTGACAGTTGGAGATGGGCCGAGCAGCTAGGGAAGCTGCTCCTGGTGGGGCTGGTGTAGGAGATGTAGGAGCTGGTACATGGCTAGTACCGGACTACAACTGGCTGAACTAGGATTGATACTACCCTGAACTGGAACCAATAAAGAAGACTTGAAATATACAACATGGTTTCCAGTGTCTCTATGTGCAGGGTACAACACTACCATTTACAACCATCGAAGACCTTAAATGCATCTTTAAACAACCATCTTGAACCACAAACTAACTAGTGACATCTTAATTTGTATTTCACATTCTACACCTGTGAACAATAAAGCAGGAACGGGCATGCAAGCAGATTCAATGGTCTAATACAGTCTTATCTATAACAATAATGTTAACACAGGGGTAGGAGGATGAACAAAGTTGTATGCTGGTATAAACTGCAAGGACTGTCATCAGGATAGCATGAAAACGCAACGCAAATCCCTATGGTCTTTAATCCAAATATTGACTAACTGAATGGAAAGGCAAATGACTTTCAATAAAAATCAATCAACCAGCGCTTATCCATGTGTTTCTAAATGTATTAGAATTGAAAACCTTTAGTCAGAAATGGAGCGCTGTATGGATGTTGGACAAGGCTGAGAAAACATTAAATGACAATATTTGGAACCCAACATAAGTGAGTGGTTTGTCTTGGGGAGGCCAGGGCAGTGTCCCTCCCTAGAGCGCAGTACGGCAAATTAGTAAAGCAGAGCAAATAGGTATGGTTTTGCTAAAACAGTTGAGTTCATGGTCAAGGCAGGCGAGTACCAACAGCACACAAGAGTGATACAGAAGAGAAGTAAAGCAAAGTATATGGTCATAGGCAAAACAGGTCAGTGGTTAACAGATTTACCTTAGGATGGCAGTAGGAAATGTACTTCAGATTTTACTATTCAGACTAAAGAAAGTTTTTTAAACCATTTAAACTCTTTGAATCTTTCATCAGAAGTAGATGAGAAGTGGAAACTGTAAAGTTGATATAGGATGTCACTGGTGATGTCGATCTTCATAGGACAAGGAGCTCAAGAGTGTCAAGCATTGTGATGGTGCAAATGATTGTGGTGCATCATCAGATGTCTTATAAAATCACATTCGATTTACTGTGGCGAAATGAAACTTGAGAGCGGGGGCCCCTGCAAAGAACATGGAGGCCCCCCCTGAGCCATGAGTTCAGGCCAGCCAGCCAGTACGCAGTGTGGGACTTTGTACACAAGCCTATCTAACTAACTGGTCGCAGACCGAGTCAGTGAGACCACCCTAGGATATTGTGGCTAGGATTAGAAAATTTAGCAACACCAAAATAGAAAATCTGCTACACATTTTCACGTTTTGGCACCAACACTATTTTCTCTTTACAGGTGTGTTTTGGCACCAACACTATTTTCTCTTTACATTAACATGGTGACTCAGTATTTCCTGGACCATCTTACTGACGCCCGAACTTTAGATGGTAGAAATCTTCCTTTGTTAATGTTTGCTGACGACAGCCTGCTAATTTCCAAAACTCAACAAGGCCTGCAGAAGGCGATCGGGAGATTTGAGATGTTCTGCCGGGATTATGGTCTTAAAATGAACATAGATAAGACCAAGTTCGTGGTGTTACACAAACAAAAAAATGTGAGAGGGAGAGTCACCACGAACAATGTCACACTTGAGCAGACCCAGGTTTTTACATACCTGGGTATTACGCTAGGCTCTAAACTAAATTGGAACCCGCATAAAGATCAGTAGCTACTTAAACATGCACAATTATCTGGTGCCCTTTTGAAAGAACAGCGCCTATCTTTCACGAAGCCGATTGCCCCTCTGCTAAAAATCTATAATTAAAAAATCGTAGCCTCGGTCCTGTACAGGGCTGAACTATGGGGTTTTAGCAACTTAGCGGCATTAACGACCTCCCAAAACAAATTTATGAGGGGTATAACAGGTTTGCCAAAATCCACCCCACTAATTCCCCTCTATTATGATTTGGGATGTCAGTTTTTAGAAGATATGGCACGTTATAGACCTGTGGCCTACTGGAGGAGGCCCTGGGTTACCCCTGAGCTCGCCCAGTATGCACAAGCCCTACTTGAAATCGGGGACGCTGATAGTGCGAGCAAAATCTTATGGTTGCGGCAGGTAAAGGCCACATACCCTGACATGGGTCTTAATTCTCTGTGGCAAAACCCCGCAGATAGTGCGTTCCCATCTAGAAAGGCTTTGAGGGGACTATATTGGAACATGGTTAACATGAAATGGTTCATGTCTCAAACTAGGCCTTCCCTGTCAAGAGACTTTCTGGAGACCAAACACGCACGTATTGGCATCTTATTACGGTACCTAAAGACAGGAAATGGTACCACCAATTTAGGATGAGTACCCTCCAGACTAAATAATTTACTGGTAAGTGGGGTACAGGTACCAGTATGGAATGCCCCTTCTGCCCGACCTGGTCAGAAACGATAGTTAAAAGTGTCCCCACAGGGGGTTAAGAGGCGCACTCTAGTATTATTCCTTACTTTAAACTATTTTGACAAGGGTGCTACACTTAAAACATGTGTTGGCTCCACATATATAAACCAAGTACGACCCGGAACAGGAAAGACCTGCTCAAGTGTGCACTGTTCCTAATGAACTAACTGTTCACAGTTTCAAACATAAATCAATTTCAATTTCAAATCATACTTAATATAATTATACCACAACGTCAGTTTGGTTTGTACTGTTGTTTACTTATTTTTCTTTTTTTCAGAACATGATCATATAACTTTTACTCATACTGATACTAAATTATTTAACATCCAATTGCTGTTTTTCAATGATTGTCCATATTATTTGTACTCATACAAATTCCCTCGTTGAATATCTAACATAATAGTTTTGCTACTGAACCATAGTTAGTTTCTGGCCCAATGCATTTCGGAACAGAGGTTCCTTCCTCAGGGGCTGTTTTCTGAAAATTAAAAAATTCAAATTACTCTACACATGTCAAAACCGTTCATATTTACACTACATAGATTCTGAAATAGTGCGGGGTCTAACAATGCAATTGTAAAAAATTAATTTGCTATATTCATGTTATATATAGATACATCTCTGTTGACAGTCTATCTGATCACTTATTCACTAGATTGAATCATAAAGGACACAAAAATACATAGTTACTCAATGTCAAAATCACATAAAGTTAAGATACATTGTCCTACCAGTGCCTATCTAGAAAATATTGAACAACCAGGAAATAACTCTAAACCAGGGGTCTTCAATCTGTGGGGCGCGACCCCCAGGGGGGTCGTGGAGTCCTAGGAAGGGGGTCGCAGATTGTCAGTTTGCCTACACCGAGGGGTGAAAAACAACAAAGCCTCATTCACAAGTAAAAGGTCTTTTAAAGACCTGTTAAGTACTCGGGTGCGGCTTTGTCAGCCTGGCTCACATACACGAGGAGGGGAAGGGATGGGGGGGGGGGGAGGGTGGCTGGGGGAGGAGGCTGTAAAGCACAAAACACAAACCCTCATACCTGGCGCCTGTGTGGGAGAAATGTGCCTGAGAGTCTGTTCTTCAGGTGAGATGTTACAGCCTGTCCACCCCCTGCCCCAGCAGGGAGGCACATAGATGCCCTCCCATGAGAGAGGAAGAAGAAGAAGAAGCAGAGAGATACTGACCCCTCCCCCCCCCCCCCCCCCTATGAGAGGGGCACAGAAAAGGTGGGTGATGAATGGATGGATGTGTGGATGGATAAAAGGTTGCATGGATCATGATGGATGGATGGATGTGTGAAAAGGTGGGTGGATGAATGATGGGTGAATGGATGGATGAAAGGGTGGATGGATGAAGGATTAATGTATGGATGTAAGGATGAAAGGGTGGATGAAGGATGGATGGATGGATATGTGAAAAGATGGGTGGATGAATGATGAGTGGATGGATAGATGAAAGGGAGAATGGATGAAGGATGGATGGAAGGATTAAAGGTTGCATGGATGAATGATGAATGTGTGGAAAAAGTGGGTGGATGGGTGAATGGATGGATGAAAGGGTGGATAGATGAAAGATGTATGTATGGGTGGAAGGATGAAATGGCAGATGGATGAAGGATGGATGTATGGATGGATAAAAGGTTGCATGGATGATGGATGGATGGATGTGTGAAAAGGTGGGTGGATGAATGATGGGTAGATGGATGAAAGGGTGGGTGAATGAAGGATGGATGTATGGATGAAAGGGTGGATGGATGAAGGGTGAATGTATGGATGGAAGGATGAAAGGGTGGATGGATGAAGGATGAAAGGGTGGATGGATAAATAAAAGGTTGCATGGATGAATGATGGATGGATGTGTGAGAAGGTGGGTGGATGAATGATGGATGGATGGATGGAAGGGTGGATGGGTGAAGGATGAATGGATGAATGTATGGATGTAAGGATGAAAGGGTGGATGAAGGATGGATGGACGGACATGTGAAAAGGTGGGTGGGTGAATGATGAGTGGATGAATGGATGGATGAAAGGGTGGATGGATGAAGGATGGATGGAAGGATGAAAGGTTGCATGGATGAATGATGGATGTGTGGAAAAAGTGGGTGGATGAATGATGGATGAATGGATGGATGAAAGGGTGGATAGATGAAGGATGTATGTAAGGATGGAAGGAAGGATGAAACGGTAGATGGATGGATAAAAGGTTGCATGGATGATGGATGGATGGATGTGTGAAAAGGTGGGTGGATGAATGATGGGTGGATGGATGAAAGGGTCGGTGAATGAATGATGGATGGATGGATGGATGAAAGGGTGGGTGAATGAAGGATGGATGTATGGATGAAAGGGTGGAAGGATGAAGGATGGATGTATGGATGAAAGGGTGGATGGATGAAGGATGGATGTATGGATGAAAGGGTGGATGTATGATGGATGAAGTATGGATGGAAGGATGAAAGGGTGGATGGATGGATGGATGTGTGAAAAGGTGGGTGGATGAATGATGGATGGATGGATGTGATGAGGTCTAACAGGCGCATTTATGGTTGTCGATAGTTGTTGATGATGAGGAGTACCAGTTTCTAGAAACTATTGTTGGAAGGGGGTCCTTAAGCCTAAAAAGGTTTTACAGGGGGGTCTCGGCATCAAAAAGTTTGAAGAGCTCTGCTCTAAACTCATTTTAAAGAAAATTGAAGAAAGAATGACCATATTGAGTGACGATTCATATACAGTGTAAGTCCCTATGTTTAATAACATATAGAATATACATGCTTTTGGTTTTCATTCAAGAAAATAAATGCCTAGTCCACCTATTAGTTTACACAGTAGTCCAATGTCCGGTGGTGTAGCTTACCTCGAAAATACGAAGGAAAACCCTTCCTAGTGATGTAGCCTCAAGGGATATTCAAACTGACATATCCGCCTTTCCCTGCAACTAAAAGTATAATCTACATTTATGTTGTGCACCTAAATCACTTCTCAAACGGATGGAATATCTCTAGAGTGATAACTTACTCTGTTTTAAGAAATTCGGCTCGTAGTTAAAGCCCTGTGGCAGTGCGAGTGAGGAGACTTGTCATCAAATGGTTCACCTCTGTGCTACACTTCTTTGCGTGCTATGAAAATAAACGTGAAGCTATTATCGCTTACTGCTACAATCATTAAGATTGGTGGATTATAACTCACCCTCATTGCAATATACACTTACTTGTTTACTGTCGTGTACTATGCAGTGTACGTTTCGGTTAATGTTTGCCGCTCCGCATCGGCAAAAATGAAAAGGCGTATACTCTGTTCTGGTCTCTTAAACGTACTAGGGAAATAGACAAATACTGCTGTTACTTAACTAGCGTTGCGCGATATTAAATAAACTGTCTCCCGTTTTTGTGGCTGGTCATACTTACTTTTAGAGTGTCGCTTAGGGTAAACCTCATCCGTACAGTCTGCCGTCTACGGGAAGACTGTCATGTTAGTAGATTTTCGCGCCAAACGTATTTGGCGATAACTAGGTGAATAGTAATCATGTGACTCCTAGAATCCTGGGATATGTAGTTTATTTCTATATGGCCGGTCTGGACCCTTTCTATATACCCTACAGCGAGTTGGAACATGTGAACTAAACATGTTAAAGGCACTAGTGGTTAACACTTTGATGAACTCTATCGATAGCTCACATCTTATTTGTTTGTCCCGCTTACAAAAAAATGAGGTGCATATGGCTGAAGCCCATCTGTTTGATGATGGGGATTAATTCAGGCACTGAGGCATTAAGGATGTTAAAAACAGACAGTAAGGAATCAACTGTAATCGCGATCGCCAACTTTTTACATGGAATGTGGATGACTCATGCCCGTAGGCCGAGTAACTTATAATTGCCTCTGGATACGCTAGGTCTCCCAAAAAGAGATTATATTTAACCTGGTCTAAATTAAATTCTGGCTTAAAGTACCATGGCCTGTGATTTTTGATATTTTTATTGTGTTTTTTAGACTAATTTATTGTATTTAATGATGGAGTAATTATGGACTTTTTATATTATTGCTTTCCCTCACAATGAGGACGGAATGTTAAGATATTATTGATTTAAATGTAAATGTCTTTAATGATCATGTATCGAATAAAGACTTGCGAATCGAGTGGTTTGTCTTGGGGAGGCCAGGGCAGTGTCCCTCCCTAGAGCGCAGTACGGCAAATTAGTAAAGCAGGGCAAATGGGTATGGTTTTGCTAAAACAGTTGAGTTCATGGTCAAGGCAGGCGAGTACCAACAGCACACAAGAGTGATACAGAAGAGAAGTAAAGCAAAGTATATGGTCATAGGCAAAAAATGTCCGTGGTTAACAGATTTACCTTAGGATGGCAGTAGGAAATGTACTTCAGATTTTACTATTCAGACTAAAGAAAGGTTTTTAAACTATTTAAACTCTTTGAATCTTTCATCAGAAGTAGATGAGAAGTGGAAACGGTAAAGTTGATATAGGATGTCACTGGTGATGTCGATCTTCATAGGACAAGGAGCTCATGAGTGTCAAGCATTGTGATGGTGCAAATGATTGTGGTGCATCATCAGATGTCTTATAAAATCACATTCGATTTACGGTGGCGAAACGAAACTTGAGAGCGGGGGCCCCTGCAAAGAACATGGAGGCCCCCCCTGAGCCATGAGTTCAGGCCAGGGGCGCGCCAGCCAGTACGCAGTATGTGACTGTGTACACAAGCCTATCAAACGAACTGGTCCCAGATCGAGTCAGTCAAACCACCCTAGGATACTGTGGCTAGGGTTAGAAAATTAAGAAGCACAAAAATAGAAAATCTGCGTTGCGACACATTTTCACGTTTTTGGCAGTTGCAGTGCACATGGGCAATTGTGCCCTTTATATTAGATAACTTTTTTTGAAATCAAGTGAACTATAAACATTTAATGTAGCAATGGAGGAGTAGAGTGAATGCGGGAGGAAACGAAATAAGTGTTCCAAGAATGTTGGAGTGAATGTAACGGCAGAAACGGGGTGAAGTTCCGAGATCACTTCACTGGGGTGTTGTGCTCTGGGTATTGGATATGGGTGGAGGGGTAAAGGTGGGCGAGTCACAGAAAAGCTCGAGCCAGACTTGAGCATTATGCAGGACTCTGGTTCAGCTCAAGGTCCTATTGGAACCTCGAGTCCATAACAAGCTGAACTTTCATGTGCCTTCTGCCTGGCACCCTCCATCTACACAGGATGTGGCGCTACGGTCGCAGCTGCTGACTTTGGAACTGGGAAACCAGGTTTGAGCCTTGGCGTCAGTTAATCATCCTGTAATTCTGAGCAAATCACTTAAGATTTTCAGCACCTACAAAAAATGAACGCTACCTTGCATAATAGAACTAGGGCCCACGTTAAGAGCTTCAATACAGTCGGGCTGAATTTGTGGTATATAAAAACAGCACAAAAATTCACTAAGCGGTAAAAATAAAGCCTTAACTTAACTAAAGGCAAATTGGTACCATTTAGAGGCTGATTGTACAAAATGAAACCAGAAAACCTGGATAAATTGTGTCTTCCTCACTTAAATTGTGTGACCTTAGGCTTATATCTTAATTAATCAACCTTTTTAGGTCGAGCAGACCTACATTCAATGCGTAAGCATTGATTGTGTCTGCTTTAAACCTATTGTCACCCGTATTTAGGAATGAAGACACGACTCAGACGCGCGCCTTTGCAGTCTCAGTTTTGACCGCGGGAGCGCGCTTCTGAGCCGCGCTTGCGCAGACTAACTCACAGCCCCTGCTTTCGCTTCCCTCGCATGCATTAACGGTGCACACACACAGACACAGCCAGCCCCCACCCCTCTGCATGCACGCACACACACACACAGGCGCGCGCACACATACACACGCTGCCGTCCCCCACCCCCCTGCACACACACAGACACGCACGCATACACACGCCGCCGCAGCCCTCTGGCTCTGGAGAGATGCCGGCACTATCATTGGAGTCCCACACTGGGGACTCCAAATACCATGGCCCCTGCAGCCCGCAACATGCTCCGAGTACCTCCTGTCCCCAGAAACGCAAGCACGGAGCCCCACTCACCGGGACTTCTACTCCGCAGGACTCTTCCGGGGAGACAACGTGCCCAGTCAGGTCCCGCTCCGGGGCTGCTCCCTCCGGCGTCAACGGGCACAGGGACACCGGCACTCCGCTCCTTGGCTTCCCGGGCGGACGCCGGCTGCACGCAGGGCTCTCCTCTCTGCACCGGAGCCTTGCGCCAGCCACTGCAGCCTGCCTCCTGGGAAGCTCCGGTCGCGCTCGACTTCCTGCTTCTGGTCAGGCCCCGCCTCTGTCTCGAGGAGGGCTGCCTGACTTCCGGTCTATTCATCATTCCCGGGAAGGTATTTGTCATGTGAAGAGCCCCGCTGCAGTATGTTTAACCGGCCCCGTATATCTCTTCCACGCCTGGGATAAGCTTCGCGCATATAAGTGAGGGAACTTTGTATTGGGGCAAGGGTGTGGTAGAGTGTTACTTGTTGTTTCTGTCACCTTCTAACTTCATTGTTCGTAACGTACACTGTTCACTAGTCCTTTTTTAGTGTTCTACAGTCACAGGGTCTATTTCTTTATGTCACTTTCGCGTTCTTTTAAATTAGGCAGCGCTTATTCGACGACGCGCAGGACGCGAATCTTCTTGTTTCTTTTCAAACTCGGGTAGACGGTCACGGTGAGTCTCGTTGACATTGAGGATCGCTTTTATTCATCTCTGACATGGTTTCTTTTTGCACTTGTTTTCTTACAGATTGTAAATTTTTTAGTAGTTGGTCTCGGCGAGTTTAGCGCTCGCGTTCCCCTGTCTCTCTGACAGTGAGGATCCCGTACATGCATTTCTGACACAGTTCCTCTCTATACTTGTTCCCTCACAGATCTCATGCCCATGTAGATCTTTGTACCAGATAGCAGGACTAGATGTCATTCGACCTTGCCCTTCTGAGGTATCGGGCACAGTTCATTGCCTCGTTCACTTCGTTGTTGTATGGGTGGCCTCATTTTTCATGCATGGTATGTTCACATGCACATTCCAGATTCTCATTCTTTTTGGCACTTTTGTGGTTTTGTTGTAACCCTCACGTATGACTATGGTTTACAGATTTTTAACACAATTACTTTCCGTGGAGGTGGGGTCTTGGGTTAATTAATGGTTTGTTTCACTCCTCTTGTGTTTTACTCCTGCTTTTTAGGTATCGGCCTGATCCAGCGCATGCACTGGTCTGGCCGAGATTCTAGTAGGTGCTCTGGGAAATGCTCTTTTGCCGTCGATCAGCGCACTATCACGCGCACAACCGCGCGTGTGACGTGCACGCGATCACTTTCACGGCCAATTTTTCTTATGACCTGTTCTGGATGTGGCGGGCCCCTCGAACCACTGCGTGGGCATTTACGAGTAGCTCACCGCAAGCCACAGCCCCTTTCACTTTGAACAAGGCGGTGCATGCCTTTCTTTCGGTATGGCTGGGCTTTATTTATTTATTATCTTGCCTCCCAAAGCGGCGCGACTTAAGATACCACGCCCCTCATGAGAGACCGCACGGAGTTCTTAAATGTACACCGAGCAGGGTTAGGCTCTGGGAACGTGCACTCCTCATCGCCTGGGCGCTGTGCTTCATGTTTGAGCAAAGCACGGCGCATACAAACAATGGCGGGCGGGGCTTTTTTCCTCACGGCAGTCTCCCTTAAATGTCACTTTCCACAAGGCGGCGCACGCCTTTCTTTCAGTATGGCTGGGCTTTTTTTTTATCTTGCCTCCCAAAGCGACGCAACTTAAGATACCACGCCCCCTCATGTGAGACCGAACGGCGCTCTTAAATGTACACCGAGCAGGGTGAGGCTCTGGGGCATGCAGTGGAGTAGATCTTATGTAGCCCCACCCCTCAATTGCCCTTTGAATCACTTCCGCCATGTCACTCACTACTATGGCTGCTGCAGGAAAGAACGTAGCCTGCGGGTGCACAAGTTAATACAGAGGTTTGCATAATGCACTTTCTTTGCACAATCTAATTTTCTGCATGAGGCCAGACTTTCAGGCTAGAAGGCATAAGTCACCGCCAGATTCTTTTTACCAAATATCACATTGCCTTGCAAGCACGGGAACTCAGGCGAAGAGTCAGCTGGGAGGCGCCCCCAGACCTTTCATCGGGAATGCTGCTTCCTTAGAGGGTGACAGCATGTGATCTCACCGACCGTAGCTACTGCTCCGGTTATCTAGATGTTTTACATCAGAAATAGCTTTAGATTATAACTTTACTTGAAATTATTGATTTTAAAATAAGGGTACTGAATTGCAAGAAAACTATAACCAGCCAGAACTATTATTTGTTCCTTGAGTTAGTGATACATTTTTTGCTAAAGCCAGCATGTGAATGTGCATCAAATTAACTTGTTTTCATAGATTACAATTTCCTGATGTCGGGCATGGGTAGTTCAGTCAGTCCGATTTTCTATGGGTCCTGGAACAGTGTTTGCAAATCTGCATTTAGGAATAAAATTAAAACTACAAGGACCAGAATATCAAGAAAACAGCAGGTTGGTCTCTCTTTTCACCTTGCCAGTGTAGCTCAGAAAGTCCTCTTTTTGTTTACTTTCTGGTACTGGTACTGCATTTATTCACTGTGTATGTCCCTGATTTTGCACAAATCGAAAAATCACAGCGTAAAACAGACATGCGCTTTTCTTGCAGTTAACCACATGTAACTTCATACAGTACACGGCGGTGCTTTCGCTTTACTAAGCCGTGGCGTCCATTATTGTAATGCGAGTTTCTAGTTTCTCGTGCCGCTTTTACTTTAGGAAACTGTGGCGCTGCGAGCTCTGCCATATGGGGGTTGTATCGCTATCTATCATCCCGTAGCTGTGGGCAGCCGGACACAGAGGATCGATTCGCTCGGGAGAGCACTTGTGCTCTTCATGACTGGCACAAGTGAACTATTGACATATTTCACGTGCAGGGAAAACATCAATCTATGATCCGTTGGCCTCACAGAAGGAACACAGGCACTCTGCCCCCTTTGCGTGTGTAACACCAGCCTTTTTATTTATTTGACTATCCAAGTGGCCCCAAGTCTAGTCAAATGAGGATTCTTTTTCACTTTGTATGTCCCTGATTTTGCACAAATTGAAACATTACAGCGTAAATACACTGAACATAATCTTCACAAAAGTTATTTAGAAAAGTTTAAGCTATTGCCATCATAAATTACAATAACTTTTATTTAAGTATTAATTATTAAAAAAAAATTAAAAGCCGTTGTTATTTGTAATATCAATACATCTAAGTCACGTAAATACAACACATATTGCATTACAAATGCTATAGGTGTCACATTTGCGAAAGTTAAAACTATTGGCATTGTAAATGACAAAGCTATTAATTTCGCTATTTTCAAAACCAACACATAAATAAAAAAAATTTCATTTACAATACCAATAGCTCAAACTTTCCTAATGCGAGACCTATTGCATTGCAAATGCTTGTTCTTCATTATTGTGTTTGAAAATACTTTCAGACATGCGAATTTGGAATACCAATTGTACAAAAACCCATTGGGTATGATTTAATAGACTATTTCTGCTTTATATTAATTTAGGCCATGTGCAGGATATGAATGACAACAGTCTTGCCTCTTAGTTCACAGATGGTTCACGTTGAAAAACTGTCACTTTAAATTTGTACCTCTCAGTGTAGTGCTATAATGTGAAGTATTAATGTCAAAGTTTCCGCATCCGCATGTAAAAGAAATACACTTTTGAATTTTGATGAGACTTTATAATATTTTAAGTTACGTTTTTTGTATACTTTATATAACAAACATTTTCAGGGCTGGCTCGTGCAGGGGCTCTATGATCCAAGCCAGACCCTTAATTTGTTGGCTCTCCCCCTTCTACAGAGTGGCGAGCACTGATTCAAATGTAGTGTTTGGTACATAAAAGGATGAGGATGGAGGGAGGAGCTACGCGTTGAGCAAGATGGCCGCATAGGACCTCGGCTCTGTGTAGCTAGCCCCCCCAGCCTGATGATCCTGATGGTTATCCTGTGACCGAGGTGTGTCTCCCGTTTCCCAAAGCGCCGCTGATGACCCGGCTGCTGCTCCGGTCTCGCTGCGGTGTCGGAGACTGGTGCTGTGCGAATTGAAAGCGGGGCCTGGAGGCCAGATGAGCCAGGGGACCAGAGTGACATTAATGGCCGTAGAGTAATTGAATACCAGCGGGACAATCGGCCGGAAGTGCCCGGACCGGCCCGCACAGAGACCACGCTGAGATTTTTCGCGAGAAGGAGGAGCCACCCGCAGACTTTGTGCCGACCTTGGATTGCGACTTCGGCCCTTTTGTGACACCTGGGGCCGGAGCGCACTATCAGCGCGGCGGGCCTGGATGAGAGGTGCGCCGGCCCCGAGCTACAGCTGGTGCCAAGGTGACGGTGGACGCGCTATGGACTGCGAAGCCGGCCCCGCGGTAAACTGGGGACCGGTGCAAAACAGCGGTGAGGTGGTGCCCGAGTGCGGTAGGAATAGCTTTGTATCGCAGCCGGCGATAAGGTGACAGGTGGTGCGCCATAAACGAACGGCCGGAGATCTCAGGATTGGCCGCTGTGGGGGTCTGTCTGCACTCTCTGGGGTCGGGAGTGTCGTGGCTGTGGGACTCGCCCCCCCCCCCGCGCTGATTAAAGGACATGCAGATACCGGCGGGATGTGCTGCGGTCTGGCCCGCTCTGAAGCACCAGTTGCAGGTGAGGATTGTCATTGGCGCTGTGGGTGCTTTCGGGGAAACGCTGATTCGTGGGGGGAAGTCTGGCAGCCCCGGTTGTTGCTGAATGCAGTAATAACCAGCGCCTAAGAAGACCTTGGTACCTGCCCCCTGCGACTATCAGCGGTCCTGTGTGGGGGAAGCCCGGAGTCTGGCCGCTCGGGGCTTTAGAGTCGTGAGGGAACGTGCTCTGCTCAGCCCAGTTGTGGTGCGGTGACCGCGCAACTGCCCCTATTAGTGAGGACGGACGACGGTGGTTGGCGCCAGAGCTGGCACGGGAACTTAATCTTGCCACAGCCCTCACCATAGGCGAGACCATAGACGAGACTGCTCTCTTTATTGTTGTTGCATGGGTCGCCTTGTGCTGGTTTGCGCCTTGGGTCGCATTACTGACCTGAATTGCAGAGCTCTGGGGAGGTGCTGAAGCGCAGAGTCTCGCCAAAGAGTGATAAACATGGCAGCCAGGGTGGAATCAGATAAGTCTCAGACCAAATCCGCAAGAGGTCCTAAGCCGGTCCAATTCCATAAACTGGAAAGATATACCTTGCCAAAGGGATCACCTGTGGAAGTGAAACGGGCACAGGCGCTGACTGGAGACTCTTCGGTCGCACCGGCGGAACTAACACTATCTGATGTGATGGCGGCCATCGAGGGAGTACAGACTTCGTTGGAGCACAAGATGGGGTCTCTTGATGCCAAACTGGACACAGTCACGATAGAGGTTAATCTTATCCGTACGGACCTCGCCAAAGCAAATGAGAAAGTCCAGTCCTTGGACATAAAGACCGCCAGTCTGGTAGATGATATGGCGCAACTTCAACAGGAGGTACGTGATCTTAAGGTCTCCCGTGTTTTGATGGATAGAAAGCTAGACGATTATGAAGGGAGGGCCAGACGGAATAACGTACGTATCCAAGGGGGCCCCGAGAAGGCAGAGGATCCGGCGCCTGACTTATTTGTTGAAGACATTATCCTAAACCATCTTAAACCCAAAGTGTTAGGCAATTTCTTTACCGTCGAGCGAGCTCATAGAGTGCCGGGGGGGTAGACCCAAGCCCGGCGCCCCTCCCGATCATTGCGAGGGTCCTAAAATTTAGAGATTGTGATGTGATACTGCAGGCGGCCCGAGCAAAGGGACCCCTCCAATATGAGAACGCCCCGCTCTCCTTCTTTCCAGACTTTACGCAACTTGTGCAGAATCAACGCCAAAGTTTCCTGCCAGTAAAGAAGAAGCTGAGGGACAAGGGCTTGCGATATGGAATGAGGTTCCCGGCGAGGTTGCGAGTGGAGGCGAGAGGACAGACTTGTTCTTCGATAATCCTGAAGTTGCGGCAGACTAAATTCATTGTTTCCACTCCACTTGAGTCCGAAGGACAGAATAGTGGTGTAGGGGAAGACCAGTAGGTGGGCGGGTGAGTGGGGATGGTGGAGATGAGACACTGAGACCATGATCGCTCAGAAGCGGTTCCAAGGTGCTACATTGATATTGATGCAGTGCGGTGGGGGCGGGAGGCTTTGAAAACTGGATTAGTGTCTAGCCTAGCTGGGGGGGGGGGGGGCGTGATACATCGATTCTCCTCCCCGTTACTATATTTAGTTAGAGAGTTGATTTTGAGTTAGGGGCAACAGGCATACTGCCAGTTGGGGATGGGCGTAAGCCATAAGCAGGGGTGCAGGGTGGTTGGGGGGATCCAGAGTTCGGGAAGTTGATATTGTTTGGGGGTTTGTTTGAGTTTTGCTGTTTTTTGCATCGGGTGACAGTATTGCAACTAGATGCCAGTGGTGTGGGGTAAATGTCATGTATTAGTCAGGGGTCGGGGATACGGGTGTTGAGCTGGAATGTCAATGGTCTGGGTGACAAGATAAAGAGGGGTATGGTGAATCAACTGATCAGACGAAACTCCCCAGAAGTCGTATTGTTACAAGAGACGGACCTTGTTGGAAATCGATGCATGGCCCTCCACAAAGGGGGATATAAACTTGCAGCACATGCTGGGTTCATGTCTGGATCTCGGGGGATAGGTATCCTAACAAAGAATTCCTTTCCGCTGGACATTCAAGCCACTTGGTCTGATCAGAGAGGTAGATATGTAGGTGTTTCGGGGCAACTGGCGGGGAAGACGGTCACATTTTTGTCCATTTATGTACCACCCGGCCTCCAGTCTGATACTTTGAGACTTAAGTGCCATTTTTCTAACTTTGCCTGTGGGGCTCTTAGTACTAGGGGGGGGGGGATTTCAATGCAGTATTAGACGGGGATTAGATCGCTAACCGCCGCGGGTTCTACCCCATTCACAGAGGTGGCTCCCTGATTTCCTTGAAACGCTGCCGTTGACTGATAATTGGAGGTTGCGCAACCCACACCAGACATACTTCACTCATGTATCCACTACGCATAATAGCATGTCCAGGTTAGATTACATATTGATACCGGCTGCACTGGCGGGTACAGTTAGAGACGCACGATATCTCGGCAGGGGCATTTCAAATCATTCTCCGGTGTGGTTGGAGGTCAAAGTGGGGCAGCCAGCGGTGGGAAGGGTTGCTTCTATTGCGGCGTGGCATCTGAAAGACCCGGCCACTAGGAAGGAGATACGCCAGCTTTCGGAACGCTATTTCCAGGAGAACGTAGGTACGATTGATTCGGCACAGAAAATGTGGGAAGCGTATAAAGTGGTGCTTCGGGGTGAGGTCCTCTCCTTGGTAGCAGGTAAGAAAAAAAGGCACCAGGCAGAGGTGAATAGGGTGGAACGGAAGTGATACAGTTGGAGAACGTGTTGCTGAATCTGCTGATCGGGGAGACTTACACTCACTATAAAACAGGAGGAATACCGTAACCTCTCCAGGGAGAAGGCGGTTTCGCATGACGGTGTCCTGCAGAGTCGGATCTATGTGCATGGGACAAGGCTGGCAAGCGGATTGCTTGGTTGGAGCGTGATGAGTGGGCCTCTAGGTTAGTGCCGGAGATAGAGGGGTCGGAGTCCGATAGAGACACAGACCCGCAGGCGGTCGCGGATGTGTTTTCTACATATTTTAATGAAGTGTATACCTCGGTTGGAGGATTCTCAGAGTCTGACAACGGTGACATGCTTAAGGATATTGGCATGCCGAGTCTTTCAGAAGATGATAGGGCCTATCTCGACTCCACTCTTATGGACGATGAAATCACACAAGTGATTAAAGGCATAAAATCAGGGAAGGCAACGGGTCTGAATGGTATTCCAATAGAATTGTATAAATTGAATGCCCATAAAATTGCTCCGTTTCTCCGAGCCATGTTCCTAGAAAGTAGGGAGTCAGGGCAGCTTCCATTTGACCAGCGGGTGGCCAATGTTGTGGTCATCCACAAGACTGGCAAGGTTAAGACAGCTCCTTCCTCATATAGACCCATCTCACTTCTTAATGCTGAGCCGAAGATTTTAGCAAAATTACTGGCCACCAGATTGATCAAGGTCATAACGTCCCTGGTACACCCCGACCAATCCGGCTTCATGCCACTCAGAAACACGGCCCTGAACCTGCGGAGACTGCATGGGATCCTGGGTGGTTACCCGAAGATACTGGAGCCGGCTGTCTTTGTGTCCTTGGATGCCACCATGGCATTTGATAGGGTTGAATGGGCATATTTGTTTGCAGTTTTGGCCAAGTTGGGCTTTGGTCCGGGGTTTATCGGATGGGTAAGATTGCTATATGCCGCTCCCCTAGCCAGGGTGATAGTTAACAATTGTAAGTCAGCAGATTTTTCCCTCGGAAGGGGCACAAGACAGGGGTGTCCGCTGTCCTCGCTCCTTTTCGCGCTGGCGCTGGAGCCTCTGGCGGCCTGGGTCGGGTGGGACCGGTCAATACGTGGCTTGCGGTGTCCTCCTGACTGGGAGGATAAGATCTCGCTTTACGCAGATGACATCTTGCTATACCTCACTGATCCCAGGGTGTCCTTAAGTAACTTTTTGGATGTCCTGGCCATATTTGGAAGGTACTCCGGGTTTGCCATCAACTGGTCAAAGCCGGTATTGTTTGTTTTGTCAGGGGCGCCGCCCGTAGTTCCGCAATCGTGCCCGATAAAGATTGAGCTGGTGGGCTTCACCTATCTTGATGTATATATATCCTCAGATTCGAAGATGAGGTACGTCAATAATCTGAGGCCCCCTTGGACCGTTTTAAGAAGGATGTGGAGCGATGGACGGCTCTCCCTCTCTCGTTACTTGGGAGAGCGGTATTATTTAAGATGATGGCCTTACCCAGATTCCTGTATGTGCTCCAAAATGCAATGGACCCAGTGCCATTGCCCTATTTTAAGGAGATTGAGGCGCTTCAGCGACGGCTCCTTTGGGGGGTAGACTGCGTATAGCCTTTAACAAACTAACCCTTCCGTGGTATGATGGAGGTATTGGTCTCCCGGACTTGAGGAAATATTATTGGGCCTCACATCTTGTGGCAGTAAATCACATGATCTATGGACTCCCTAGTGACCCAGGCTATGCTATGGAACGTGGACAGGCTCCTGGTGGTGATATTCTTAAAGCCTTATATGCCAGGCCCGGGAGGTTCGCGCTGATGGTCCAGACAGCACACGCTGTACAGGTTTGGCATGCTGCCACCAGGAGTCTGGGATGGGAGGGCAGATTGACGTTGGCCACTCCACTGTTGGGTTCCTGGAAACGTGGGAGTTTGTGGAAGACTAAAGGGTTTGATAAGTGGGACCTCATTGGAATCAGCCAGATCAAGGATGTATGGGGAAAGGATGGTGTGTTGACTTTTGAATTTTGCAAAAACAATACAGTTTGAATGTTACTGAACACTTTTGGTACAGACAGGTTCGACACGCTCTCCTGACTCACGTGCCCAGAGGTGCAGATCTTCCTGAGGCTTCTCCGCTTGAGGACCGAGTACTAGATGGTCACATACCAGAAAGGACTATCTCCTTGATCTATATGAAGCTCATAAATATTATGGAAGACCCGTTGGGAAGTATTAGGGCGGCGTGGGGAGCAGATGGACTGGATTTAGACGAGGAAGACTGGGTGGACGCGGTTTCATCCCCGAAAGTGGTCGCAATTCAGATGAGGCTCAGACTAGTGCAGCTTATGGGCCGTAGACCTAGACTGGTGTATGTTCAGGGAAAGGGCGGTGTATGTAGCCAGAGGTTGTCTGGGAAAGTGGGGGAAGGTATGGGGAGCATGGAATAGCTATCGAGGCGACCTGTGTACACCCCCTAGGCTACAGAGGGAAGTAGATTTACCGGAATCCCAAGTTTCGTATGATTGGTAATTGATAATTTCTATGAATGACAACTATAACCCTCACAACGATGTCAACTATTGTATACCCGATGCAAATGTTTCTTTTTCATTTTCTGTTTTGTGTTATTATAATAAAAAGATTAAGAAAAAAAAAAGGATGAGGATGAAGCACTATTCGTTGCTAATAAAATATTATGGCAATAAGTGCTAGACAGACAGAAAAAGCGGCACTGAGCCCTGCTCCTCCAGACTCTGCAGAGCTCTCTACATCAACAGCGGCAGGATTCTCCAGGAGCACACTCCGCATCAAAGTGATATTATTTTAATATCACAGACACGCTGCTTAGAGAAATAAATGTAAACAATCTCCCCGTAGCTTTCTCCTTTCTTTACTGGTGTCCGATTTATTTTTCTTGAAAATGCAGAGAGCAAAAAGAAATGCATCACTTCCAAGAATAGGGAACAAACCCCAAAGAAGACAGTTTCTTTTATTGCGGCAGATAAAGTGGGCATTGCGGGCCTTTGACGAAATCGCTAAAAGCTGGAGGGTCTGACCGACAGCCAGTGTACTGTGCTAAGGCCCCCCTGAAGGAAGGTAGGGTCCCCCGCACCACGGGGACTGCGGTGGCGAATGTGACGCCACCGCAAGCCTTAGTCAATACATGAAAGAGAATACACGTGTGATCCGATACCCCTCACACAAATTGGCTTCTTCATTTTCACATAAGGATGAAATAAAGTTCCAAGTCTGTCAATGGGGCTTTGGGGGGGGGGGGGAAACGGACGGCCGACCAGCGGGAGGCCTGCCACCCCCGGGGAGTTTTGGGGCCGGGGAGGGGGGGGGTGGAGCCAGCACCGTACGTTGGCTGGTTTTGGGCTACTTGGTAGCCTTGGGCTGGGATGGGCTGGTTTTGGGCTGGCCCCCTTTAAAACCGGACATCTTGAGTCACAGTGTTGTACAGTGCTTAGCTCTCTCCTTGGGCTGGCACTCTAGATTACTTTGGGGGTTCCTAGTTCTAGAGTTCTCCTGCGCCTTGTTGGCAGTTGGAGCTCTGGTCAGATGAGGGATGGTCCTACTTGCTCTGTGCTGCAATAAAGCTGTTTCCCAAAAGTACCTGTTCGCTGGATCTTATTTCCATTTACAACATTTGGCGACTTGGACTGGCGATGCATCTTGCCACAGCTTTCCTTGGGCTGGCACTCTAGATTACTGTGGGGGTTCCTAGTTCTGGAGTTCTCCTGCGCCTTGTTGGCAGTTGGAGCTCTGGTCAGATGAGGGATGGTCCTACTTGCTCTGTGCTGCAATAAAGCTGTTTCCCAAAAGTACCTGTTCGCTGGATCTTATTTCCATTTACAACACACAGGCCACCATTTTACATAGAAGGTGGCTGGTGACACAGCAGCCGGGCGGGGGTGTGGCGGAGGTAATCGATTTCCCACCCTCCCTCCCTGGGTTTCGATCAAGTCGATTGGGGGTGTTTTCAAGTATGGGGCCTGGGGGGCAGGGGTGATTGCTTTACTTCAGAGCGTAGGAGGGGTTTTTTGTGGTGCGCTGTGGTTTTTGGAAGGAGTTTTCTTGGGGGCCGGTGCATCTAGTTTTGCTCAATGGTTGTGGGGTTGGTTGTGTCGCTGGAGCAGGTGTGGGGTGATTTTTTGCCTTGGGGCGGTTCTTCCTAGTGTATGGGGAAAGTGTAGGAGATCGGTTGTTCATTGAAAATGATTTTCTCTATTTGTGTAGTTGTTTTTAAAGCACTGGTAGGCTGGTAGGCTGCCTTTTAGCTGCATCACAGCATTCCTGGGTTTTTAGCTGCATCACAGCATTCCTGGGTTTTTATTCATATCTCCTGGGTAAGAAGATGCCGAGGTGTACATGGTTTTGCCATTAGCATCTCCAGGAAGGGAAGATTTACAACGTGTTGGGCCAGGAGGATCAAAATAAGGGCGTTTAGCGACAAACAAGGGCTCACTAAACTGCCCGGAAGCCCTCACCAGGTGCAAATTAAAACCTGCCTCAAAGCTGGAAGGGATGCGTGCCAGTTGGGAGTATACTTGAGCAGAACATGAGGACGTCCTAAAGAGATGATCAAAAGCAGACAGCACAGCAGTCCGCATCTCATGACGACAGTTCCCGCTGCAGCTATTCTTTTTATGGCATACTGCGAAAGTTAAATCATACAAAAATGGGCTGAGACTGAGCAGGAGTTATCAGATACTTTCAAAACCATTTTATGAGCTCTATTCTGAACCTTGTCCCGTGACTCACAGCACAGCCGGCTTCCATCCCTTCAAGATGTGGAATGCTGGCCTGCAATAAAAGCACGAAGTACAACCAGCCCCCAATAGGGTGAAGAGTCATAAGCTGTTCTAGCCCTGGATGACGGCTTCCAAGAGCGTGCCAAGGCAGCAAGAGCAACAACGTCTTTATCAATTAACATTTAAGCAAACACGGGCAAGCGGCGAGAAACAAAGACACAAAGAGCGCCGCCAGTACCCTGGTCTGCTCGGCCAGTTTTGACACGCAGGCTCATGGTCTTGATGTAGAGGGAATCTTTACATCTCAAACTCCTGGTAAAGTCATCCAGCAGTGTCCCCCGCTGGTCGTATGGACGTACGATTGTCGAAAGCGTTGAGAGAGCCAACTCTGAAACAGTGGCGTAACAAAACTTAGGGGGGCCCCCCTGCAAAGTACATGCAGGGGGCCCCCCGGCTCCGGACCCAGTCTGGAGCACTCAGGCCAGGGACCTACCAATGCTGAAGGGTGGTGAAGGGGGCCCCCAGTGCTCTGGGTCCCTGCACCGCAGGGGCTGCAAGGGCTTTTGTTACGCCACTGAGTTCACTTGGTTCTACGCATATCCCTTTGCTAGGAATCTTAGAATTATCACTCCATAAGACTTCCTCTTCCCAGTCCAAAGATTTGAAGGGTGCTAATCTCCAAGGACTGACTTCTAAATTCCTTAACTAGAAATCTGAAAGATTTTTGCACCACGCCTCCAGGGGAGGGATAAAACAGAGCTGTAGCATGACACAGGCTTGTTTGTCTCCTGTGGTAGACAGGTAAGATGATGTTTGTCTTATTATTTAGTTCAGTGTGGTTTGGAGGACTTATTCAAAGAGAATGAATTAAAGAGGAGGCTGCTCTGCTTCCATCCTCTTTATGATTAAGGCATAAGTCTTGTTAGGTGAGCAGCCAATGGATTCCTGCATGCCACTTCTCCTCTTTCCCCTGGCATGATGCCAAGAAACAGTTTATTTACTCCACAATGCACTGCAAGCAGCATGGTGGGGAGAGTTTAACAAAACTTTTTTTCCCTGTCTGTGTAAAATTTGGAAAATTGTTATGGAGCCTTGCTTGGCTGATCTCGTGGAGTGGATCTCTAGATGCAGAGGGTTGTAACTGATGCTTCTGGGCCAGTTTTGTGCTGTAGCCCAGTAGTGTTTGCACACACTTTCCACAGGAGCTTTCTTTATTTAAGAAGAAGCTCAGTTTTACATGGTTAGTAGTTTTACTAAGCATATTTTGTGCTAAGAGTATCTCTTTTTGCGCTATGAACTCGCTCTCCCTTCCATTAGAAAGCGTTTCTCAAAACAGAAACATGCAAATCAAGAAAGAAAGCCTGTCTCACTCACACAGATGACACAGGCATAACAGGAGAGAGCAATAGCATTGGTCTGTTTTCCCTACATCACCTGCTACTCTAGTCCTGTTAAATATTTTGAGACTGATGATTGAAAATACTGAATGCTGTCATTGATCTGTATTTCCAATGTAAGCTGCATCTGCATGGTCCTGGTCTTATTCCAAATGAACAGCTTTCTCAACCTGGTTATCACCTGAGTGGGAATGAGGAAGATGTTGTCTCTTTAATAAATCATGATGAAATCCTTGCAGTGGAGCAAAATGGTGATATATTTTTTTAAAAGTGTTTTCTTTCAAAGACCTAAGATATGATTTTTTGGTTCCTCCCCGAGCTCTTCCATTAGTTGCAAAGGCTTTCCAGATGACTATTTAGAGCCCTTAAAAGAGGCCCCTTTTAATAACCTTTCTGCTAAGGTGTTTTTTCTGGAGGCCAACCCTTTGGCAAGGAGAATAGAGCAAATTGGTGCCCTACATTTTTTCCTTCTTTTCTTTCCTGTGGTCCTTGTCCTATGTCTCTCACCTGCTTTCATTCCAAAAGAAATTATTTGTCTTTATCCTTCCACTTCTTTACCTGGGGAGATTCCTCTGCACTCTCTAGATGTTGACAGCTGTATGCATTTACCTTCAGAGAACTTCTGAACTTCGTTCATCAAATCATTTATTATGACTTTTGGTTCAGTAAGAAAATAATATAAACCTTCAGTGGCTACCTTTAGTCATTGAGCATGAAATGAAACTTTAACCTCAAATGAGTTGTCACGTATTCCTATCTCTCCTATTTTGGGCTGCTCCATAAGGTGTATGGCTACTTGTTGGGTAGTGGCCCTAAGAATTTCAGTGTCTAGCGCGCACTGAGCAGCCACTTTACTTTACACTTTGCATGTGTTAAATATTGAGGCTATGTTGGTTCCTTTAGTCTTTGAAGCAGTGAATACATTAACACATTTTATTTATTTTCCAGGGTAAATGTATGGGTGCAGCATCAATTAATTGTTTTGTTTGATCAACCATGTCTCTTTTGTTTGTTGTATCCTCAAATCCTATAACTGAGAGGAAGAAGTGTAATCAATCAATCAATCACGGCCGGCAGGGTCTTAAGGCGCTGGGGGGGGGAGGGGGGGTTACAAAGCAGTAATGCCCTAATTACGTACTGGCACTTTTCATTATCCTGAGTATACGTTTCTTTGCCCCATTCCTACTCCCTCTCTTGAAGTTGTGAGAGGCATAGATGTATTTTGTTATGCTTACAATTTCAGGAAGTGTTTAGGGTAGAGCTCTGTCTAGTGGCTGCCTTGAAGGAGAGTTTGAAGGCAATCCTTCCTCAACTCTTAGGACTGGGAAAAAGAAGAGTATATAATGAAAGTAACTGGTAAATAATAAAGGAGTGCAGTTAAACTCAGCACTGGAAGCTTCTAAGCTTTCCTCTCACCACTGCCCAGCAACAGGATACAAGGCAATATACATGAAATCGCACAAAACCTTCCCTCCTCTCTGCAGAGGCCTAATCAATGCCTTATTAATGAGCAAAATAGACAACTGTAAAAGCTCCTTTCCTACCTTCCATGTTATGCTCTTGCCTTACTGGACAAGGACCTCAGCTTTGCCAATCAAACCCTCTTTGACCAACCCAAACAATGTTTCGCCTCCTCTTTCATACACAATGCCTGGTGTTTGTCTGCAAACAACTACTGATACAAGTGTGGCCTATTTACCTGATCGCATGCTCTCGCTGTATGCCCACATGCTAGATACACTTTGCTGCCCACCACATACTATCCACTCCCAAACTGTGTGGCACCACATCCAGGTTTGAATCTTTCAGCCTCTTTGCTCTGCTGCGTTTGTACACACTCTAGCCTGTTTTAAGTAGACACCTCCCGCTCAAAATCTGAACTCATAGTGCACCTCACTTTACTCAAATGAGTGGAATGCTGCTTATATAGTGTGGCCGCTACACAAAGGGAGCCCCGGCACAGAACATGGAAAAAAGAAAGAAGTTGTAAAAGTGTGCTACACAAAAGAAGAGAAGGAAAGGAGGACGGAAAATATATGTGATAGGAAGAAATAGAGACGAAGGAAGAATGAAAAAGGGGAATGAAGAGAAAGAAACACACAAAAGAAATAGGAGTAGGAAACAACAAAAAAGAATGAAATAAACAGAAAAATAAAGAAACAGAAGGAGGGGGAAAAGGAAGAAATGAGATGTGAAGAGGGAGGGAAAGGTGGAAAGGCAGGAAGATGGAAGTGTGAGAAATAGAGAGAACACTGATGTCATACAAGTTCTTGAGACACCCTCTCCTGTGCACCTTTCTGCTAAGCTCTGGCAGTGGCAGAGGAACGAGGAAGCGAGCGGCGTGCTGAGTGCTGCACTTGAAACATGAAGGGTAAGAGGAGGTAACAGTGTGAGGAGCAGAAGAACTGAGGAGAGACAGGCACAGAAGAGAGACAGGCACAGAGAAGTGGCTGCACGGAGAGAGGAGAAACAAAGGGATAGAAGAGACAGCAGGGGGGGGGTAAACACAGGGACCAAGGATAGACAGACATCAGTGACCGATACAGTGGGGGAGAAGTGGGGCAGAGGGAGAAGCACACACGAGAGCAAGGCACACAGAAGAGAGCAGCACAGAGGCAGTCGAAAGCAAGAGTAACATGGAGAAGAGACGGGCACAGAAAAGGAATAGATAAAAAGACAGTCCTAGAGTAGAGACAAATAAAAGAAAAGACGGAGGGCGAGAAGGCACGCAGTCACACCGGGGAGGAGAGAGACAGACAACTAGAGTGGTACAGAGGCACCAGAGTCAATTTTCCCCCTGCGACAGGCATCCAATAGGTAGTTCAGACTCCTTCGGCCAGCTTGCCACAGCTGAATAATATGGAAAGACGGTAAACGGCCAACATGCTGCCAAAAAAGGGCATGCACCAGTCTAGTGCCCAACTCCTCAATAGAACCCTGAGTACCGGTACTCAGCTTGGAAGAACTGGTGCTAAGGGATATTATTTCCTTAACGGTTCCCGCCTCTCCTATACCACCAATGCCGCCCCGCCCTCAGAATGCATTGCCGGCAGCCGGCAGGCTTCAATTACATCCTCCGAAAATCCGACCTAAGCAGCAGGACACACATACTAATCGCTCCTCACCTCCTTAGGCCTGGGCTGGCCTGCAGCTCTGAAGGAGAGCGGGGCGGGCTGTGGGCAGCAGAAGACAGGGCGACACTGGGGCCCGGCCTGGGTGAGGCTAGCCACCAGGGCAGGGCCAGGCAGGGGCAACAACGGGACAACGGCAGCAACTCCTCAATAGAACCCTGAGTACCGGTACTCAGCTTGGAAGAACTGGTGCTAAGGGATATTATTTCCTTAACGGTTCCCGCCTCTCCTATACCACCAATGCCGCCCCGCCCTCAGAATGCATTGCCGGCAGGCTTCAATTACATCCTCCGAAAATCCGACCTAAGCAGCAGGACACACATACTAATCGCTCCTCACCTCCTTAGGCCTGGGCTGGCCTGCAGCTCTGAAGGAGAGCGGGGCGGGCTGTGGGCAGCAGAAGACAGGGCGACACTGGGGCCCGGCCTGGGTGAGGCTAGCCACCAGGGCAGGGCCAGGCAGGGGCAACAACGGGACAACGGCAGTCGCACCCTTCTTCGAAGTCTATTACTAAAGTCACGCGCACTTTACAATGAGCACGCATTTGTCACCAGCCCCACCCCCACTCTGAAGACCGCGGCACCGCGGCGCGCAGACTCATAGACAAGAAACAACTGCGCGCCGCCACGCCCACGGACCATTTTAATTACGAAGACAACAAGAGAGCTGTACTGTGCAGTGCGCACTAAATATTTAAAAAATGAAAAAGGCTCAGGCAGGCTGTCCGGGCGTGCGCACAGCGCAGGCACCATAATTACTTTTAAAAATAGAGGCCGAGCCAAGCCCGAGGCACGTCACACCACCCGTGATGTGTTCTCACTGTTCATAGGCTTGCTTGCCTCTGCTGAGACTAGTGAGGGGGCCCCTGGAGTGGGGGCCCCCCTGCAGGGGGGCCTGTGTTAATACCCCCTATAATTAATGGTGAAATAGAGAAGCCGGCACGTCACCGTCCGTGGGCACAGTTTATACACCTGGCTGGCTTGCTTGCAGTGATGCAGTCGTCTTCCTCTGCCAAGAGGGGGGGGGGCGTGAGGGGGCCCTGGAGCGTGGGGCCCCCTGCAGGGGCCTGTGTTATTACGCCCCTGTTATTTAACTTTTAAATAGAGGCTGTAACTGTTCCATGGCGTGTGCACACTGTTGCTGCCTTGCTTGTAGCAGTCGTCCTCTGCCGGGAGAGAGGGGGGCCAGGGGGCCCCCCTGGAGCGTGAGGCCCCCCCGCACTGCGGGGGCTGCAGGGGCCTGTGTTACGCCCCTGCTCTGAAAACACATTTCAATGACAGGGAAAAACAATGCGGGCTCAACAATGACGACAGATAGGAGGGGTTTCAAACATAAAGGTTTATGTTCCAAGCATTATAAAATACAGCATGGTAACAACCAACATGTAAAGAATGAAAATTAGCCAAATTAGGTGTTCCATAAAGAAGCATACCCTGTTTAAATAAGGCAATGAAAAAGCATTGGGGATTTCGTAGATAAGAAGCTGCCAGCATAATGCGAACCTCAGTAGAAGTTTAGGGGAAAGGAAGGAGTGTCTAGTATGAAGCCTCCTACTCGGGAAAACCCTTTGGAGAGATCTGCTCTCTTCAGAGTCGGGGGAAAAAGTCTGTCTAACTATGGAACACTAATTAAAAGCACAATCGAAGGCGGGAGGACATCTATATTCGCTCTCACAGTCCAAAGCCAATCCCATGGACATATTTACTGGGAGTCGGTGAACTCCCTAAATTCACATCCTCACACAATTAGGTACATATCTGCTTGTCCTTGAGAGTTGCATCTTCCTAGTACTCCAGGTTCAGGAGGCTCCTCTCACAGTCACCCCTCCTCGTCTGCTGCTAGATTTCCTTTCTAAGGCATCAATATCAGTCTAATGAATACAAATAAACCTTTCTCTAACTAACGAGGAACCCGATAACGCACTTGCAGAGGGCAGAAAATAGCATAGGGCAAACTTTATAGTATATTCAGTAAATGCGGTTACATTGGCTACTATCCCACTCACTGCATCTACATATAATTCCTTAACATGCCCAAGAGTTATAGCCTACCACAATTCTTTTTAAAAAGAAACACACAGATTAATGAAGTCACAGGTTGAATTCATATATTAAAGGTAAGTGCATATAAATGATACAGAGGGTGAAGCCTAAAATTATGATGCTTCAGTCTTAAGAGGCACGTAATATCTTGGGCCAAAGGTCGTTGAAGGATAAAGACTGCATTAAAAAATAAACCTAACAAGCACTAGCAAAGTCAACAGGTCCGACTTGCATCTTTCATTTGTCAATGTGAAAACCGAGCGGATGAGTAGCGGGAGATGGGAAAGACTGTAAGGGTGAGGAACAGAGTCGTGTAAGAGTAAAAGGCATATATGGGGGCATGCATGTACAGGGAAGGAAAACAGGAACAATGCAAGCAAGCACAGTGAGGAACAAGCCGGAACAGGACACACCTAGCAGGGACAAATGTGGGCAAGGAAGAGCAAGCAAGGGCAAGGAAGAGCAAACAAGGGCAAGGAAGAGCAAGCAAGGGCAAGGAAGAGCAAGCAAGGGCAAGGAAGAGCAAGCAAGGGCAAGGAAGGGCAAGCAAGAGCAAGGAAGGGCAAGCAAGAGCAAGGAAGAGGAAGCAGGGGCAAGGAAGAGCAAGCATGGTCACGAAGAGCAAGCAGGTCCCAATTAGGGACATGGGATGCAAGTAGGGATGGGGCGATGGACAGGGGAGAACAAGCATGGATAGACAAGAGCTACCAGGGAAAAAAGGAGCAAGCACGGACAGGGCAGAGCGAGCAAGTGAGAATTAGATGTGGGCTGGATATCAATTAAGGGAGAGAGATAGTATTAAGGTGCACACAAGCAAGTGGGGATAGGGAGCACAAGCAAGTGCAGAGAAGAGCAAGCAGATTTAGGAGGTGACGGATATGTATAGCCATAGCAAGCGGGTTGTGCTGAGAGGAAGCAAAAGCAAGGAGAGGTGATAGCAAGCATGGGTCAAGAAGGATCAGCAATGGAGAATTAGATGGAACCACAGAATCCTTTGATTCTGCTCTTTGGTTCACTACATCAGGTTGTGTGGAAAGAGTTTCTCTCCCTGAAAAGACAAATGTGTGCCGCTCGCCCTCTTGTGGGAGCAAGAAGGCACACCCAAGGTAAGCCCCTGTGTGCTGAGTTAGTGGGTGATGCTGCTCCTTTACACTTCTACATTCCTCCCAGTTTAGGGAGGATTTCCTAATCTTCACAGGTCGTGCATTCCTTCGGTCCCTATGCTGTACTGACTTCTGCTGGCGCCAGCCCTCGCACTAGGGCGAACCATTCATTCCGCGACCACCAACATACATTTTTGGAAATTGACCAGATCCAATGATGGAGTGCAGGAAAATGAGAACACAAGATCAGGGCGAACCACTAGTCACTAAATAAACCTGAGCTGAACTTAGAAACAATGTGTACAGTATTTAAGTAGTACAACAACAGTAATAAACAAATGCAAAACCAATACAAAATCCAAATTGAATAGGAACAATAGAGTAAAATGTAATTAACACAATGTCAACAAAATGAAAAAAATCCAAGAAGGGGAACAATGGAGATGATTTTTTAAAGTTTTAAGTTGCAATAGCACCAAGAAAACAGTTCCCTGCTATATTGAGGTCTTAGCCAAATTTTGCAGCCTAAAAATGAATAAATTGCAGCCAGGAATAAAAAATAAAAATGCCGTATTTCGTGACAAAGCGGTACAAAAGGGGGTGGTGATGGAAGGAGCATCTGAACCAATCAAACACTCACACCCAGTCAGAAGATCTGAGTTTAATCCATCACCGTTCTTTAGCCCACTCTGCCACCACAGTTCAGACATGACCAAATGCAAATCAGTCTGACCCTGTGCCTTATGGGAACAGTCCAGCCCGAACTTCCAAGCCATGCCTTCCCTGGACCGTAAACAAGCTTCCTAGGACCGGTTTCTGGCATTCCAGCCGTCTTCAGTCAGGCTTGCTTGAATCCAGTGGTGTGGAGTGCATAGGACTCACGTCTGAGCATACCCATCCCACTCGGGGTGACAAATGCAAAAACCACAGGTGATGGACAGAATGCAGAACAATGTCATACATTCACCCCAGTACAGTGACCTGGGCCTAAATCCATCGTTTTTTTGCACTCCACACCACCCCAGTTCAGACATGGCCATATGCAAATCAGTCTTACCCTGTGCCTCATGGGAACAGTCCAGCCCGAACTGCCAAGCCATGCCTTCCCTGGACCGGAAACAAGCTTCTGATGACCGGTTTCTGGCATTCCAGCCGTCTTCAGCCCGGCTTGCTTGAATCCAGTGGCAAAGTGAGCAAGGGACTCGCGTCGGAGCATACCCTGCCACGCTTATGGCGGCCAAAAGCGGTACAAAAGGGGGTGGTGATGGACGGAGCATCTGAATCAATCAAGCACTCACACCCAGTGAAAAGATCTGGGTTTAATCCATCATCGTTCTTTAGCCCACTCTGCCACCCCAGTTCAGACATGGCTATATGCAATTCAGTCTGACCCTGTGCCTCATGGGAACAGTCCAGCCCGAACTGCCAAGCCATGTCTTCCCTGGACCGGAAACAAGCTTCCGAGGACCGGTTTCTGGCATTCCAGCCGTCTTCAGCCCGGCTTGCTTGAATCCAGTGGCAAAGTGAGCAAGGGACTCACGTCTGAGCATACCCTGCCACACTTATGGCGGCCAAAAGCGGTACAAAAGGGGGTGGTGATGGACGAAGCATCTGAATCAATCAAACACTCACACCCAGTCAAAAGATCTGGGTTTAATCCATCACTGTTCCCCCTAACACCACAACAGTTAGCCCACAGTTAGCGTTTATACCATTAATTAATTTCAAGCTATCAATATTTAAAATCAGCGAAAATTCCAAATATTTTTCTTATGAACAGAACCCCCTTTATGGCAATGATCCTATAGACCTTATAGACTAGAGGCACACCATGAATAAAGCCTTCCTTTGAGAGACTAGCAGAAGATTTTAGACGTAGTGGAGACACGGAGCTTGTGCAGCAATAAGTGAAAAATAACCTTTAAAAAAGCTGATAGCAGAAGCACAACCTCGGTGGTATTGCCTGATCTTGCACCCTTACCCCTTAACATCATTCACACAATTCCTATAGAAATGCTTTTTTAAGTGGGAAGATTATTCTTCTGAATCTTCAGCAACAAAAGGATAACTCAGCCCTCAAAGACAGAATCAAAAATCTACCTACAATTCATTATGGGGTTCCTATAGAGGTCCATGCATTCCCTCTTCAGTTGAATATCTAAGAATAGCCACCAGAACACATACCCGTAAATCTCATCATAGAATTTTCAAACAATGCCAACTTATTCCCTTCCTCTTTAGCATTCTTAACCCGTTGACCGCGGCGCAAATTCTGCTGCGGTGCGGGCGAAATAACAAGTGGGTGGGGTTCGGACAGCCCCTGGCCGTCCTCCGCACACCCCCACTGTGACGTCGGGCGACCGGGGGCCGTCAGACGCATGGAAGGGGTTAAAGGAACTCGTAGACACCCAAAATGACTTATATCTGGCAGCTCCCACTGAAGGGCCTGGAAGACAGCATCCCACAGGAAGCGCCCCTGGGCCACCGGCAAAGGAGCTATTGTAAAACTGCAGGAAGGTGCGGTGCACTGAGTTCAGGCAATCTAAGAGCAGGCATGAGCCCTTCCGGTTCAAGAGCCACCTTGTAGCCCGCCCCCCTGGGTGAAATAAATGTGATTACTTTCAGAAAGGTAAACAGGAGAAAGACAGAAGTATTCCACTCCCCTGGGTTTCTATTAGGATAATAATGCTTCACACTGCTGCCAGCACAAAGTTCGATGACAGGGCGAATACGCGCTCGCCATAGCGCTGTTTATATTTGCATCGCGCTTTCACTTTTAGTGAAAGCAAAAGCTTGTTGCAAAAATAAACATGCGGCGCCCTGTCGCCTTTTGGGAGGCCATCAGGTCTGGATCTCAGAGGCTTGTTTACATAACACGCCTCTGAGATAAGAAATCGCTTCACACAGCCATAAAGCAGGAGACCCAGTCCGGATGGGCCGTCCCAAAAAGGACCAAGGGCGGTAAAACAGAAGCCTCATTTTCAATGGGAAACCACCGTTTACCATAATGGTGACGCTACCTAATGAAAATGAGGGGCTTCAAGCCTCCTTCTGAAATATACTCGCCCACAATATGTGTAGCAGACGCGAGCAGCGCATGCGCACTACAACGCAGGTCTGCGAGACCTAAAAAAGAAAGCCTTTGGTGCTGCTGCTTTTTTTGGGCGGTATGAGAAACATTGCAAATAAATAGAAAAGAATGTGCAAAATTGGTTTGAAGCACGAGTGGTGGCGGGAAAGAGTGGAAATAGCAGAAGGTGGGGAAGCAAAACATAGCGGATATAGAGAAGCAACGGGGAGGGCACGTGGGGGAGCAATGCAGAAGGGGGTGGAGAGAAGAAGCAAAAGATGACAGAAGGAGAGTTCAGGTGAGGAAAGCAACCTGGAGGGAGGGGTGACAAACACCACATAGGGTTGTTATGAGGCAGAGAAACAACAGGTGAAGAAAGCAACCTGGAGTGGGCTGGGGACAAGCACGCAGGCAAGAAAACTGCAGGGAGGGCACAAGATATCGCAACATGCAAGGGGTAAGGAGAACCACAAGGGCAACAGTGAGCAACAGAGTGCCGGGGGAGAGAAGCATACCATGGAGACAGACACTCGCATGCAGTGCTTAACCGAAAATAACAAGGAGTGCTTGAAAAGAAAGCAGTAGAAACATACATGCCAGCCAATCAAAAGAGATGGTAAAGAGGAGATATGCTCATGGGCAGGACAAACACAAGATTGACGAGCTGGTGCACAACTAAGAAGCACACAAATGAGTGGCATTAAACCCAACCAATGGGTGCGTTGCAAGCGTCTCTATGTTCTTTCTATGCCCATCACACGTTTTACCCCTTTAGAAAGGCTTAACCTAAAAATGAAGCCACCAGTTGGCCACACACCTGCAGATCCGGACTCTACTCTGTGTTCCACCATAGGTACCTGGATGGAGACTTAGTTCAGGGTAAGGGCTATGTGTAAACCCAGTCGCATGGCGACGCTGAGAAACACGCAATAGACCGCAATATTCATGAAGAGTACTCTTGAGGAGTAGTAGGGCCAGTGTTCCCGATAGGGTGTGAGCACCCGACCTTTCCAGAGCGCTCAGACACTACTTCTAAGCACGCACGGCACAGCCTCCCACTGCCTGCATCAGGAGAGTTCATCAGCGCTGCATTTAAAAAACAAACACCGCCAACCATTGGTCATTCTTCACAGCAAAGCAGCACGTGCATTGGCAGCCCCTGCAAAGGAGCAGATCCCTGCAGAGGGCAGCAGGACATTGCAGCAGGTAAGTTTTCTTCCAGGCCTCAGAGTTTCAGAAGGGTCACACGGAGTTCAGAGCAAGCGGCTCCTACATATACAGCTTGCGCTGTTATATTATCCAGGTTGGCAGGCGGCATTCAAGGAGGGTCTGCGTTACAGACAATCACCGCTAATTACCTCTTATCTTGGCAGCCGATACTGATGGCTTAGCAGCTTTACCAACTCGTGCCATTTAAATTTGTAACAAATGTGACACATTTTTTTCTATTCATTTTCTGTCTGTTTACTTTAATTATTAGTCAGAGTTCATTAACACAAGCGTTAGAACATATTTAAATTTGCTTTCTATTAATGTTTCGTATCATGCATTGCTCCAAGGTTACGTTAGTGATCTCGAATAGTTAAAGTAAACCCACCTAAAGTAAACCCACCTAAAGTAACCCCACGCAGAATCTTCATGCTACAGATGTTTACATAGACGTTAGGCCTCTGCATACCAATGACTGGTATTTTTCGCTTTGAAAGGTGGAAAACTTAACAGGTATTTTACAATGACTTTTCAGCCTTGTTGACTTTAAGTATTGCTCAGGAACATTTAAATGCGTTTCCCCTTATATTTCTTCTTATTGTTCATGGGCTAGGTTAATAATCCCCGCCGAATAATTACAGAAAGCTAATTTTCCAAATGATTTGAGGCGATTTTATATTCAGTAAGTATTATTTGGGACTTTCCAAACAAAAGGCCCCTATTTTTCAGATGACAAACCTATGTGTTTACTGTCTCCTTCCTTTCTAACTTAAAAAATAAAAATATCTATATATAGTTTCCCCTACTGAAAGGCTGGATTGCCACCTCTAAAACAGAAAAGAATTACAGCCTGTTGATCATGTTTTAGGGTATGTAACTGTTACCACAGATTTTTTACAACGCATACCATTACCACGGATTTTTTACAACGCAGGTCATTTTACAACGGAAACCTTTACAACGCAATACACTACAACGCAGATACTATTACAACGCATACCATTACAACGTAAGTATAATTATAGGTAAGTTTATCTTTTTTTAAAAACATTTATTAGTGGTATTTTGTTATGGGGTACAGGGGTATTTTTAGGTTTTAGGGCTGGGTTTGGGTTTTGGGGTACAGGGGTATTTTTAGGTTTTAGGGCTGCGTTTGGGTTTTGGGGTACAGGGGTATTTTAAGGTTTTAGGGCTGGGTTTGGGTTTTGGGGTACAGGGGTATTTTTAGGTTTTAGGGCTGGGTTTGGGTTTTGGGGTACAGGGGTATTTTTAATATATATTTACAAATAATAAAATTAAAAGTAATTTTATTAATAAAATTATTTAATAATTAAATAATAAAATTAAATACAAAAATAATTATTTACATTATATATTAATATTATATACTTACCTATACTTACGTTGTAATGGTATGCGTTGTAATAGTATCTGCGTTGTAGTGTATTGCGTTGTAAAGGTTTCCGTTGTAAAATGACCTGCGTTGTAAAAAATCCGTGGTAATGGTATGTGTGCTAAAAGTACGCGTGGTAACATCATATATCCATGTTTTAGGAATGAGCAAAGGCCTACATGTAATACCTAAACAGGACATATATTTAGAAAACAAAGCCAGTAATAATTTGTAACATGACTTTTCTGTCTTCGTGTAGTTTAATTATTCAGGCAATGTCTCTGCAAATGCCACTGATTTTGGTAGTTGCTCTTGACTCGTGTGAATAGTCATTCTTGGCGCATGTAACATTGGCTGCAGCGCACAGAGACCTTAAAATGCTACACACCGTGGAAAAAATTAGAGGGAACATGGACTAGGACACCAACATCTCCACCCCCAATAAGGTCAAAGTAGCTGAAAATACCTAAACTGTGCTCAATGATTGTTTCCATAAGGATATGTGCACTGTTGAACCTCTGCTGAGTCTGTGTGGTTATTGTCCAAATGGGGTGAGGGGATAAGGAGGGAGGGACAACCTTGTGTCACTTGCAATAGGTCATATTCTCTGAGATTTCATTTAATTGAAAATGGTGCAGGCAATCTATATATGCATTTATTTCATGTTAACCTCAGGATTGTATTTCACGATCAGTGAAGTTATGAAGAACCATTTTTGTAATGCCACTCGTAGGCATATAGGCAGCCCCAGTGAGAATTAGAAGGCGCTGTCAATGGCTTTCTTGTAAGATGCTCATATTATTCCCACTAACCCTCTGTTAAGACCGAGTGGGCAGGAAACGATATACAACCAGTATATTGACATGTGCAAGAGGGCCTGGGAACAGGCTGTAGGTAAATGGAGTACTGACTCCCTCTCTGCAATCATGTTGAATATCACATGTGTGAAAAGCGGTGTATAGCAGTGAATACTTCCATGGACATGCCAAAGACGCTGATCCTCTGCCTGTGAATCCTCTGTCCTCTCCAAATAAGCATTCCTCAGAATGAGGGTCAAAGCAGCAAAGATATTTACCTGACATGGTGAACCAATTTTCTTTTCTGTATGACATGCTTCTGTACATGGGCAGACTGTACTTCTGGTTGATTTTGTAGTGAGCTTAGCAGTAACTGGCGTGCAGCCTGCGACTGAAGCTCTGTTGCAATATTTCTTTCATTACTTATAGCAAAAAATTGCCTTAAAAAAAAATCTTTAAAAATATTATTAACCTGGTTAGGAATGTGGCATTTGTTCCTTTTATTTCCCCTTATGTGGTGTTAGTATGTTTCCATACCTCCATTGATACATATGTGAGTGCTGCAGCACCGGTGACTGGCTGGGTCCGGTTCTTGACTTACTCCAGGGCTTAGCTGGAATAGATTGGCGCTTGTTTGTGGTCAGTACTGCTACAATAGTGGATTTCGGTATAACGATGGCGAACAGCAATTACTTTAAGTCTTTTATATGTGTGTTTCAGTATTTGCATGTACTGCCCGAAACTCCTCTCCCCATTCGTTTTCAGCTACCTGCACCATTTTGTTGTAGATATTACCCATATTAACCCCCCCCCCTCCCCTCCTCGGGACATGGCAGGTGTAGGCAGAGTTCTCTTGGTATTATTATTATTATTATTATTATTGTGTCTTTTGTAAAGCGCGGAGCTACCCCAACGGGGTGTCCCGGCGCTAATTGATTAACAGAAGGATCTCTCAAAGCATAGAGTTACAGGCGAAATAGGAAAGTTTAGAGCACGACGGAAATCAGGTTCAGTTTTACTCATGCACAAGTCAAGCGGCAGTTTGTTCCATCTTTGGGCGGCACATAATTCTAAAGTTTTGCCTCCTGAGCGAACTTTTTTGAATCTGGGGGTTGCCAGTAAAGATTTGGTGTTAGAGCGAAGGGCTCTCGCATTGCAGTAGGGGCGAAGAATGGATCTAAGATGGGCAGACCCATTGCCCTGCGTGGTTCGGTATGCTAATGTCATGGCTTTAAACTCAATTTGTTTGTTCACGGGTAACCAATGCAATTCACGCAGATATGGGGAGATGTGCTGCCTACGTGGGAGGCCCCCAATCAGGCGAGCAGCGGCATTTTGTACCCTTTGGAGTTTGTGGCAAAGGCCGGTGGATAATCCTAGATAAAGTCCATTGGCATAGTCCAAATGAGAGATTATTAACGCATGGACTATCGTTTTCCTGTTAGCACAGGGCAGATAATTTATGAGTTTTTTCAAGATTTTAATCTTAGAAAAACAGGCTGCCGAGACTGATTGGACCTGACACTCAAATGATAGCTGGTGGTCCCAGCGGACTCCGAGAATTTTAACGGAGTCCTTGGGGATAGGGGCTTGGCTCAGATCTTCTGGCCACCATAAATTCGAATTTAATGGGGAAGGCTGGTTAAAGAAAAGCACTTCAGTTTTACCTGCGTTCAGTTTTAGAAAATTAAGATCCATCCATTTGGCGATCTCTCTGAGGCAGGTTTTAAGGGGATCGAAAGTGAAAAGGGAGGGCTCCTCAAAAGTAAAAAGCAGCTGAATGTCGTCAGCATAAGATGTTGTTTTGATGCCTGACCGAGAAATCATATCAGCTAAAGGAGAGAAATACACATTAAATAAAAGAGGGCTTAATGAGGAGCCTTGGGGGACACCCCATTTCAATGGCCTAGCTGTAGAAGCACAGGGGGGTGGGGGTTGGACCTGTTGCCTTCGATTTGACAAGAACAAACTGATCCATTTGAGGACCTTACCCTGGATTCCTATAGCCCTCAGTCTTTCCAACAGTATGGGATGAGAGGCTGTGTCGAATGCTGCTGATAAATCCAGCAGCAACAACACCGCCCTTAAGCCCCGATCCAATGTCCAACGGACTGAATCCGCCATCTCAATGAGGGCTGACTCTGTGCTATAGCCTCTCCGAAAGCCATGTTGGGAATGGTGAAGGAGACCATGGTTCTCAATGAAACCAGCAATTTGCTGGTGGGCTAATTCCTTAAGGGCTTTACGGTAAACTAGTTTAATCTCCATAGAGTAGCCAGATCTCCAGCGTCTTTCCAGGATTTTACACGCGGATTTCTGTTGTCGTAGTTCGTCCGAGTACCAGGGGGCTGCAGGTGAAGCCCTAAAGGTTTTTATCGGCTTAAGAGGAGCCAGTGAATCAATTGCCTTGCAGACCCACTCATTGAGATTAGAAATGCGAGAGTCCAGATCTTCAGCGGGTGTAGGACAGCTATCTTTAAAATACTCCTCGAGAGAGGTCTGGGAAATTTTACTCCAGTTTCTGCCTAGTTTCCTCGGGGCAAAGGAAGGTCTGTCAATAAGAGTCAGAAGGATAGAAAAAGGGATAAGAAAATGGTCCGCCCATATTACGAGTATCGGGTCATCAATCGAGATGTCAGAAAAGTTGGAGCAGATTAAGTCCAATGTGTGTCCAGCTCTATTGGTGGGATGAACAACTAACTGGGGCAGTTCACAAGCAGCCAGAGTAGATATGAAATTCGAGCTTATAGGGCAGTCTGGATCATCAACATGTAAGTTACAGTCCCCAAGGACCGTAAAATTAGCATAACGGGAACATGATTGAGTTATGTAATCTAATAGTGCCGGGAGATGAGAAGGGTTAGAATTAGGGGGGCGATATAGCAAAAGGCCCGAGAATGATACTGATGCTGAAAGTTTAATACAAAAAGGAAGCTCTTCAATACTATCAATAGGGTCAAAGTGCGGAGAGGTGATCGTCCATTTATTTTTTTAAATAATGACCAGTCTGCCCCCCTTCTTACCGCCCTGTCGGTTTGCACAAATAATTTTAGAGCCTTCAGGGATTGCCAAGGTAGTGGCGGGGCTAGTCTCTTCATTGAGCCAGGTCTCGGTCAGAAACAGAAAGTCCCAATCATTATCCAAAAGGGATTGCTGAATGTCAGAGGAGTGCTTGGCCAAAGACCTACAATTTATCAGTGCAATCTTAATGAGAATAGTCAATTTGGGGCCCCGTGAGGGTGGCCAGGATAATCCCTTATTAAAATCCTTAAAAGTGTTTGAGGAGAAGCCACATTGCTTACAGAGAATATCCACACTTCAGGGTTCCAGCAGGTTGGCCCCGCCGTGAGAGCAGCCCAAGGGTCGTAATGCATATAGTTCCCTGCGACTGTAGGTGGTTCTTACCCGGTTAGTGTACCCGACAGCTTGACTGGCCCCGGCCGCGTTCTGGCCGCGACGGGCGCAGACGGGCTTACCTTCGGCGCGGCCGTGAGGGTGGAGCCATTTTATGCAGTGGAGGGCGTGGGGAGAAAACAACTAGACCTCCAACCCCAGCCTCCCTCCAATGTGGCGGCTATGTCGTTTACCTGATCACCGCCTAATCGGCTGAGGGGAAGATTGTCACCGGGCAAGTGAGTACAAAAGTGCCAATGTGCATAACAAGTATAAAATAGCAGAGCAATGTTAAAAGCAGCCATGTTGTTCACCAGTGTGACTGCTGCACGGCTAAAGTTTATAGGGGTAAATGAGAGTAGAGTGTCGTAAGGTGGAGTGTTATGGGGTGGAGTAGAGTTCAGTAGAGTGGACTGACAGACTGGCGTAGAGTGGTGTGGAGGTAGTAGAGTGTCGTAGAGTAGAAAGGTGTAGAGTGGAGTAGAGGGCCATGGAGTGGTATGGAGTGTTGAGTAGAGTGCTGTGGAGTGACATTTAGTGGAATGGGGTGGCATTCAGTGGAGCAATGGAGTAGGGTGGAGTAGCGTATCATAGATGAGTGGAGTAAAGTGGCATGGGGTGGCATAGAGGGAGTTGCGTAGAGCATTGTGGAGTGGAGTAGTGTTGGAGAGTGGCATAGAGTGAAGTAAAGTATTGTACAGTGAAGTGGAGTAGAGTGTCAGAATGGAGTACAGTTTAATGGAGTACAGTGTCACAATGGAGTGGTGCAGTGTGGAGTGCAGAGGTGTAGAGTAGAGTGGCATGATGCAGCTTAGAATGAAGTGGCACAGAGCGCAGTGTTGCACAGTAGATTAGAGTGGCATAGAGTGAATTTGCAAAAGATGCAGTAGAGTGGCATCGAGTAGAATGCTCTAGTGCAGTGACAGGGTGCAGTGGCATAGAGCAGGGTGGCACAGATTAGAGTGTCCCAGACTACAGTGGCAGAGAGTGCTGTGTTGCAGAGTGCATTACTGAAAAGTGCAATGGCATGGAGTGGTGCACAGTAAAGTGACAGAGTTTAATGGCGTAGAGTAGAGTGGCACAGAGTGCAGTAGCATAGTGTGGAGTGGTGCAAAGTAGAGTATACTGGCATGCAGTGGTGCAGTGCGAATTTGGCGCAGTGGTGTACAGTGTATTGGTCTTGAGTAAAGTGGCGCAGAGTGCAGCAGCATAGAATAGAACATAGTGGCGTAGAGTGCAGTGGGGTGGGGTGGAGCAGGTTTGATTGCAGTGCCATACAATGGAATGGCACAAAGTAGAATAGAGTGACTTAGAGTGCAGTGGCATAGAGTAGATTGTTTCAGAGTGAAGAGAAGTAGAGTGCAGTGGCATAGAGTAGATTGTTTCAGAGTGAAGAGAAGCAGAGTGCAGTGGTGTAGAGTATATATGAGGGGCATGGAGTGAGTTGGCTTAGAGTGCAGAATGGGGTAGAGTGCAGAATGGGGTAGAGTGCATTGGCAGAGTAGAGTGGTGTAGAGCAGAGAGGCGTTGAGTAAAGTGGTGCAGAATAGAATGCAGTGACGCAGTGTGGAATTGTGCAGAGTAGAGTGCAGTGGCGGAGAGTGGAGTGGTGCAAGTAGACTGGAGTGGGGTAAAGTGGAGTATGCATGGTTCGTAGCGCACTGCCTTTACAGAAAACACATCCTCAATTGAAAAGGCAATTACATTTGCAGATACATACAGTTTTTCTGATAAAAGTATACAGTGCACAAGCAAAGTGTGGAAATGTCATCACCTAGTGTATTGATTTGTTTTGATCGTATGAAATAAAATATTTGTTTCCATCGCACTTCAGAATGAACAAAAAGGTTCATTTTTTTCATATTCGGATATATCTGCACAGTTAATTAACAGACATTTAAAAAAAATATGCTCTAGAAAAAAGTAGCATTATACAGCACAATCGAGTAGCCAGCATAATTGTCACACAAATCCTCTCACTTTGAAGTCACAGAAAGAAAAGCAAACATCAAGCTTCCTGGAAGATGGAGCCTGACATTTGACCTCCGTCTTTGAATGTACAGCAAATGTGACAAGATAAGAACAAGATTTAAAGGTTTGTTTACAGAAGAAATTCAGTGGTGGTGGCAGAATACAGTAAATATTTTATGGACAGGCAAGAGACGAACTCAGGCTGGACAGCCTAAAAGAAATAAAGCCAGCAAATAGAAAGCAAGCAAACGAGAGCTACAAACCCCAAAGCCAATAGTAAGCAATGGGTGGAATGCATTGCCAGGGAAGCTTTGCGGAATCCCGAAGATGTTGTTAGAAAAGGAGAAGCTTTGACCTAAAAAGCTCAGCAGCAGACATCGGACGCCCTCCATTCCTTGACCCAGACATGTGAGAGTGATTATACTGTGTGTAGAGAAGAAATTCAAGCGGATTCCTGCGATGTTCTGCACAGGGCACAGAGACGTGAGGGTCGTGAATCATGCAGTCATCCTGACCAAATATCTGCCGTTCAGACTGCTAGTAAACAATGGACAACAAGAGAAAGCAAGCAAATTCATGACTCACTCACTAATGATCTAGTATATAACGCATGCCACTGAGGACACATTCAGCCATAACAACCTAAACAGATGCAGACAACATCAAACGGAGGACCTTTCTCTAGAGGGAGGGGGTTCTCCCCCAGCCTGTAAACGAATGCAATTTCGGCTGGAATTCTGGCCTCCGTGCAGGGCACCCCAGCGATCAGCAGTACTCTGAGCGAGTGTCTCCTGGATCAGACACCTTTGCCGTGTATACTTTCACCACTACTCCACCCCTACCATGCCATCTGACCACAACCACACACACCTGCACCACATGGCAGATCGATACAGAGTGCTTACCCTGATTGACACCTTCCGATAGCTCTCAAAGAGAAAAACAAATCATGCTTTAAAAAATGTTACATTCTGCAGCTCTTTACTTTATTTTTTCAAGTACAGAACATCACTTTTTAGGTCTCACCTCTCAATGCGCATGTGCATTGAGCAGAGCGAGACTATAGCGTCTTAAACAGACTTTACCCAACTGGGCGATTTGGTGCTGTGCCCGTGGCTTTTAGGTCAATGCGCAAGCGCATTGACCTAAAATGCGCGTGCACATCATCAAATCGCCATCTGTTCCCTCAGCCGCACTCCTCCCACACCTTTGAAGTGAAGCTTAGCTTCACTTCAAAGGCCCCTGCTGCTTCACACCCTCATTGCCGCTCTCCCCGCTCCGCCCCCTCCCCTGCCCGCCATGTCGCATTTCTCCTCCCCCTTCCCCACAGCAATGCCCTCCGTCTTGTTTTATTTATTTTTTTAACTCGTTTTCGTTAGGGTTGGTGCTGTCTTTTCCTGCTGCTTCACACCCTCCTCGCCTACACACACACCTACAAGCATTCCTCAGTGCGCCCCATCACCTGCCCTCCATCTACAGGCACACCAGAGACTCACATGGCCTGCCTGCCAAAAGGGAAACACGGAGATGGCCACATCTTTAAATGACACAGTGCTGGGAGGTACAGCCCACACACGGCCTGCCACAAGCAATGTAACCAAACATAGTACCCTTCCACCCTTAGAATGAGACTGTGAACCGGGGGGAGAAGGGGTGCAGCCCTCGTGGCCAACCACACGCAATGTAAACACAAACACTGCTCTCCCTGCTATTAGACACCGTGGCACCACCGCACTGGTTTCGATGTGCACCCCACGTGCACTGCCACAAGCAATGAGACACAAACGTGCTTTCCCACCAACCACAAAGTCACAAACACACACAGTGGGGCCCCTCAAGCTGCCCACCGTGTGCTGGGAGGCACCACCGTCACCCCCCGCTGGTGCCCAGCCCCAGAGGCCGCACGCGCAGTCAGTGAGTGACGCCCTCCGGTCTGTCCCCCCGCCGGCAAAGGGTTAACAGACAAGACATGGGCTGCGCTTATCAGCGCCTTCCTCCAACCGACTTAAGTGCGTGGAGGTGTCCTTCGTCCTCCCTGGGCTGAGGGCACAAGCCACACACAATGCAAACACAGGCGCACCTCCCCCCGCCACGCTGCGCCCCTCGCTCTGCCCCTCACGCCCCGCATCCTGCCCCCTCCCTGCGCTATTGTCAGGCTGTCCTGTCCATTCCTCCTCTCCCAGCAGCCCCCCAGTGGGGCCGCATTCTTGCAAGCACTCTGCCCTCTGGGTCTCCCCACTTGGCTGCTCGCTCTCACCCCCCTTTCTTCTTTCCACTCACTCAATGTTCCCTCACTCTTGGGCGACCCCTCTCGCCCCCCGTCTCCGTCTTTACCCCCTCCTTCACTCCTTCACTTTCTCCCAGTTTCACTCAAGCGCCATAAATCTGGAAAACATCCTTTTGAGAAAAACTTGCAAGAAAAGGGCCTGTTTCCTCATTTGCATAGTCTATTCATCCCTGTGTGCGTTTCAGACGGTAAAGTAACGCTTATATAGCACTTACCACCCCTTTCTGGGGCTCTGAAGCGACTAGCTACATTAGTAGGAGCAAGCACCGGGTGGATGGAGGTTGTCTTGCTTTTGATCCTATGTGGGACATCCACCACCACCGCATCCACCACCACCGCATCCACCACCACATCCATCCACACCCACATCCATCCACACCCACCAACACCACATCCAACACCACATCCAACACCACATCCAACACATCCACCACCACCGCAACCACCACCACATCCACCACCACCACCACATCCACCACCACCAACACATCCACCACCACCAACACATCCACCACCACCAACACATCCACCACCTCATCCACCACCGCATCCACACCACACCCACCACCACCACATCCACCACCACCACATCCACCACATCCACAACATCCACATCCACCACCTCCACATCCACCACCTCCACCACTTCCACATCCACCACTTCCACCACCTCCACATCCACCACCTCCACATCCACCACCTCCACATCCACCACCACCACATCCACATCCACCACATCCACAATCACCACCACATCCACAATCACCACCACATCCACAATCACCACCACATCCACAATCACCACCACCACCACCACCACCACATCCACAATCACCACCACCACCACAGTCACCACCATCACCACCACATCCACAATCACCACCACCACCACATCCACAATCACCACCACCACCACATCCACCACCACCACATCCCCCAGATCCACCATCACCACATCCCCCAGATCCACCATCACCACATCTATATGTGTGTGTGGCTCTGTGTGTGTGTAGGTGCAAATGCAATGTTCTTGGATTTTCGTCACAATAAAATACACTGAACATAATCTTCACAAAAGTTATTTACAAACGTTTAAGCTATTGCCATTATAAATTACAATAACTTTTATTTAAGTATTAATTATTTACAAAATTAAAAGCCATTGTTATTTGTAATATCAATACATCTAAGTCACGTAAATACAACACACATTGCATTACAAATGCTATAGGGGTCACATTTGCGAAAGTTAAAACTATTGACATTGTAACTGACAAAGCTATTAATTTTGCTATTTTTAAAACCAACACAAATAAAAAAAAAGTGTTGTTCACAATACCAATCGCTCAAACGTTCCTAATGCGAGACCTATTGCATTTCCAATGCTAGTTATTTTATGGTTATACGAGTAAAGCAGGGAAGATGGATGTAGGACGGAATAACGCATGGCTTACAACACATCTTTACCATGCAAATGCTTACCACAGGTGCCGTTACAACAAAAATTTAAGTAATTCCCCAGTAAGTATATTGTGTATATCCAAGAAACACCCTCTCCATCAGGAAATAGGTAGAGGCCACTCGGAGATAACGTTGAAGGATCTTTAATTAAAATTAAACAGCGTGTGCATGATGCATTTCTGCCTTTCGGCCTTCCTCAGATGTGGCTGTATTTCAGAGAGTAACTCCACCCCCACCTTTAGCTGTCCAGAGTCACTGCCATTGGCGGCAATCCGCCGACCAATGGTCATGTGTGTACAACCTCACTGTAGTTCTGCCACAACTACAGCTCAAAGAATGCTGTAGGCTTGAGTGAATGTTACTCGGCAGTGACTAAATAGAATAATCCCCATTGATGTAGGGTAATATACTGGGATGGTGCAGGGTATTCAAATTGTGAGTCTTTGCAGGGAATTAATCATCGATCCTCCTCCGGTCCCCCTTGATGCTCCAGCCTTGATGCACGTGTGCCGGCTGGACCGTGGAACGGAATTGCAGTGAACCCGCTCTCCATGTCAATGACACGCTGCTCCTTGCAGCGGTCCAGGGAAAAGGCGTGTGCCTCGGGGCGGGCCGGAGTCTGTTCAATCCCTTGAAACACACGAGCTGCACGCAGCGGATGCCAGTAAAGCTCCGGCCTCTTCTCGGAATGGGGCCTCCCACGTGCCTCAGGCCAACGCAATCATATCCAAGAAACACCCTCTCCATCAGGAAACAGGTAGAGGCCACTCAGCGGATACGTTGAAGGATTATATATATATATATCACACAAACATCCCTCAAAGAAGAACGCAGAGGGCCAAGGGGATTACAGGTCAGGTAGCACGTTTATTTCTCACTCCAGCAATGGCGGCGAATGCATTTCGGCAACTCACGCCTTCTTCAGCGCCCAGCATTGCAACATGTCCTATTCACAAATGTTCCCTCCTGTTCTATATCTTGTTCCAGCTCCTAACGCTCCTCCCCCTAATGTGGTCGACACATCCTGCTGGAGTCCGTTGCAACACTGGACTTCAACTCCCAGGAGGCACTGTACCGGCACGGCTGGGTTGATGGCGTGGGGGAGTGAGGCAGACTGTGGGTCCCGCTGGTTGACAGGTAGGCGATGAAAGGTAAATGCCTTGGGAAGAAAGAAAATCAACGGCCGCTGTCCTGTGTCCCCTTATGGCCGCTGCAGCCAGTGTACCAAGGACAAACTATTGGGTCAGGGCAGTCAATGCGTTGAAGGATTTTATATATATATATATATATATATATATATATATATATATATATATATATATATATATATATATATATATATATATATATATATATATTACCTACTGGCTATCGCCAGTAGGTATATATAGTTAGAATTTTTTCCCTATGGGACTTTTGAAAATTCTATGTCTAATAACTTTGGCGTTTGTGGACGGAATCGGCTGAAATTTTCAGGAAAATGGCACATTTTGTTTCTGAGCAGCCCCTGAAAATTTGGTGGGGTTTCGTCAAGGGGGGGCTGAGAAAAAAGGGGGGTCCCAAAACGCGTTTTTCCCATTCATTTTTCCATAGGGCGGTTGGACTCACTTTTAGCTCGAACGGCTGAATGGATTTGCACGAAACTTGGCAAAATTGTAGGGACTGTTAGCCCGATGTGCCTTTGCTAGGTCTCAATATATGTGCTCCGGTGTCTGTCAACATTCTAAACAGTCCGGAGCGGACGCCATCTTGTCTCTCGGTAGGATCGAGAGAGAAGAAGAGGTGGAAAACGAAGGGGGAATTTAATGAAAGGGGGCAAGGTATCCCCCTCTTGACCCCCTAGGAATGTTGTTGGGGTTATTAAAGGGTCCCGTGGGGAAAATAAAAAAAAAATGATTTTTCACGGTAGAAGCGCGGCCGCGAACTGGTAGCGAAACGGGAATTCGCCATTTTGTGCTTCGTAAATTAAATTACTAGTTATAAGTGGGTGCGGGAGACGTATCCTAATCCCCTATGTTTCCTGAGGGTGGGTGAGGAGGCTGATATATGTTGATACATCTCTTCCAGCGGCTGTGTGTGAGCTTTTTTTTTTTTTTGCTGCGTGACAGTCCGGAGCGGCCGCCATCTTGTCTCTCGGTAGGATCGAGAGAGAAGAAAAGGTGAAAAACTAAGGGGGAATTTAATGAAAGGGGGCAAGGTATCCCCCTCTTGACCCCCTAGGAATGTTGTTGGGGTTATTAAAGGGTCCCGTGGGGAAAATAAAAAAAAATGATTTTTCACGGTAGAAGCGCTTCACGGGCCGCGAACTGGGCCGCAAACTGGTAGCGAAACGGGAATTCGCCATTTTGTGCTTCGTTAATTAAAGTACTAGGTATAAGGGGGTGCGGGAGACATATCCTAATCCCCTATGTTTCCTGAGGGTGGCTGAGGAGGCTGATATATGTTGATACATCTCTTCCAGCGGCTGCGCCATCTTGCCTTTTTTCGAATGCCACAATTTTGTCGTGCACGGCAGCCATTTTAGATGCCAGGCTGGTTCCAGGCTATCACCTAACCCTGCGGATGTAGTTTATGGCCCCAGCTGTAGAGAATTCAGACATGCCAATCCTCCTGATTCAGGCGTGTGAGTACTGATTTCAGTGCTAGTCTCCCGCCTCCCGATTTCTGCAAGCAAAAACCCGGGGGCATATTACGAACAACTAGCGATAATTTTTGTCTCTAACTTGTTTAGAGACAAAAATTATCGCCGCACATCGGCGATTTTTATCGCAGATAAACCTTGCTATTATCGCAGAAAAGTCAGCGATATTCATGTATTATCGAGCAAATGCTCTTAGCCATGTTATCCACCTCCCATTGGATAACATGGCTAAGAACTGCTCAGGGCAGGTGTTAGATTTTGGAGATATTCGCGCTTAGCGCGAATATCTCCAAAAGTTGGTAATAGAAGGTAGCGATGTTAGGGACTGTTTCCAGTCGCTAACATCTTGGCACGCCACTTTGCATGTCATTAGTGATAAGTATCACTGACATGCAAAGCGGGGCCCAAGATGGTCGCTATCTCCTTTTAGCTGTCACTAACTGGTGTTAGGGACAGCTTGATAATAGGGAAATAATTTTATCTCCGCTTTCATGGTTTTTAAAGCCAAAAAAGCGGAGATAAACCCCCTTGATAATATGCCCCACGATTCCTTGGGGGTTTCAGCTGACAGGGCTTGGTATTGTGTTACATGGTAATTTTTCCATGAAACGTCAGAGGGTCGATGCAGGGGTTCTAGAAGAGGTGATAAACCATTTAAGCCTCATGAACAAGCGCATGGTCTTTTAAAGATTTGTGAAGTACTCGGGGCGGCGGTGTGTGTGTGCCCTCTTTCAGGAGCGGGCGGGGGGGCACTGCCAGCAACTTGCCAGGTCAGGTAGTGTTCAACACGTGCATCACCCTTTCTCTGCCTGCTATTGCGCTCCATGCTTCGGAAAGGTAAGAAAAAGAACGTGCATTTGAGTTTGAAATGTCCGATCCTGCAGCAGCACACTTCCAAAGCCCACACATGACAATAACCCGATTCAAGGCCCCATTCACCCGTTTTTAAAAAAATAGATAACACTCCAACAAAGTAAGGTTATAAAACTTTATTAACTACTAACTTTAACAAACGGAACAAAAACTAAAAACATTTAAACATTTCTCAACACAAAAAGCAACAATGGTTAGAAGCTGTCTTTTGTGCGAATAGTCCCAAGGCAGCACAACGTGCAGAGTTCTGGACGGCACCCAGGTGATGTCGCCTGGGTGCCGCACTGGTTTAGGGATCCTACAATGCTGCTCCGAAAATTGGCGTGGGGCGTCCCGGGTGGGGCGGGGGGAGGCCTCGTCAGTAGCGGTCTGTTGTGCGAATAGTCCCAAGGCAGCACAACGTGCAGAGTTCTGGACGGCACCCAGGTGATGTCGCCTGGGTGCCGCACTGGTTTAGGGATCCTACAATGCAGCACAGAAAAACAGCGTGGGGCGTCCCGGGTGGTGCGGGGGGAGGCCTCGTCAGTAGCGGTTTGTGTCCAGTGTCACATGGCTGACACAACATGTACGACAGGCACCCAGGTGATGTCCAGTAAACTGCCGCACTGGTTTTGGTATCCTACAATGCTGCTCCGAAAATTGGCGTGCGGCGGCTCGGGGAGGGGCGTGGGGGAGCCGGCGTGAACGGGCCTCCCCAGGTGGCGGCCATCTAGCTGAGTTGTGCTCGCTCTTGCGGCCACAGCGTCTCGCTCACCATGTTGTTGAGTTGCTCCCACTCTTGCAGTGCAGCGATAGGCGGCTGCCACATGGCTCTTAAAATGGCGGACAGCTCCTCGGTTTTAGGCCTGGTCCACTGAAATGGCCCTGGGACACTTTGGAACTCGGACGCTTGCCTGCTAGGGCTTGGGCTCCATTCTCGAAAAGCGTCCGCTCAGCCGTGAAGATTGTATAAAAGTCTTGGGGGCCCCCGACTCCCGCAGGCTTCCGGTGGGGAGCGGCTGCCATGATTGCTCGCGGAATGACCACGACGGAGCCACGAGATGGTGGTGCTCTCATGCCGACGCCAGCTTCAGTCTGAATGATCCAGAAACAAGGTGGGGCTTTCATCGTTTGGGAAAAAAAAATGTTCTAAACCAATGAAAAGTGTTATTTTTAGGTCATATGACCAAGCCTTCCATCTTTAGGAAACCAAAAGTAAAATGAACCAATGAAAAGTTTTATAAACAAGTCACATGACCTGTTATGCGACATAGGGCTACAAAAAGCGTAGAAAATCCGTTGGCACGTGAGGCGGCGTCAGTAGCGGACCGATGTGCGAATAGGCCGAAGGCAGCACAACGGGCCGAGATCCGGATGGTACCGAGGTGGTGTCCAGCAAATTGCCGCACTGGTGTGGCCATCCTACAATGCTGCGCCGAAAGACGGCGTGTCCAGCTGAATTGCGGTCACTGTTGCGGTACAGTGACTCGAACGCGCCGAGATCCGGATGGCACCGAGGTGGTGTCCAGCAAATTGCCGCACTGGTGTGGCCATCCTACAATGCTGCGCCGAAAGACGGCGTGTCCAGCTGAATTGCGGTCACTGTTGCGGTACAGTGACTCGAACGCGCCGAGATCCGGATGGCGCCGAGGTGGTGTCCAGCAAATTGCCGTACTGGTGTGGCCATCCTACAATGCTGCGCCGAAAGACGGCGTGTTCAGCTGAGTTCCGGTCACTCTTCCGGCACAGTGACTCGAACGCGCTGAGATCCGGATGGCACCGAGGTGGTGTCCAGCAAGTGGCTGCACTGGTGTGGCCATCCTACAATGCTGCGCCGAAAGTCGGCGTGGGGTGCCCCGTTGGCTTATGAGGTGATGTCAGTAGTGGACCGATGTGTGAATAGGTCGGAACCAGCACAAGGCACCAAGATCCGAATGGCAAGTCCTGGATGTTGAGTGCCTCAGTTGAGATTTCTGAGCAGTGCTTGTAGGACTGTCTGAAGCTTATTTGCACCTGCTGCAGCTTCACTAGGTCCGGCGGAACTTTTTGCCTTTTCCTTTCTGCTTCTTTTCCTACAATGCGTTTCATCTGAAGACACGACCAGGTCCCTGAATGTGTGCAGGGGGACGCTATTGATTGAATGAACGCGCCGAGATCTGGATGGCACCGAGGTGGTGTCCAGCAAATTGCCGCACTGGTGTGGCCATCCTACAATGCTGCGCCGAAAGTCGGCGTGGGGTGCCCCGTTGGTTTATGAGGTGATGTCAGTAGTGGACCGATGTGTGAATAGGTCGGAACCAGCAAAAGGCGCCCTGCACTGTTGAGCCTTTTTCAATGCCTGTTTTTTGTTGTTTCCCCTCCATCAAAAACAAAACAAAAATACAAGGCGCCAAGATCCGAATGGCAAGTCCTGGATGTTGAGTGCCTCAGTTGAGAGTTCTGAGCAGTGCTTGTAAGACTGTCTGAAGCTTATTTGCACCTGCTGCAGCTTCACTAGGTCCGGCGGAACTTTTTTCCTTTTCCTTTCTGCTTCTTTTCCTACAATGCGTTTCATCTGAAGACACGACCAGGTCCCTGAATGTGTGCAGGGGGACGCTATTGATTGAATGAAAATGGCGGCTTGACACAAAGCTGACTCAAGCGTTACTGTTGGTGCTATACAGACAAAAATTGGTTTTCAGTTTGTACATTCTTCAGGTTTTTTTTTTCCATCCAAGTCTGATTGAGAGTTTGTAGAAAAATGGCTTCAGATTTTCCACATACTACTCTTCAACATTCTTCCTAAATGTAACAATGTGAAACTCACTAGGAGAACGGCTGTTTCTGTTTCCTTTCAAAATGCTGCCACCAATATTTTCTGAATGGAAGACACCATCTTGTAGCATAAAGGGCCGAAAGGGGTTCTGGTCTGGCCGATGGTTGGTGGAGACATTTTGACTATATCTTGGACCTGCCCGGCCTCGCCCAAAATGGCGCCGGTATAAATGGGACTCGTAACTCTTTGCCCGCAAATGTATATCTAGAAAATGTTATTGTAAGTGGCCCTGTCGTATTTTAATTACAAAATGTACGTCCACCGATTCCGCAACTGTTAGACACCTTTGTTCTTGTCACCTAATGGCCCGCTCGTTACGTTCTTCTACAGTGTAAATGTCTCCTCATCATATACGATTTCAGTTTGCTCCGTGGCCGGCCCACGTGGTTATAGGCCCGTATTTGTATACTGACATTTTCACAATAAAGGTTTTTAAAACAAAACACGGTAGTAGTATTTTCATTTGTAAAGTTTTTACTTTTAGTGACTGTTTTCGAATCAGTAAAAGGCAAGTGAAATAAAGCAGTCCAATTACATGACGGATAAAAGGTATAATATGTAGGAACGCAGTAAAGATAAATGGTCAAGGGCAGTTGTGTTTTTCATGTCTGCAACATAAAGTGATCGATAAGAATCTGATAATCAGGCGTATCGGCGACTAAGACAGCAGGCCGAATCTCTTTTACTCAACGGCTCCGTCATGGAAGGAAGAAACGCCCTTTTTCTCGAAAAAGGAATATATTTTACTTGCAAGACAGTTGTAAATTTTCCGGGAAAGTACATTAGCCTGGAATATTATAACATATGTTTGAAAAAAAAATATTGTTCGAAAATAATAAAAAGCGTAATTTTTAGGTCATATGACCAAGCTTTTCATCATTAAATTAACAAAAGTAAAATGAACCAATGAAAAGTTTTATTAACAAGTCACATGACCTGTTATGCTTACGTTACGCGCTGCGCGCCGCGCCTCGGATCACTTCCGGGTGCGCTAACGCGGCGTGTCATAAAACGCATTACGCGACAACGTAGGTCAAGAATATAGTCTAAATGTCTCCACCAACCAGCGTTCAGAACACAACCCCTTTCAGCAGTCCAAAAAGTTCTGTTAAATGACAACAGAGGGGACAGGCAACAAGAACCATCAGTCAAAGAGGGGAGGGCAAGTTCTTCTCTTCCGGGTCATGTTGGGGCGCTACCGGAACTGATCGAATTGGTAGTCTACAGTGTTTCTGGATGTTTCAGACTAAAGCTGGCGTCAGCATGAGACCACTACCATCTCGTAGCTCCATCGTGGCCATTCCACGAGCAATCATGGCAGCCGCTCCCCACCAGAAGCCTGCGGGAGTCGGAGGCCCCCAAGACTTTTGTAGAATCTTCACGGCTGAGGGGACGCTTTTCGAGAATGGGACCCAAGCCCTAGCAGACAAGCGTCCGAGTTCCAAGGTGTCCAAGGGCCATTTTAGTGGACCAGGCCCAAAACCGAAGAGCCGGCCGCCATTTTGAGAGTCCTGTGGCAGCCGCCTATCGCTGCACCGCAAGAGCGGGCGCATCTCAACTACATGGTGAGCGAGACGCTGTAGTCGCAAGAGCGGGCGGTAAACAGCTGAATGGCGGAAGAGGCACAGTGTAGCAAAAGCGGGCGGAATGGCAACTAAAACGATAAAGGGGCGCCCCACTACAGCTTGTCTTCAGGTCAAACGGATTGTGGGACAAGGTCCAGAATTGAAGAGTCATCAAAAGGCAAAAAGTTCCGCCGGACCCCGGGAGCCGGCCGCCTATGTCGGGGGCGATCTCAGGCTACACCAGTGCTATAAGACTTGGGGAGGGTGTCGGAGCCAAGCGTCTTCTCCGAGTCCATGGCCATCACACCGCCCCTCAGGGGCCTCCGTCAAGCTGTTTAGGAAGGTAACATATCACATTGTTTTCTAATGCAGTCAGGTCCACAAACGACACTCACTTACTTTGAGAATAGTGAAGCTGCAGTAGGTGGAAATAAGCTTCAGACAGTGTTACAAGCACTGCTCAGAACTCTTAACTATGGCACCCAACATCCAGAACTTATGCTATTTGAGAATGGTAGTGACATCGAAGCATCTCAGGGACCAAAACCATTAACGTACTTTCACGTATGAAAATCTTACTTGGGGAGGGGGCAGGAGCGAAGCGCCCCCTCCCAGTCAGCGCCACCACACCGTATGTTGAAAATCTGAAGCCATCGTTCTACAAAGTCAACCAAACTTGGATTGAAAAATCTAGAAAAATGTACAAAGTGAAAACCAGTTTTGGTCTGCATAGCATCAGTAACAACGCTTGAGTCAGCTTTGTGTCAAGCCGCCATTTTGATTCAACAAAGCACAGGCATTGAAAAAGGCTGAAATTCAGAACTCTAAACTATGGCACCCAACATCCAGGAGCTTGCTATCCGGATCTTGGAGCCTTGTGCTGTTTTCGATCTATTCACACATCGGTCCACTACTGACATCATCTTATAAACCAACGTTATGTAAATAGTTTTTTAATAAAATGTTTTACCCTGTTTCTTTGCTGGTGTGTTGTCTATATTTTTAATATTTGCATAGGGTTTGTCGTTATTTTGTGCGGGATGGGTGATGGAGCCGAGCTGTCTTGCAGCCCTCATGGTGTGGAGCTCAGTTCATCTCACTATTTTCGTATTTCTCAAGAAGGGTTGTTCCTAATATTTCTATTTTAGCGAGGTCAAAAAGAGATCCAATTAGTGGCCTACTGATTTTGCTCGATTACTTTTATTTTTTTACACGATTTTTCACTATCTGCAAAGACTAAACAGAGTATTGCGACTTTGTGCTTGTTTGTAAATAGAGAATGATCCAAAGAGAACCAATTCTAAAACAGTAAATGCTTGGACAACAATCAATCAAATGGAGAGACAAGGAGGCACGACGGATTACAACGGGGGTAAAGGCCTGCGTTAACTACCCTTCAGTATCTGCAAAGAGAGAGTACTACTAAGGCAAAAGAGGGGAGGGGGGGGGGTGCAGCGTTCAAAGCACATCAGCGTGCATAAATACGAAAATGTTTTTATCTATCACGTACTTGACATTTTAAAGCTTTTCATATTTGCTATTAAAAAACCAATGAAATTCACAGAAAAAACCATAGGTTATAGTGGATATATAGTTAGGAATTTGCATTTACAAAACCTTGAAAATTAAATGAAAAAACCATAGGTTATAGGCCATATATAGTTAGGAATTAGCATTTACAAAACCTTATTTTACTCGCATAAAACCATTGAAATTCCATATATAGTTAGAAGCGCTAACTATATATCGCGCACCCGCAATCCACTGCTGATGATGTCACATATTACATCATTCATGACATGGTCAGTGACATCACTGATGACATCACTGATGACATCTCAAATGACATCACTGATGACAACTCAAATGATATCAATGATGACATCTCAAATGACATCACTGATGACATCACTGATGACAACTCAAATGACATCACTGATGACATCTCATTTGTCATCACTGATCACATCACTCATGTGATAATACAATGAACCTCTTCAGACTCTAATATAACCTTACATACACTCAGTATAAACAGACACTCACAGACTGTCAGTCATCCATGGAGTTACTCACACACCTAGTCAGTCATGCAAAGAATCAATCACACCTCCATTTCCTCAACTATACAGTTATACACATCTTACTTATTCAAACATATAATAACACATATTTACTCTCTTATATAATCCCTGATACAAGCTCACAGTGATCGATACAGCCACTCACACATTCACTGGCTCTTATGTTCAGTTATTTATATATCTCAACTCTCACATGTATTGTGTTTTACATACGTACTTACTTGCACATGTAGCAATGAGAAATCCATTCACTCACCAACACACCCATGCACAGTCAACCGCCCATATAGCTGTTTCCACATGCACTCTTGAACTCATACTCCTAGTGAATCAACTGCTTACACATCTATGCACAGAGTCACGCACCTCCCAGCCACCCACACACACACTCAGCCTCCCATTCAAATACTTGGGCAACCAATCAATAACCCATATGGCCACTCTTATAGCTACTGATCAACACATGCAGCAGCTTACACAACAACAAACATACTGATGCACGAATTAAGACAGTTTAGTCACTAACCCATGTACTCAGTGAGACACATTTAATCACTCACTCATACAGTCAGTCATGCACCTACTAAATTCTTCATCCAGACACTTATACATCCACTCATTCTTCAATATGTGAAACATATTTAAACTTTACAGACACATACAATCACTGGATGTTGTGATCAGTGATGTCATCAGTGATGTCATTTGAGATGTCATCAGTGATGTCATCAGTGATGTCACTGACCATGTCATGAATGATGTAATATGTGACATCATCAGCAGTGGATTGCGGGTGCGCGATATATAGTTAGCGCTTCTAACTATATATGGAATTTCAATGGTTTTATGCGAGTAAAATAAGGTTTTGTAAATGCTAATTCCTAACTATATATGGCCTATAACCTATGGTTTTTTCATTGAATATATATATATATATATATATATATATATATATATATATATATATATATATATATATATATATATATATACACAAAACCTCCGTCACTCCTGGCTTCGTTGCACAGACAGACCACTGGATTTGTGCACTAAAAATAAAGATATACATCAAACACTTCCATCTCTATCTGCATTTCTGCACATCTCTAGTTCTACTGTAGGGGGCACACAGATATCTCCACGATACACATTCCACTTTAACCACTTCCGATCCCATTTTTTGGGGCAACCCCTATCTACCAAGACTTCTGTCTCCGCCAACATGCACTTGTCTAGCTCTTTCGCCCACATGGTAGTGTATGGCGGGTTTGTTCCCCCCCCACCCTCTCGCCAGCTCCTGTTTGACCAACGTGTACCCCAATGTAGTTAATTGCCGTTCGACTTCAGTGAGATCTGTTGCCGCCCATATGTTCAGCAGTCCTAGTTGTGGTGTCAAAACTAACTCCTTTCCCAAAGCAGTCTGCCTATGATTCCAGGCTTCCTCCCAAAGGTTACGTATGGCTGGGCAACTCCAAAGTGTATGATAAAAGGTGGCCTGTTGTCTGCACCCTCTCAAACAAAGGTCATTAGGTCTGGATCCTAGTTTTGCCAAAGTCTTCCCTGTCATGTATGATCTATGAAGTAACCCAAGTTGTATAAGCCTAAATCGGAGTGTGATGGCTGCTTCTCTGGGGGACATAAGAGCCAGTTGCCAATCCTCGTAGCTTATCAGGCCCAGGTCATCCTGCCACCACTCTCTACGCTTTGAAAACGTGTCTGGCAATTTATTACTCAATTTTTATATGTGAGAGATATAGCTTTGTAGAGTAAAGGCTCGTCCATCAGGCTGTCCTCTAATGGGGACTACTCCGGTATGTCCTTAAGGATCGGAAATACAGCCTGAAGTGCGTGTCGTATTTGCAAGTATCTGTATAGTTCTCCCTAGGTCAGGTGATATTGGCTCTGAAGGTCTCCAAATGTAAGTACAGAACTCTTTTTCACCAGGTCTTTCACTGCTGAGATACCTATGAGGTCCCATTTGTCGAACCCAGGCTGATATCACAGCATGCCCAGCTTCTGTGTATGCCACAATGGCGTTGCTCTAGACAGGACGCCCACCCAACCCAAACGAGAATTTGCTATGCGCCATATTTCTAGTGTATGTAATGTGGGCCCAAAGTATTTCCTTTTGTTCTTCCGATCGCTGGAGTATAAGGCCCCAAGGTAACCGGTGCGATCGGTTTGATACCTATCAAGAACGTATGCCGGGTCATCAGGGGGGTGATATAGCCAATGGTTAATAGTCACCAGCTGAGCCGCCCAATAATAGAGGTGCAGGTCAGGCAGTGCTATGCCCCCGTCGTACCAGCCTTTTGTTAGTTTCTTGATTGCCACCCTGGGGGCCCTTCCATCCCACAACATCCCACAACATTCGCCCAAAATTAGGCACAGAAACGGCCCTTCTGACTGTGACGGAGATGGCTAGGAAACAAATGGATCAGGGCGGCACTGTAGCAATTATGTTGCTCGATCTCAGTGCCGCCTTCGATACCGTCAACACTAGCATCCTCCTTGACCGCCTACGTCACATAGGAATTACAGGGAAGGCCATAACATGGCTCCAATCTTTTCTGGAGGACCGTTCCTTCGAGGTAGTCGAGAATGATGCCCACTCTAAAATCTGGCCTCTTGAGCAAGGTGTACCACAGGGCTCGTCTTTGAGCCCTACTCTATTTAAAGTATACCTACAACCTCTGGCAGATATTGTGCGTTCGTATGGCCTAGATATCGTGACCTATGCCGACGACACACAACTAGTGGTATCCATGAATCAGACTAATACCTCCCCCCCCCAATCTCATGAATTGCATGGTAGCAATAAATCATTGGATGACATCCTCTCACCTAAAGCTCAATGGTGAGAAAACCGAGCTTATGATTCTGGGCAACTCACCAATTCCGAGCCCTATGCTCGACTGGCCCCCCAGTATGGGGACCCCACCTCAACCTAAAACCCATATAAAGAGTCTGGGCATGTGGTTGGACTCTAAGTTGGACTTCAAGCAACAAGCTACTACCCTATCCGCCACCTGCTTTGGCCTGATGCGGATGCTCAGGAAGGTGCTGCCTCTTCTACCCTTCCAGGCACGTAGAATCATGGTGCAAGCCATTATCCTGTCTCGTCTGGACTACGGAAACTCATTATACTTAGGAGCCCCTGTCTCCACCACCAGAAAACTGCAGATTACACAGAATGCAGCGGCTCGCCTTCTCCTAAATCTGGGCCGACGAGATTCTGGCACAGCTGCATTAAAGAAACTGCACTGGCTGCCCATCAAGGCCAGAATTGTGTTTAAATCCATGTGCTTTATGCACAAAGCCATGTGGAAAACTGGACCAGCCATGGTTTGCTCACTTGCAAACCCTTATCTTCCTAAACGAAGTCTGAGATCCAGCTCAGCTTTCCTGGCCATCGTCAACAGAATTAAACGGGCAAGATGGGGTGGACGATCCTTCTCCTGGAATGCCGCGAGAGCCTGGAACTCCTTGCCTGACACCCTCCGTGGCGAACCTAACCTGCTGAAGTTCCGTAAGGAACTGAAAACGCTTCTTTTCACCTAAACTTGGCTCTGTGTCTTTTCATGATTCAACAATGTAGCGCTACGAGGCCTCCGGGTAGTATGCGCTTAACAAAACGCCATTAATAATTAATAATAACAGTGTGCAGATTTCGCTCTCTACTGCTTTAAAATAAGAATCTGGAACTCTGTGAGGGCAATTATGGAGAATGTACAGAAAACGAGGGAGAGCCAACATTTTAAAGAGGGCAGCTCGACCCAACAATGAAAGAGGCAGGGGCCTCCAGTGCTTCACGTCAGCGCGTAGTCTAGCAAGTGGGGGAGCTAAATTGGAGCTATAAAAAAAAGAACCGGCTCAGAAGTGACAAAGACCCCCAAATATCGAAACCCCTCCTCCGCCACCGCTATGGTGCAGTTAACTGGGAGCCGGGGGACCTGGCCCGCAGCATAAACAACATGGACTTATGCCAGTTAATCGCATATCCAGAATATTTCCCAAAGTTTGTGAAGATGTCAAGCACTACACGTATAGACTTGTATGTGGAGGCTAGATAGAACAGTATGTCATCAGCATACAGGGATATACGATCCTCCACATCATCTTCCCACCACAGCCCCCGCACCATAACATCTCGGCGCACCCATGCCGCAAGGGGTTCCGACATGAGAGAAAATATCAGCAGGGATAATGGACATCCCTGTCTGGTACCTCTCCTTAACCTAAATGTTAGTTTGACTAATTTGAGTAGACAGACCTCCCCATGAATTAGCTTGCACAATTATTTCCTACACACGTTTGGAGGAAGTATGCATTGATGTTGAGGGCTTTGGTTCAGAATAATGAGTAGCAATGCTAGTGTGTTTAAGTTTGATGCTTAAATAGGGGATGTACAGGTTTAGCCACTTGGCTGGGAACAATGGAATGTAAATATCAGATATGCATCTATTTATGTATTAGGTTACTTGACCAGTATATTACCGGAATGTGCAACTTTCAGGATTAACATACTTCACGGCAATTAGCAAAATGGCCAGTATTCTTTGTCACATAAATAAAGAAGTCCCCAATTTCTTTTATCTTATGTATCCAGTATGTACTTTCCTCTATCCCGTTTTGATGTACAATGTATTTTGAAAAGGAACTGTCTAGAATGGAATGTGCATGCTGTACATTGCACTGTCACCCTGAAATTCACGGAAGCTATTATGTTTTTATGTGCTCCTGTCATCAATTTGCATGCTAGTGGGGCACGGGTCCCTCGATTATATTATTTTATGTATCGACTCTGTTTTTCAAAAATCTCATAACTCAGAAGAGTCCAAAAAGGAGAAATGGGCATTAGAATGAATATAGATTACATTGAAAAGCTTAAAATATATAAGTAAAAACACTGGAGGTCAAGAAAAATAGCAGGATCACCACAAAGAATTAAACTGAACAAATGGAAATGTATATTCGGCATTCAAGTAAATCACTGCAATAGAATAATCTCAAGAGACAAGAAACCTGATTGAGAGACGCAACACCAACACATTTTAAAAACAAAATTCTGCAGCATTAAAACATTTACAATAAAAATGAAGATAATCAGCAGCTCATAAAAATGTGATTCTTGGATAACTGCTGCCAAATGGAGGGCAAGAAAGCGTTAAAATTACAAAATCGGTAAATTCTGTGCCTGGCTTAATCAATCAATCACTCTTGGGCAAGAACAAAAACGATTTGAAGAGGACATGACAGGAAACAACAACTGAACATTAGACTCAGCCCGCTGAAGGGCAAATAATTTTAGAAATGCAAGGTTGGCGATGCATCAAAAATGGGATATAGTTTTACCTGAAAATTTCTAATTTCTTAAAAGTCTCAGCAGGTTTATAACGTTAAAACAAGCATTTACAATGCAACGGTTTCGCCTTCGGAAAAGTTTGAGCTATTGGCATTGTAAATGGCAAACTTTTTATTTATGTGTTGGTTTTGAAAACAGATAAATAAATGGCATTCTCATTTACAATGCCAATAGCTTACTCTGTCGCAAATGCAAGACGTATTGCATTTGCACACACACACCCACACAAGAGCACCCCACACACACACACACAAGAGCCCCCCACACACACCACACAAGAGCCCCCCACACACACACACAAGAGCCCCCCACACACACCACACAAGAGCCCCCCGAAACCGTTGCATTGTAAATGCTTGTTACCTGTGTTCTCAAGCACGATGGTACCGGAAGGAAGCATAAAACAAATACCAGAGGACTGGCATATATCTGGGCTAATTGTCCCCAGGTACTACATAGAGACAAGTATAGATGTGCAAGTAGAGACAGCATTATTCGATAGTGGAGTTTGGTGGTGGCACTCTTGAAAGCAAGCCAACCAGCTACATATCAAGTGTTTAGTTCCACACGTACTAATTGCCATGAACTATGGGGTTAAGGAAAAGGTTTACAGTGACATTGATCCAAGGATGAGAAACTACCTCGAGGGTGTAGGGAATAAATCTAAGGTAGACAGCAAGTCTAGACTAAGGAGGCACTGTATCAATTCAATCACGATGCGGTGGAAATCCACGCTGCCCCCTGCAGTGCTCAACTGGCACGGTGAAGGGCTGAAAGTATGGTAATAAGGAGGGTAGACATTAGGGCTTACGGAAGAACTCAATTTCATTGGAGGGTGACACAATGCTAGAACTTTTTACATCCTCTGAACCTTCATCACATTGAGACGCTGTAGTATAAACACTCACCTATCAGTCCAAAACTAACAAATCAGATACACGCACAGCTGCAAGCCATGCATTTGGGAATATATATATATATATATATATATATATATATATATATATATATATATATATATATATATATATATATATATATATATGTGTGAACAGAAACAAAACCATTCGATTTATTGGCCTAGGAGAGGACAGGGGTGAGGAGGGGGTGGGAATGTTTAGAATGCTAGTTCCTGGGAGGTGTTGGGGGGGGGGCATGTTATTCTGGCATACAATTTATAAATATACCTTCGCTACAAATACTGTTACTGCAATTTAAAATCCTGCTACCACTGCTCCTACTGTGAATACACCTTCTGTAGACTGTATAAGTTGTAACGATCAACCTGTGATTACAGTATGGTACAACTATATGAACCCTACAATTTATGATTCGCTGTCGCGCCGGATTGTTAAGCATGAAAATTAATAAAGTATGTTTTTAAAAAAGGAGGCACTGTATCCAGTTTTTCCCTGGTTTAATCTGATCTAGCTGCGTTTATTACTTAGACATCACATCAACAACAAATATTTACTCCATCATAGCAGACGCCCAAAGCATCTTCTGATTTTAGTACTAGAAAACTCAGTAAAGGAGCACGTCTCTGAAATGTGTTCGTAGAACTCGACCACGACCAAAGAAGCCCTGAAATATGAAATAATGAATCGCGGAAAGCAAGATGGTGTAGGTTTCATGACTGAATCCCCAAAATAAGGCTGTGACTTTTAGTGTTTGAAAGTGAACTTTACAGTTCTGGGTAGGCAACTCTGAGAATTACGAACAGGTACATAAACACATGAATACCAATAGTGTAACTAAACGTACACACCAATACCCATTTGGCTGCCAGAATGCACCCCGGAATAGTAGATAAAACCTTTTGAGAAGAGGGCAGAAAAGCCTTATACTTTTGCTTTCTTGAGCCCGAGGAACACGTGTATTGATGAGAATTTTTACTTGTGGAGAAAGTTGTTCAAAACCAAGGTCGAGAATGGGATGAAACCCCTCCATCTTTCTTGGGGAAAAGAAAGAAAAGAGTAACTTTTGTGTTCTGCAGGCTGACTTCCACAACTTGTTTGTTCAAGAGAATTGAGACCTTCTGCTGCAGAATGAGGGCAAGGTTGACCAAAGTGGCATAGGAGACGGAAGGAACTGGTGAGAGGCAAACTCCTGGAAAGAGAACACACTATTTGAAGAACCCAGTAGTCCACCAAGAAATCCTGTCAATTTGACAGGTGGTAAGACACTCTCGCTCCCACAGGCCACTAGTACTCCTTCAGGAATGAGCTAAAGCAGTTTTGTGTGTGGGGCAGAAGAGAAAGAATATGGATACTAAGTTGAAAGCCCCAGATCCACCATGCCTACTGTACTGGCACGAGTTACTTTGGCTGCTGCACTGCCTGATGCCAAAGAAAGAGCATCGTCTTAGAGCATCTGCAAACATGTGGTATCCTTTTGAAATTGATGGGGATGGCAGGCTATGCACAGAGAACAAGCTGAAAGAAGAATTGATGGACAGAATGTTGAACAATGTCAAACATTCACCCCAGTACAGAGATCAGGGCCTAACGCCATCATTTTGTTGCTCCCCCATGCCAGCCCAGTTTAAACCCAGCCATATGCAAATCAGTCTTGACCCTGTTCCCTGTGGGAACAATCCAGCCCGAACTACCAGGCCAGGCCAGGTCCTCCTTGGACCAGAAACACGCACATTAACCCTCTACCTTAGGAGTCAAAATGTGCTTTAAGACAGCAAACATGCCCTGCCAGTTCTTCTGCGCCAAAGACAATTTCTCATAAAAATATGCAAATATTTTACTACATTTATCTCATATACAGACTGCAGGCAGAGCAGGTGAAGTAAAAATTAAACAGAAAAAACTTCTTACTCCGATTTAACAACTACTATTCAAAGGCAAAGCGACAGGAACTTGCTTCGGTCACTAACTGGGCATCAGGTTTAATTGCTCTGACCTGCAGACCTGGTCTTCAAATTTGTGGGCATGACAAGGAAGGCTAAATAACACATACTATAACATGTGTAACAGTCAGAATACACATATGTCCGTGGAACGTACGACACTAAAAAGGCAAAAGACTATTAAGCATATGATACAGAATGGACAGTAATAGAATGAGTTTCTCTTTGTAGAAATGCTACTTCCGCAACCGATATGCTTAATTAAAAGAACAGGCATTGGCAAAGCAAATCGGTCTTTGCTCTAGAACGCGGAGTTATTTGCTTATAGGTCGCATGCAAGTCCAGCAATCATAAAGAAGACCCATTTCACGATGGCCTCTGATTATAACACATGCATTGTGAGGTGTTCTTCATTATGCGTGCAAGCAATCTGACTCATTACGGTCATTTTTTATTTACAGTTCTAACATAGCAGACTGAAAAACAAGCACATGCAAAAAAAAAGGGAGCAAGAGGCCAGGTAGATGCAAACTCTCAACCACAATCAAACATATAGACCTCGGTCTTAGATTGTAACTAACTCCTAATGAAACCTAAGAGTTTCGGTAGACACTGCCATTTACACGCAAAATGGGTTTTATCAAAAGCACCAAGACTAAGCAAATACATAAACAAGCAGGTTTGCACAGATGATACGGTAAAAGAAGAGCCCAGGGATTGGGCGGACATGCTTCACCACCTGCCTGGAGAAGGGGACTCCACGGATGGCGAGTGTTCCCAAGGACTGGATGATGACTGCATTGGAGGGATGGTGTAGAGTGAGTGCTGCTACACACAATACCCGATGGATAAAGAGATGAGTAACAGGGTAAGAGAGTGCAGGAATATGCTTTTGGTATAGTCAGAGTGGGTTAGCTATTTCCGGGTTGGGTTGCTTCAGGGCGTGCTGGGGGGAGAGGGATGGGTGTTATTGTTTTTTGTATTATGCTGAAATATGTTAACATGCGTTGGGATTGATCCTGTTATGTAAGGAGCAATTAGCTGTAGGACTGATGCGAACTAGCGCTGTTGGACGTGCTAGTAAGATGTTGTACTGAACTACCCTGTATTGCCATCTTGTATGTTTAAATCTCATTGATGGATATGCTCATGTCTTTTAAACCTACAATAAAAACAGAGTTAAAAAAAAATCAGACTCTTATCAAACCCACTATGCATTCTGGCACTGAAAGTTTTAAATTATAGCGTCAGTAGCGGAGGGGGGACAGGAAAGGAACCACTCACCTGGACTTCCTCGGCTGGCCGGCCCTCCGCTCCTGTCCGGTTAGCCCCCCACCCTCGCCCGCTTCTTCCTCCTTCCAAGTGAGGCGGCCGGGGTGGCAGCGCTGCAGGCCAGTCCCGCCTCGCTTCACCCGGGTGCTGCGGGAGTTCCTCTCTGGGCTCCCAGTCTGCTGTCACCCGGCCGGGAGCAGCGCAGACTTTCAGCGCTCGCCGTGGCTCCTCTTCTCGCGCTGGGCGGCGGGGGGGGCGGGCACTTCCGGCCGGCCGCGCTGGGATTGGCCGGCCGGCTGAAGAAACCCGCGGGCGGGACGGGATACCAATATTTGTTTGTGAGGACACGGGGGGGCGGGAGAGGACGAGGGGGGCGGGCGGGAGAGGACGAGGGGGCGGGAGAGGACGAGGGGGGCGGGAAAGGACACGGACGTCGGGAGGGAGGAGGGAACAGCAAACACGGCCCGGCCGGACCAGACACGGGGGCGTTCCCGGCGTCGCGTGACGTCGGCAAAAGCCAAAGAATCTCGGGAACGCCCCCGTGTCTGGTCCGGCATTGACGGACGCCTCTCTGTTCCAATGGCTAGCCTCCATTTATGGAGCTAGCCAATGAAGCAGAGAGGCGGGTTAAAGTCACCCATACTAGAAACTACAGATTTCGCTGGAGGAGGAGCCTAACGGCTCCGCCCCCCAGCGAAACCTAAAAATATATGTGAAACAGCCTCAGAATTACATTGTTTTACAAAATATGCTTAGTTAAAAACTGAGTGGAATGCCTGTAATTGAGCTCTTAATTTGTTTTTAAGGAACTTTCACCCATTACACTAAGCACGAGCACTTTGAATTAATAACATGTTGTGATGATATTTGCACATGAGCACTAACGGACTTTGCAACAAAGTCCTTTGAGGACATTTGAATGAACTTCATCTCCCATAACACCATGGGTACAATACAGACGTGACCACATCGCAAAGGGGAATAAACAATGGTGAGGGACAAAACAAATGTAACCCGTGATCAATGTCCAAGCACAGACAGAAACTTGTTGAGCATTGGTACCTGTATGAAATACGCAAAGAAGAGAAAAGCTTTTGTGAGTGCGTTCTCAATCTTAGCCACCGCAGCAACCGAAACTCTGATAATAGTTGCAGGCATGGCCCTGCTAGTGAGAAGGGCCTGGCCCTACGGAGAAGCGAGAGCCAAACCCATCCTCATTGAGGGACCAAAGCGAAGAATTAAAATAGATATATCACTCACCCTTACCTGCAAACTGAGCATATTTTTGTTGTAAAGTTGTGTGGGAAAGGTATATGCATGGTAACCACCTTCTTGTATAGGCCGTTTCCCAGAGTAGATGCTTAGAGATGTATCTGTTTATATTTCCCATCAATCCCTCTTTAGCAAACATTGGTCTATAATAAATTCTAGCAAGTAGGGGTAGACGCATTACGTATCGCGACCTTGGAGGCAGGCTGCTAACTAGTTCTGCTAACAGAGTGTAGCATCAGAACAGCTTCAATCGGATTTTCTTGTGTTGTGGTCAATGGTTCTAGCCCTTCATGACATCAAGAATGCTGTTCATGTCCAGAATACGGCCCACATCCCACTGGCACCAGACACAGCCTCCTTAAAACCATTATCCTCATAATACACCTCGCCAGCGCTTGTCACATTTTATTGGGATGGGGGAGGGGGGGTGGGGGGATACACCGTACACCCTGCAATGGTGGGCCCATTTCAGACTCCCACCAACCAGTATTACAGGTAAATTATATGCCCCTCCACACATGTCCAGTAGAATGACAAACACACTTCCCTCATTGCAAAGAAGGAACCTTTCATCCCTCTTAACTACCACCCCCGCATGGCACGGATGTCACTAGCACACAGGCCTTTGGGGCTGATCCTACTCTGGCCACGAGTTTCTGGTGGTGATGAAGAGGAAAAGTACTTAACATTTCAAGGCTGGTGAGTAACATTTAACAAACATAACTAGATGATGGACGGAGTGCTGAAGCTTTTCAACCATTCACCCCAGTCATAGACCTGGGTTTAATCCATTCTTCTTTAGCTCCCTCCGCCACCACAGTTTGGACCCAGCCATATGTAAATCAGCCTTGACCCTCCAGGCTAGCTTGAATCCAGTGGCATAGAGAGCATGGGAAGCACGCCTGGGCATACCCTGCCAACTTAGTATGAACATAGCTAATACAACAAGATGAAGGATGGAGCGCTGACATTTTTCAACCACTCACCCCCAGTCACAGATCTGGTTTTAATCCATCGTTATTGCTCACTGTGCCAACGGATTCAAGCTACCCTGGCTGATGAGGGCTGTTATCACAAAACTGGTCGCAGGATGCTTGTTTCTGGTCAGGGAGAACCTGGCCTGGCATTTTGGGCTGGACAGTTCCCATGAAGATCAGGGTCAAGACTGATTTACCTATGGCTGGGTCCAAACTGGAGTGGCGAAGTGAGCAAAAGAACAAAGGATTTAACCCGGATCTCTAGACTGTGGGGGAATGGTTGAAAAGTTTCTGCCCTCCGTCCATAATCTTGGTGTGTTTGCTTTGAGAAACATTAAGCACCAGCCCCAGTCATGTCGCCCTGTGGCGACACAACCATCCACCTTCCATTAACAGCGTCCTCCATCTGCATGCAACCCGATGAAAGGTGGTACACCACAGACAAAATACGGGGGAAGAGTAAGAAATTAACCGGGTAAAACAAACATTGCCGGTTAAATCTTCTTGGAGGAAGACAGGCATATCAAAGAGTTAACAGAAAGCATGTGGCTAAGCACGCACATTGGGCATCAGGTAGTTACCACAAAGCACACCCATAATCACACACACTTGCCCAAACTGTGTTTATGGAGAAAGCAGCAAGCCATACCACAAACCACATCAGGGAAGAGTGACTTATTATACTAGACGTTTCTTCATTGCTGTATTAAATCACTGCTCTGTTAAGGCTTCGTTTACAAGCTAGCAGCTGAAAATGTGCAGAGGTTCATAATTCACATATTAATCGTATGTAGGAATTAATAAATCGCCAGAGTAGGTGCCGTGTGGCCCGCCACATAGTTCAGACGCTAAAAGAACTTCTAACTCAAGCAATCGATAGAAAAGAAGTTTGTAGCCCAACTTGTACGAAGAAGCTCCCCGACTCGTATCTTCTGGATTAGAGGCGTGAATGCAAAACTGGTTTTATTCACCCTGGGAGGTGTGAAGTCTCGCGGGTTGTTTACAGGAAGTGAGTCTGAGGCGGTTTACTTTTAGCAGAAAAAGAAAGAAGAGCTACACAGTCCCACAGCTCAGAGTCAAGTTCGCAGAGGAGGACCGGTGGCCTGTTTGGACAAATCATGTCAATAGTTTGTTTTTTCGGAAGTCGTGGTTGCCCAGAAAAGATACCAGGCTTATTTGATGAACAGTCGAGAATTGTGTGGGTGATAAAGAAATAAGCCAAATTTGCTGCGTGTGGATTTTTACGTTAAAATTGGGTCACCCACACCGAGGCCCAGTTGCCCACCGACCAAAACCCCCATACAATCAAATTCACACAGCTAGTGCTGTAAACGTAAACATGACTTATCGCCTCTAGCCTGCGCCCTCTGCGGGTCAAGAAACACGCTCAAGACATTTAGGGGTATCAAGCAAAGCTCAGACAGGATAACTCATGAGGTTAATGCGCGCAATATATGAGAGAAAATGTGTGTGCGCGCCTGACCTCTGGCCACAGGTCTCAGACACAGCTTACAGTTAACTTGCCTGATTGATACCGAGGGTTGTGAATAACCTGAAGCGATCACTGAATTTAGAGAAGATACCACAGAGGGATAATTTGTTTATAGCAGGGGTTCTTGTTGTAATTGCAGGTAACAAGTTCCAGTCCTTGCAAAATAACGCAGTGGGCTATGTCTTTGGAGCAAACATCTCCATGCAAATGGGGAGATTTACGTTTGAATATGTACGAGGTATTTGCTAAAATGAGAGCGTTTGGTAGTAATTAATACCATTATTTAGTTACAAAAAAAACAAAAACAGTCTTTATTAGTTTAAGTACATATGTACATCTACACACCTTGCCAGGATGCCTGTTAGGTGTTAGAGCGCTTTATAAATTCAATAAATAAATGCAAAGCTTGAGAAAGTACAATACTTTCATGTCTCAGTTTAACTCTAGGCCAACTCGTGAAATGACGGAGTATATATCTGTTCTCTTGATGGGCTGCGGGGTCTGACGGTAAGGTGCACAGTGACTAGCTTGCTTTTGAACCTTGAAGCATGCTCCCAACCTAACAACAACTCAGACTGGGGTATTACAGATTACATTTAGAGTTAATAGTACAGGGTAATAGTACGGAACTGAGCCTCAAATCCCCCAAACCCCTGCTGGCTGCGTGCCTGAATAGAAAAGTACACCCTGAATGAATCTGCCCGCCGTCACTGGTTTCAGTTTTTATACTATCGCTGGTATGTTGCACACACTACATGCACCTGCCCGCCGCTTGTTGCAATTTGTCCTATCGTCGGCATGTTGCAAACACTGAATGTGCTTGATTTTTACTTGTTGCAGTGTGTCCTATCCTTGTTATGCTGCACACACTGAATTAGTTTGCTTACCGAATGTTGCAGTGTGTCCTATGCTGGTGTGTTGCACACATTAAATGCATCTGCTTATCACTTGTTGCAGTGTGTTCTATCGTTAGTATGTTACACAGGTTATAGATAAAAACAGTCCACCAGTGCTGGATGGAACGGACAGCATGAGGGTAACGCCCAGAAAAAAATGTGGAAGGTTCCGAATATGACAGGACATCAGAGAACAACATCTGTGCTGAAAGTTTTTCACGAAGGCCAGTTCAAAGGAGGCACCTTGTCAAAATCTAAAGTATTGGGGAAAACCCAATTCTCACTTTAACAATGTAGTACCGATAAGAACAATTGTCATTCTCCAATAGAAGAAAATAATTTTGTAAAATGAATATGCATTTTGAAGTAATCAATCTATATACCCGACAGAACCATTGTATATATTAAACTGTTTTGCCCAGGTTCTGAGGGATACTGGGTTACCCCATAGCGATTTATGATTCTCCAATAGTAGTCAACATGGTAGTCAACACAACAGCAAAGAAATAACTTGGGAGCACTACCGTACCATTGCAACAGTGACATCCCTTATTCTTCTACGTAGTGGCTTTGTGCAGACTTTATATGAAATTATGCTAATTCCTTAAAGTACAGCATGAATGAAGCCACAAACAGTGTATTGTAATTGCATTTATATAGTCCTTACTACCCCTGAACAGGCGTCAGAGTCCTTTATTGGCGAGTAGCACCCTACTCTGGAACCCATAAAGGATTAGTGGTGAATTAGTATAGTGTAAATATGAAAGTTATTTGAGTGGCGGATATGTTAGTTATTTGGATTGAGAATGATAGCTGAGGGATAGAAGAGGGAAAAAGGCTTGCCTTTATATAGCGCTTGCAACCCTTGATGAGGTGTTCAAGTGCATTTTCGGTGAGTAGCACACTACACGGGTACCCATAAAGGATTAGTGGTGAATTAGTATAGTGAAATCTGAAATTCATTTGCGTGGTGGAAAAGTTAGTCTGTTATTTGGAATGAAAAGGATAGTGGAGGGATAGAAGGGAAGGATTTTGAGTTTTTTTTATGGCTTGTTTTTGATCTTTTAGCAGTAGGAGGAAGCTTGGAATGAGTAAAAGGGAGGTGGAGGGGGAAGAGTCAAAGGGAGGGTTTAGAAAGGCTTGTTTTGGGGGATAGGAATAGTAAAAAGAGGCATGAGATGGTGCGGGGTGGAGTAGGGAAGAGTCTCGAGAGGGTTATTTTGGGGGCTCATAGTTGTGGTATGGGGTTTGGTATGAAAGAGAGTGGAAGTAATTGATATATTGATAGAAGTATAGGGTGGGCAATAGGGAAATGCATCGGAAAGAGTAGTAGAAAGAGGTTTGAGATAACTCAGAGCTGAGCTAGATGAAATATTGAGAGCTGTATATGGTGAAAAATAGGGTAGTGCATTGGATATGCTGAATTAGAAGAAAAGTAATAAATAAGTAAAAGTAATAAATATAACGATCCATAAGTACATCAATCACAGTCTGAGACGCTACAATAGTATTGCAGTTTTCCTATTACAATCTCCTGCATTCAAAAACAAACACTGGCTAAACTTCGAGTAGTGGTATTTCTAGGTTAAAGCGGGGAAAACAGGAAACGGAATAAAGTAATGAAGAAGCAGAGAAAGAAATGTGAGAAACGAAAGATAGGGGATAGAAAGGGAATTAGTACAAGGGGGAGGCCAGAAAAGAGGACAATAAGTTAGTACATCTGTTTGGACACATATACCCTCAGTGACTGTGTGCCTACTTGCGAGTTAGTTGTCTATGTGCCTTTCCATTTGCATGTGTACTTGGGTGTCTGGCTATATGTAATTTTTCTGTGAGCATGAATCTATGTCTGTCTCTGAGTCGGTAACACCCTAAATGCTGGCCTTAGTGTGCATGTATACTGTAAAGTTTGTTCTGGCTGCATGTGTGGATGGTTTTCTGTATATGCATGCTTCTATTTAAATGCATTACAATAACGCCAGTCTAAGGGCTTCACCAATGCTTGTCTGCTTTTTAATTCACAAGCCAATATGCTACTTTTCTGGACCCATTTTCTGTTTTCTAAACACCTAGGTGTAACAAGTTTTGGTGAAGCTGGTAAGTTTTGCATTGGCTGCCAATTTCTATGCTTTACCAATGCTTATTTTGTAATAAAATATTATGAACATAGCTACCCATACATGCACACAGTTAGTCACTTGTAAATGTTTTTTTTTAATTAAATCAATACACAAGCACTTTGAAGAGGGCCACCTATGTGAGCCTATGTGCACTCTCACATGGCTTCCTTTAAAGTATAAACAATTGAAAGTTGTCAGCCTAAGTAGTCAAATTTGCATCTACTAATAGTGACAACTCTATATTTCATAGCACAGAATAAAACAAGCATTGACAAAGCCTTTTAGGTCTGGTGTTGGCCAGTCACTAGCCTGTTGGCAATTTTTGTTTATTTTGTCATGGTTTTCGATTAACTTTATTGTTTGGGATCAATCTTCAAAAATAAATTATTTGTTTCCGGCCAAAAACTTTTTTTGTCTTAAAAACACACACACACACACACAGAGAACTCCCTGGCAATGAATGGAACTACTTAACCACATTGCTGCGGCGGCGATTCGGCCGCAGCGCTAAGGGGGCGGGGCGGCTGCGCGGCGAGTGAATGCTGGTGACGGAACCGCTCCGTCACCAGCCGCGGTTGGGCTGTGCTCATGACGGAGCGATTCCGTCATGGCCCCGCCCGCTCAATGGAACGCCCAGCGCAGGCGTGGAATCCGCACCGCGCAGGCGTGGCGAGCGGGCCATGACGGAACCGCTCCGTCATCAGCACAGCGCCACTGCAGCTGATGACGGAGCGGTTCCGTCACCAGCATCGAAAGAGTTAAAACGTCAATCAGTCTGGAATAAAACAAACAAAGAAAGAGCAATTAAAAGAAGGCAAGGAAATCTATTAAATAAGGAAAGAAAGAAACAAGGAAGTAAAAAAATGAAAAAATGGAAAGAGAAAAAAGGGAGAAGAAAAGGAAAGAAAGAAGAAATGAACGAACGAAACAAGGAAAGAGAAGAAAGGAAAGAAAATGGAATTAAAAAGGAAATGATAAAAGGAAAGGGGAAAGCAAGTGGAAGGAAAGAGAAAAAATGTGGTAATGAAAGACAAGAATTAAAAAAGAGAAAGAAAGGAAAAAGAGGAAGACGACGACTAAGGAGGAAAACTTAATACAGAACCGTTTCAAATGGATGCAATGATATGCTGTGAAATAGCAGCAGTTAGAAAAGTAAAAACAATCCAAAAGAAATTTACAACAGCATTGGCAGTTGATGCAATTAGATAAAGATGGAATGTACATCAGAAGTGTCCTACTATCACATCAGACTGTAAACACAAAGGCAACACTGAAGTAATTATAAATTAAAAACAAAAACACCGGTACTGAAGGTAACTAGCTTGTGTGTGGATGTGCTTCTTGTGAGACAACAAAATACAGTCACTCAAAATTGACTTTATTAGTGGCTGAAGCAGGCTGACCCATTGCCCCCATCTGTATACTGTAGTGGGCAGAAGCAAAATGTGTAGGACACAACAGACCAATGGGTGAAGGGAGGTGGCTGAAAACCCCAATATGTAAGTATATTAAACATATTTTTATAAAATCAAAAGATCTTGTCTAACGCCAGACCTAAAAATGTGTCATTAGTCTTGGAATGAACGCAGTTTAGGATTTCATTAAGTCAAATTGCAATAGCATGTGAGGCAAGGCCTGGCTGCTCAGTTTCGTTTTTCTGAGACAACATAGAACAGATACAATTTTTTTACTAACATGGTAAAAACGGATACGGCTTCTATGGAAACTTATATGATAAACAAGATGTGATGCAGAAACCCTGGCCGATGTCACCCAGAAGTTTGAGGACAGACCTGCAATGCAATACGCCAAACTATAGGGACCACATGAAGATTTAGTGGATGGCTATAAGACGAGGAGGTTTTCATGCAAATTTCCCAGACCAGTGGATGCAGTACATTTGACAGAGCAGAAAACACACCCTTAAGGACACAGAAATGTCTGGATGTAAACTGCTGGGGATATTGTTCAAGGACAGATATATGAGAGTTTGAGATGCTGAGGAAGGCATTTAGATGGAAGCCAGATTCAGGTATATGGCAAAAGTTCTGGACTTTATAAATTTGAATCATGCGAAAAGGAAGACCAACTATGAGATGGGCCTTGGGTTTTACAAAGCAGCATATATGCCCCCTGGATTTAAGGGAGTCTCAATGGGATGAAATATTGTTCTCTAAAACATTAACTTCTGGTTCCAAACTCTAGAAAGTATCTTCTGTGGAACCTCAGGGTCTGAATGCTAATATGTTGTGTTTGTCAAGAACACAATGGCATGTGCCATATAAAATGAAGTAGTTCCAAACACATGCACAATCAGCAGGGAACAGGTAAATGCAAAGCTGTGTGTTCCTATGAATGAACATACATCACATCATCCTGCAACCCCACTCAAATAAATATCCTAGCAAATGCTGCGTAACCGACGAGTATGATTAAAGGCACTTCATCAAATTTAAAAAAGTAATGACATTATTACTGTTCCAGGTCACAATTTTAAATAAATAAATAAATATATAAATATATTTTTTTAAACATGCAACTGTCACCCATCAAATCTGAGACTCCTGACGGTTCCCTGAAGCAACAGCAGGCGATATTGCTTCGGTGTTTGGGGGGGGGGGGGGGGGGGTGACCGCTCTTTCACGGTCATCGCTGCATGCAAAAAGGCAAAACAAATCCCACAACTCGCTTTTGCCCCTCTTTCAAAAATAAATGTTGAAATGCCACAGGCAGTTAGATAAGATAACAAAAATTCCAAGCTGCTAAAACTACTTCCAAATGTACTCTTGCAGAATTACCAACTACTGCGATGCGAACTACAGAGAAGGGACGTGTGCCCAGTCTCCTGTGGACAACTTTCTGCGCAGCTCGCACACAGCCGACACCGGAGGCTGCTGAACAAAGGGGCCGCAGGAACGCCTATGGCGCAGGGAACAGCAGAGCGGGTCTCACCGTTGGGTCTCATGGCGCAGCAGCCGGGTGTGATCAGGCTGTACTCGCAGCACAGGGCGGCCACCAGCAGCAGCCTGGCCTCCATCTCGCCTCCTTGTGTTGTCCTAACACCTGCCTGAACCTCTCGTTCCTGACCGCCTCGTAAGCACGGGTCACAGGGAGAGCCGCCTCAGGCACGGGGACTGCCGCCGCAGAAGCCTCCCGCCATCAGCCTCGAGCAGCGCGAGCGCCTCGGGAGGATGCCCGCAGGGACAGGGCGCGAGCGGTGTCCTTCCCGACTGACAAACAGCGCCGACCCGCTGCCAACTCACGGCGAGAACTGAAAGTGCACGGATACCGCGCCAGAGCGGAGCAGGGGCGTGGTGGGAAACCCGCCGTCCACCCGCCCCCTTCTGGGGTCTCGGAATGGAGCCTCTGACCAGAAGTGAAAAATTAAATTACTGCAATTGTGTTTGTGAAAAATACCAGCCAGGGGTGACGAGCGTGACCTGCAGCAGCAAGTAAAACCCCAAACTTCCCAGAAACAGGCACGACCGGTTCTAGGACTTTTGGGGTCCTGGGCAGAAAGGGACTGGGGGAGCCCCCTCTAATTTGCAAACAAGGTGAAATCACAGGTAATGACTATTGCCAAAGCGGCTTCCCAAAAAGCAACTTTCTAGGTGTGAATATCATTAACACAATAAAAGCATACATATTTACAATAATAAAATAAGCAAATATATTTTACATTTCTCTCAACTGGAAATATATTATTTATCAAACCAGTTGGAAAAGTTTGATCTATGTCTCTTCAAAACATATATCTTTAATACATGTTAACGATTTGTTTACAGGTTGCATTAGGTATATATGTATGTATGTATGCAATATTTATATAGTGCAAAACTAGCTGAAAGGCTGTGAATTCTATACAGGGTCAGAGCCTGACACAATCAACATGTAATAGGAGGAATAGATGGTTTATGGACTGTTACTACAAAATGATGTATTATTATTATTATTTTTTTATTTTAAAGAGTTCAGTATTCAGATGTTTGCTAATTACATTTGAAGCTGGGTTTGGGCTGTCCGATATGGGGATATTGGTCCAAATCCGTAGAGCATAGATGGGAAAGGCCTTTTAATTATTTTCTCTTTAGGACTTCTTTTTCTGTCTAAAAAGGTCCCTGCTGTGGGTGTATGGAGAGCCACTTATAATGGTAAGATTGTCATCCAAGTAGTCAGTGGCGTCAGTAGTGTATATATGGATCTTCTTCAGTACAAACTTAGCCAAAAGGCAGCCGCAGCCCGTGGAGGGAGATCCGGGTGGGCAGACAGACGGGGCGGGGGAGGGGCAGAGTGGGGGGTGATAAACACCGGAATATGGATGATTGCAGGTAAGTAAACAATTAAATTAATAAAAACGAATTTCGTTCCGTGCCCTGCATCGCAAAATGCGATGCAGGGCGCGCTACGAAATTCGCCATGAAGGAGGAGTCACCGCTGGCAATCCTCCTTACAAAACTAAAGCCTTGCTATACATCAACTAAACTATCCATTCTCCTTACCCCACGCTTACCGTCCCATCCACCTACCCCACCCACAACAATCCACTACCTATTTTACTGCAGTTCAACAGTTAGAAACCTAAACTTTTCATTACAGCCTATGGCTGGATGTATTAACATCTAACCAAATGAACTTCCTATACCCAACCTTTAACTTATTGCCTACTCCAGGTGAGAAGTTATTCACCCACTCCCTTTCCATGTGGTTCGGCAATGGCAATCATCAAACTTCTTTAAACTCATGCAAAACTTTCCAGGCCCTTGACAAGCACCTGCCTCAAACGTTAAACATTTTTACAAACAACGGCCCCTCAATTGTGCACCAGTCCCGACCAGAAGCCCAAAAAGGAAAAAAACGAATCAGGAGAAAACCCCCCAGGAAAACGTGACCATGGGGCCGGGTGGGCACAAAAAATACCAGACTAGGATTCCCTGCCACCAGTCACCAGGTCACCTGTACCTAAAATGGTGGCAGGGAGACCAAAATAGCCCATTACAAAACCATTGGGCTACATAAACATGGTTATAGAGCCCGAACAAGATGGCAGTCTCCTCGACTACACCACCCTCCCAATGTCCGACTTCCATGTGGTCGGCTGCCTCCCCAAACCCCATTGTGGTGGCACTATAGATGATGAAGCTGGGTTTCAAGATGGGGGCTGATAAGGGGAACCTGTGGAGTTCCATCACCTAGAATGATGTGATCAAATTCCTTCATTCCCTAGTGAGGTATGCTGCAGCATGTAGAATGACCTAAGGGGTGTAGTGTGGTAGATAGTTTCCCAGATACCCAGAACAAGGTAAGGTATGTGTAAAAAAGATATCAAAGCAAATAAAACTGTTGAAAATAGCTTTACTTCTTTTAAAGACATCAACCAAGTCACTGTAAAACACCAGAAACCACCAGAATACAATCATATGTAGGCTAAAAACGTGCCATGAGCCATGACTACAACACCCCTATCAATGCCCTCTAAAGCCGTTAAATGTTCTGATACTAATTATTAGTGTACACGTAAATGGCTCCAGAGTGCATTTCCTTTTGCAAATTAGAATGATGCAGAATCACTCTACAGTTTTGAGATGCATCTTCTTTCACCTGCATATGACAATTTCTGCTATATGCAGAACACCTGTGCGGGTATTACAGAAGTGACCCCGGTGGTTCAACAGGTGTTTGCGAACGCTTTTTGCACCCCAGGGCAGTTTGGTATTGCAGAAGAGGCTGCAGACTTACACGGACAGCGGTGGTGCAGGGCGGTCACTTATTTGCTAGGGGGCATGGCCCCATGCAAATGAGGGAATCTCTTTACCTCTGCATCCGCCCCGTACTATGGACGTGGGCGCAAAGATAAATAAGCTGTTAGGGGGCGCACTGGCAGTGCTTCACAAAAAATTTGGTACACTGTCAGCGCGCTCCCTTATGGCAGCACTCTATAATGGGCCCTATGGATCACCCACACATCCCCTTGCAGGCGGGTACAGTCACTCACTACACCCGCCTACTAGGGGATCCCTCTCCCCTCTTTAAAGTACAGGTGAGTGCTGCCTGCACAGTGAAACACGAAGTGGCTTTGAAGCAGCCGCTCCATATTTCACTTGCATGCGCTGCCCCAAGGGCAGCACTAGTTCGCGACTGCTCTGAGGGCAGCACATTCAACCTTATATGGTGCACTTTCCCTGTTTGCGCCTGTTTGAAGTTGCACCGTGGCGCAAACAGGGATAGTGCGCCCTATACATAATAGAGCCCCTGGCAAATCATTAATGCAGTGAGGCAGGCTCACTAACCGACCCATTTCTTTAGGCCTCACAGTGCTGGACTATGGCCGCAAGGCCCAGGGGTGGGGAGATCTTGGGTTGCGTCTGTTCAGTATTCTACTGTGATGGACAACATTTTCATGTCTAAACCAGAGCAAAAGGGCACACATTTCAACAGAACATCTTCGGATATAATGGTTTTTAGATAAAATATCGAAAAGAAATATTGTGATACAAAAATATAATGATACAGAAATATTGTTGCCATGGAATATCAATTTTTCAGGTAAGTAATATAGCTTTTAAGAATATCTTTGTTGTTTATATCGTTTAAAAAAAATTAAAAAGTAAAAATATTGTTTTTAATTATCTTTGTGTTTTAGTTCATATAATATTTTATGCATTATTGTATAATTGTTAATAATATTTTTAAATAAAGTTTGTAATTGTAAATGATTTATAATTTGTAATTTAATTGCTAATAGTAGTTTACAGTGTTGTAGCAGGTTGCTAGGTTTCAATGGGTATACAGGGGGAAGTTAATTAAGTATAATTAATTAACAAGCAATGTTTTATTTATTATTAATAATTTAGTTGATTAATAATTAAGTAAAGGGTGTAATAATTATATTTTCAACTTCTATATTAGGTGTGAGTTGCTGGGTTTGTAGGGGTATAGAGTGGGAAGGTTATTAAGTAATAATTAATTCACAATACATTTTTCATTTATTTTTATTATTCAATTGATTATTATGTAAATTGTGCATTCATTACATTTTGTAGGTTATATATTAGATGTGGGTTGCTGGGTTTGTAGGGGTCTAGGTGGGAAGTTAATTTAGTGATAATTAACAGTGAATGATATATTTATTTTTAATGATTTAACTGTTTAGTTGTTAAAAGTGTGTGCAGCATGAGGGATAATTCGGGGGCCAAGATGGCGGGTTGAAGCTGCCGAGTGAAGGAGCTTGCATGGAGTCGCTCCATATCGTACTCTGGGGAGAATTTTGAAGGAAAGAGCCGGGAGAGCGTATAAAGTGACTTTGTAATACTTTGAATGCCTGTGAACACGAGCAGCGTTTCTAAGCATACCGGAGTGATATCAAACTGTTAGCGCATTTTCTGTACAGCGCTTACCTGCTACGTCGGGAGCACCGTGGTCGGAGCTGTGGATTAACCTGGATGCTGCAGTTCATTCACCATTTGTGCAGAGGGGTGGTGCCGATTTGGAGACTCCGAAACACCGGCTCCCTCCGAGTGCTCGGTCTGACGGGCTACAGGGCGGGCCTCGGACTAACCCTCGCACAGCTGCCTGTACTCGCCGAGGATCAGACGGCGTCTCCTTGCACGCCGCTAGCAGATTCAGGCTACCTTGCTGCTGCCGCTGCCGCGCTGATGACCTCACGACAGGCACCCCGCTCTACTAGAACCGGCAGGACGGGCAAAATAAGGAAACATGACGAACCAGGTATGCCTGCGGGGGGGGGGGGTCCGCTATCAAACCTAAGACTGCTATGGGACTTATGGCGGGAGCTCCGACCCCTGTCCTAATAGGGGAAAAAAGCTCGGCAGAAGCTGAGACAGCAAAGCAAACACTCTATGTGACGATACTTAATGATAACACTAGCAAGACCACTGAATCGATGAGTCTTCAAACGGGGGATATAAATTCACAGATTTCACAGAATTTCTCCTCCCCAAAAGATCTAGCTGAGATAGGCATCAAAAAATCAAATATTACCGGTAATATAGCTAAAAATACCCACAACTCAGACTCCAGCTCTGCCGGCACTACAGTGGAGGATAAAGAGAAAAACCAACATCAAAGCGTGAACGTTGATAAAACCGATAAACCAAACACCCATGCCAATAAAGACTCTATTTCGGTAACTGATGGGGTAAATGTTATGGAGAGAGACAAAATAATTAATTCTCTCGATACTGATACTAATGACTCTGTTGATGGAGATACTTCTAATACTGATAACACTGACAATACTGCTAATCCTCAGATATCAAACCTAAATCTGGGGAATGAGGTTGAAATGAGCATACAAACTTGCAATTCACCGCTTACACAAGAGACTGAGACTGAGACAATTACGAGTAAAATTATATTTGAGAAATCAGTGGCGGACAATCTAACTGGAAAGAATGATATGCTACTAATCGAGGAAAATGAAACGGCAGAAGAAAGTTCCAACTACGAATATGAATACGAAGAAATCTCTGAAGAGGGCGAGCAAGACAAGGAGATACCTCCCAATAGAAACAACGTTGGACAAGCTTCAATCACAAGAAAAGCAAAACTTAAAGCTAAAACCAAGCTAAAACTCACGACTCGCAAATTATTGACCAAAGACACGACCTCCAATAAAAAAGAGCGTAAGGCCATTGTAGATGATAGCCCATTGAGGAAATGGATTGAAGCTAAGGGAGGAGTGAAGGGCAGGGCGTTGAGGTTATCTGGAGCAAGTTTTGACGACTTACATGTACATGACAAAATTGTAGTCCCTAGACAAGAGAATATGGAAAACACAAAACTAAAACCAGATGTAACAACCACACCAACTTTAACAACTGGGAATAGCTTGATTACCAACGAAACTACAACTTTTGTACAACTTATTGCTCCAAATACTTCGATAATTCCTTTATCTGATAACTCGACTAAGGAGAGCTTGTTGATTCACCTACCGCTCTAATAGACGCTAGCACAAGGTCAATACTGACTGAAACTGACATCCACCCACTGGAGGTTTCAAATGTTGTTTCTTCTGAACACATGACGGAGACAATGACTTCAAATCCTAGCCAGATCTCACGGGTCACCAATGCCTTGACTCCAGCACTAGAATCCAGTCAAAGGATGAACCAAATACAAAGTTCAATATCTGAGCTAGGGGAAGAGACTTATAACCAAACTGATAATATCTCTATGGGTCTAATTATGCAAACTCTTATGGCACAGAGGCAAGAAAGCCACCAACAACACTTACAACTGAGAGAGGACAATACAAAAATACAGGCCTTTATGAGTGAAGTGTGTCAGAAACTTGGTGGAGTCACACAAGAGATGGAGGACTTGAACCAACGAGTGGTGGGAGTCGAAGAAGGTACCTCACGCTCAGAAGAAACTACGAGAACTCATTCAGCCCGCATTTCTCAACTAGAAACCAAGGTCGAAGATTTGGAGAATAGGGCATGCAGACAATTTAAGTCTTTTTGGGGTCCCTGAGGGTGTCGAAGGGGGTGACCTCCGATCTTTTGTTGTGAAACTTTTCCAAAAAGCTTTCTGCGACCTTTCTGACTGGGATTGGGACTCCCAACTCCAACGGGTACATAGACTACCCTCCTTCCATAGGAATCAAAATAACAAATTCCCTCGACCTTTTCTAATCTACTTTGGGAACTTCTTATTAAGACAAGCGGTTGCTCTCAAAGCTAAAGTCAATAACCCAGTCACTGTAGACAACATTACTTTTTTTGTACGCTCTGATCTGTGTAAGGCCACAATGGACCGGCGATGGGAACTCCGCAAACTAATAGACTCTTTTAAAGCCATTGGTTGCACTGTGTACTTACAGGAACCAGCTCGCCTTAAAGTAATCAGGAATGGCCAGTCACTATTTTTCACGGACCCAGATGAAGCCACTAAACTTTGGAAAAACTCACGAGAGAGAAAGTCTAAAAAAAAAATGTGAAAAATATTTAACTAGAATCAATTAGACTCTACAAGATATAAATTCAACGCGTGTCTATTTGAAACCCAATTATTAATGGCGATGCATCTGGACTAGAATATAATTACTCTAAATATCTCTCTAGGGCTTCTTTCCTCCTCTTTTCTTCTTTATATCTCCTTCTTTCTTCCCCTCTTCTTTTCTTTTTCTTTCTTTAGCTTTTTTTGATTGATATGCACCTTTAAGCACTTCTGAAAAGGAGTAGACTCCATGCTCACAACTTCACTATGCTGCCCCTTCAGCGGCAGCAAGGGATAGAGGGGTGCTCCCCCCTTGGGGCCTTTCAGACGGGGGGCTGGTTGGGTGGGTTTGAACTCCTTGGGTTGGAAGGGGTTAAAAAAGGGGAAAAAATTATTGCAAGGGAGAAAAGGGGGAAAAACGCACAAAAAGTTGCAACAATACTATTGAATCTATTATGCGAAGGAGATTATACGATATTAATATAAGATATGTCTTTTCTTAGATGCATGGTTTGGAACGTTGCCGGTCTTAACAATAAATGTAAAAGAAAATTGGTACAAGAAGAAATGAACTTATACAAACCACATATGGCATTTATTACAGAAACGCATATTAGATATCATGACCGCAAACTACTATCACAAATGGGCTATGTAAATGTAAATGTAAATGTATTGCGATTTATATAGCGCACGTATCACCCGAAGGCATCAAGGCGCTTGCCTTGGGAACCCGTCCTGGTATTCCCCTGTGAGATAACCACAGCAGGGTATCCACAAGGTGAAAGTCAGGCATCCCGCCACGAGGGGCCGTAGTGGAGATTAAGCAAGCTATTGCCCAGAGTCGCAGAGTGTGAACCCATGAGTCAAGTAGGCACCGGAACGAGAATTATCGAGTCTGTGGAATTTTTGAGCCCAAGACCCGCCGAGGCGGGGAATTGAACCCTGGTCCAGGACCGATCTCAGCTTCCGGGTCTGCCGCCTCTAACCCCTGAGCCACACTTCTCCACCTTGTTGACCTTGTTGTTCGCTCTACCATGGGTGCATCAATTCGAGGAGTTGCTATTCTGAAACAAAAATGGCTAAAAATGAATGTTACTAAAACTGTTGGTGATGATAAAGGCAGCTCAACTACAATTTAACCAAAAAAGCTATGTATTTTGTATTATCTATGGACCAAATGTTGATATTCCCAAACTGTATGAAAAATTGACTATTGAGCTACTCGATTGGGAAGGGGAATTGTTAATAATGGGAGATTTTAACTGCGTCATGAACTACGCTATAGATTCTACTAGTAAAGGAATTAGAAATAGAATGGCTAAAGTGAGATCCGCTATAGAGGAATTAGCCAGGGTGCACAATTTGAAAGATGCTTGGCGCACCAAACACCCTACCATTCCCGGCTTTACATTTTATTCATCCCCACATCAAACTCTTTCTAGAATCGACATGGTATGGACAACAGCTAACATTCTAAAAAACTATGAAATAGAGATCTGCCCTAAAGTCACCTCAGATCATAATCCGATACTGTTTGAATTTAAAATTCTGAACTCCAAACAAACTACCCGGCAATTCACATTTCCCAGATATCTACTTTCTGACCCTAAATTCATCCTTGGTATTAAGAATCACATACAGGAATATATATTATTAAATATCAATTCTACCACTCTTAACTACGTATGGGATGCATGTAAATGCAGCATTAGAGGCTACGCACAACAATATATCTTTCGGAACAATGCTGAAAAGCGAGGGGTAGTAAAATCTGTCACATCTAATATCCTAATAGCAGAACAACAACTTTCAGATGCTATTATTCAAGGCAAAACAAACACCAAAGATTTAAGTTTAATATTAGTTTCATTAAGAGAAGCATTAAAGAAGACTCTCAGGGAAAAATATAGCTGCAAAATGCACAAATATAAGCTCTCACAATATGAAGGGGGAAACAGGATTGGAAAAATTCTGGCTTACAAAGTAGCTGACAAGAAGGCTAAAACTACTATAAAAACAATACAATTATTAGATTCTAAAAATTACAACGAACCAGAGCAGATTTTGGAACAATTTGCTAAATATTATTGCCATCTTTAAATATTATTGCCATCTTTATACCCCAGAGAACACATCCACTCTAGAAGCAATAGAACTATATTTAGAAACACATAAACCCGAAATAATGGACCAAGAAATAACCAATCAACTTGGTACTAAAATCTCTACTGAGGAAATAAGCAAGGCTATACCATCACTTCCCCTAGGTAAGGCCGCAGGAGAAGACTGCTTACCCATGGAGATCTATAAGATCTGTGAACAAGAATTACTCCCTCTATTCCAACAGGTGATAGACTCTATTGGGGAATCAGGAAGTGCTCCTATTTCATGGCGCACTGCTAAAATAATTTTCTTTAAAAAAAAAAAAAAAAACACCGGAAGAACAGGGATCATATAGACCAATTTCATTAATGAACACCGACGCAAACATTTTTTCCAAAATACTTGCCAATCGTCTCGCCCCTATAATGCCCGATTTGGTTAATTGCCAACAACACGGATTCATGGTGGGGAGAGACACCACTGCCCACATTAACACCACGGTAACTGCTTTTGATGTTGCGTCTATCACTCTTGCACCACTCGGAATGGTCATGCTAGATGCAGAGAAAGCATTTGACCGAGTGGGGTGGGAGTACCTATGGGCAGCACTAAAGTCAACTGGCATACGGGGTCAATATCTGGGATGGATCCAATCTCTATATGAGACACCAACAGCCATAGTTAGCTATCTTGAAAATAATTCGGATAACTTTCTAATAAGCAGGGGCACTAGATATGGGTGCCCTCTTTCACCACTGCTATTCGCTCTAGCTTTAGAACCCTTCCTAAATGCACTAACAGCTCAAGAGCATATTACCCCAATAGAACATGAAGGCAAGTGCTTAAAAATCACCGCCTTCGCCGATGACATCGCTATTTACACCACTGACCTGGTACAAGCTATACCCAATGTAATTAAGGAAGCTAGCGATTTTGGAGATGTCTCAGGCTATCGGCTAAATGTTAATAAAACTCAAGTGATAGCCAACTATCAACCTTTACATCCAATAATAGGGCTATGCTCTAATGCTACCTACTTAGGGGTAAAACTTACCTCTAATATCGACAAAATTATTCCAATAAACTATGATCCTCTTCTTAAAGATATTACGTCTATACTCAAAAATTGGCATACAATCGCACTTAGCCTGATCGGACGCATTAATACAATCAAAATAAAGATAATACCCAAAATACTTTACCTTTTCAGATCCATCCCGCTACAATTAAACAAATAATACATCAAGAAAATAGAAAGCATCTGTAGCAACTACATCTGGGGATACAAAAAAGCTTGTAGGTCAATGACGATTCAGAAAAGGGGGTGGTGATGGACAGAGCATCTGAATTAAGCAGAATACTACTACCCAGTCAACAGATCAGGGCTTGATCCATCACTGTTTTTTTAGCTCACTGCACCATCCCAGCTCAGAACCTGGCTACATGCAAATTAGTCTGTCCCTGGCCCAGTGCATCATGGGAACAGGGCAGACCAAACTACCAAGCCAATTCTTTTACTGGAAAGGAAACAAGCTTCCGGGGACCGGTTTCTGGCATTACAGCCGTCTTCGGCAGGGCTTGCTTGAACCCTGATGGTGCAGTGAGCAAGGGACTCACATCTGAGCATACCCTTCCACGCTTGTGGTGGACAAAAAGATTCAGAAAAGGGGGTGGTGATGGACAGAGCATCTGAATTAAGCAGAATACTACTACCCAGTCAACAGATCAGGGCTTGATCCATCACCGTTTTTTAGCTCACTGCACCATCCCAGCTTAGAACCTGGCTACATGCAAATTAGTCTGTCCCTGGCCCAGTGCATCATGGGAACAGGGCAGACCAAACTACCAAGCCAATTCTTTTACTGGAAAGGAAACAAGCTTCCGGGGACCAGTTTCTGGTATTACAGCCGTCTTCGGCCCGGCTTGCTTGAATCCTGATGGTGCAGTGAGCAAGGGACTCACATCTGAGCATACCCTTCCACGCTTGTGGTGGACAAAACGATTCAGAAAAGGGGGTGGTGATGGACAGAGCATCTGAATTAAGCAGAATACTACTACCCAGTCAACAGATCAGGGCTTGATCCATCACTGTTTTTTAGCTCACGGCACCATCCCAGCTCAGAACCTGGCTACATGCAAATGAGTCTGTCCCTGGCCCAGTGCATCATAGGAACAGGGCAGACCAAACTACCAAGCCAATTCTTTTACTGGAAAGGAAACAAGCTTCCGGGGACCGGTTTCTGGCATTACAGCCGTCTTCGGCCCGGCTTGCTTGAATCCTGATGGTGCAGTGAGCAAGCAAGCGATTCAGAAAAGGGGGTCCATCACCACCCCCTTTTCTGAATCGTTTTGTCCACCATAAGCGTGGAAGGGTATGCTCAGACATGAGTCCCTTGCTCACTGCACCATCAGGATTCAAGCAAGCCGGGCCGAAGACGGCTGTAATGCCAGAAACCGGTCCCCGGAAGCTTGTTTCCTTTCCAGTAAAAGAATTGGCTTGGTAGTTTGGTCTGCCCTGTTTCCATGATGCACTGGGCCAGGGACAGACTCATTTGCATGTAGCCAGGTTCTGAGCTGGGATGGTGCAGTGAGCTAAAAAACGGTGCTGGATCAAGCCCTGATCTGTTGACTGGGTAGGAGTGTTCTGCTTAATTCAGATACTCTGTCCATCACCAACCCCTTTTCTGAATCGTTTTGTCCACCATAAGCGTGGAAGGGTATGCTCAGACATGAGTCCCTTGCTCACTGCACCATCAGGATTCAAGCAAGCCGGGCCGAAGACGGTTGTAATGCCAGAAACCGGTTCTCGGAAGCTTGTTTCCTTTCCAGTAAAACAATTGGCTTGGTAGTTTGGTCTGCCCTGTTCCCATGATGCACTGGGCCAGGGATAGACTAATTTGCATGTAGCCAGGTTCTGAGCTGGGATGGTGCAGTGAGCTAAAAAACGGTGATGGATCAAGCCCTGATCTGTTGACTGGGTAGGAGTGTTCTGCTTAATTCAGATACTCTGTCCATCACCACCCCCTTTTCTGAATCGTTTTGTCCACCATAAGCGTGGAAGGGTATGCTCAGACATGAGTCCCTTGCTCACTGCACCATCAGGATTCAAGCAATCCGGGCCGAAGACGGCTTTAATGCCAGAAACCGGTCCCCGGAAGCTTGTTTCCTTTCCAGTAAAAGAATTGGCTTGGTAGTTTGGACTGCCCTGTTCCCATGATGCACTGGGCCAGGGTCAGACTAATTTGCATGTAGCCAGGTTCTGAGCTCGGATGGTGCAGTGAGCTAAAAAACGGTGATGGATCAAGCCCTGATCTGTTGAAAGGGTAGGAGTGTTCTGCTTAATTCAGATACTCTGTCCATCGCCACCCCCTTTTCTGAATAGTTTTGTCCACCATAAGCGTGGAAGGGTATGCTCAGACATGAGTCCCTTGCTCACTGCACCATCAGGGCCGGACTGGGAACCAAAACCGGCCCTGGCCCTGGAAAAGTGCTCGTCCGCCCCCCCCCCCCCTCCTAAGGAGGGGGGGGGGGGGTTTCAGAGGAGGTTCGTCCGCCCAGCGCTTTGCCAGAGCCGGTTTTTGGCCGATTTTGCAACGGCCCTGTAACAAAAACGGCCTACAGGGGCCCAAAACCGGCCCCCAACCGAGCGGCGCACCGGGGGATTGCCCGGTGCCCGCTACAGCCAGTCCAGGCCTGTGCACCATCAGGATTCAAGCAAGCCGGGCCGAAGACGGCTGTAATGCCATAAACCAGTCCCCGGAAGCTTGTTTCCTTTCCAGTAAAAGAATTGGCTTGGTAGTTTGGTCTGCCCTGTTCCCATGATGCACTGGGCCAGGGACAGACTCATTTGCATGTAGCCAGGTTCTGAGCTGGGATGGTGCAGTGAGCTAAAAAACGTGATGGATCAAGCCCTGATCTGTTGACTGGGTAGGAGTGTTCTGCTTAATTCAGATACTCTGTCCATCACCACCCCCTTTTCTGAATCGTTTTGTCCACCATAAGCGTGGAAGGGTATGCTCAGACATGAGTCCCTTGCTCACTGCACCATCAGGATTCAAGCAAGCCGGGCCGAAGACGGCTGTAGTGCCAGAAACCGGTCCCCGGAAGCTTGTTTCCTTTCCAGTAAAAGAATTGGCTTGGTAGTTTGGTCTGCCCTGTTCCCTGTTGGATTTCACCCAGCTTGACCCACACCACAGAAGCGAGGATGGCCCCAATCCTCTACCCCTATTCGGACCGCCACACGCCCATACGTATCACAGCGTGACAGCGGACCGAACAAAGGGAGAAGGTAGGAAAAAACAAAAAGAAAGAGAAAACGCCAAGGCTCTTTCTATGTTTCAGCTAGGCAGACCCAGTTCTTGCTTATATGTATAGGTCTTCCAACCTGCAGCAAAACAAGAGAAGAAACAAAAGAGAACACAGAAAGTCACTTCAATTCCCAGTGTCCTGTTACCTGAATCCTCCTATACCCTTATACTGCCCAACACATCCCAATTCCTCTCCTTACCAGTGCGACATAGAAGAATCTTCAGAAAGGAGCCTTGTGGAGGAATTGTCCAAACAAACTGAATTCAACAGACTCCTTGTTGCCCAGCGTTTTGTTTAAAGAGGGGAAAAAATCATGATACTGATAAAAAAAAACCCTTGAAAGGCTATTAACAGCGAAAACGCTGTATTTGCATAGCGTTTTTCCTACTTGTGGCCACAAACTAAAGCGCGTTCATAGAAAAACGCCAGTAGCAAAACTGCTTCGAAAAATAGTCCAAACAATTCACATAACGATGTGAATAAGGTTACACCAAACCCGGAAATCGGCTTTGCCGAGGGTCACCCAATAAGGAAAATAAACTTGATCCAAAAACAAAGAGAAATGTCCCGATCCCTACCAGTACGCCCTCGATCAAGACTACAACGTAACTCCGAGGGAGAACAGCTGAATGGCAGGCGTCCGACGCACACCGAATCCAGAAGGCAGAACGAAGCCTCGTTCTGCACGGCAGGCTTCCCAGCGTCTAGAGACTGAACGCGGAAGAAAAAACCCAGAGGGAGAAAACGCTAACTCCCCTTAACTCACTCTGGCCAGTTGCGAAAAACCAACCAGGCTAGAAACCAAGCACCAAACACTGGCGCTGGATCCCAGATAAGGAAGGAGGGGAAAAAAGGGGCGGAGGCTACCGAAAAAGAAAGAAACAGAAAGAGGACACCGGGAACACCATACACACACAGGCAAAGAAGGAAGAAAATCGGCTAATTCCTAACATTCCCATGATACACTGGGCCAGGGACAGACTAATTTGCATGTAGCCAGGTTCTGAACTGGGATGGTGCAGTGAGCTAAAAAACGATGATGGATCAAGCCCTGATCTGTTGACTGGGTAGGAGTGTTCTGCTTAATTCAGATACTCTGTCCATCACCACCCCCTTTTCTGAATCGTTTTGTCCACCATAAGCGTGGAAGGGTATGCTCAGACATGAGTCCCTTGCTCACTGCACCATCAGGATTCAAGCAAGCCGGGCCGAAGACGGCTGTAATGCCAGAAACCGGTCCCCGGAAGCTTGTTTCCTTTCCAGTAAAAGAATTGGCTTGGTAGTTTGGTCTGCCCTGTTCCCATGATGCATTGGGCCAGGGACAGACTAATTTGCATGTAGCCAGGTTCTGAGCTGGGATGGTGCAGTGAGCTAAAAAACAGTGATGGATCAAGCCCTGATCTGTTGACTGGGTAGGAGTGTTCTGCTGAATTCAGATACTCTGTCCATCACCACCCCCTTTTCTGAATCATTTTGTCCACCATAAGCGTGGAAGGGTATGCTCAGACATGAGTCCCATGCTCACTGCACCATCAGGATTCAAGCAAGCCGGGCCGAAGACGGCTGTAATGCCAGAAACCGGTCCCCGGAAGCTTGTTTCCTTTCCAGTAAAAGAATTGGCTTGGTAGTTTGGTCTGCCCTGTTCCCATGATGCACTGGGCCAGGGATAGACTAATTTGCATGTAGCCAGGTTCTGAACTGGGATGGTGCAGTGAGCTAAAAAACAGTGATGGATCAAGCCCTGATCTGTTGACTGGGTAGGAGTGTTCTGCTGAATTCAGATACTCTGTCCATCACCACCCCCTTTTCTGAATCGTAGGTCAATGACAGCACTTAAATTGCCAATCGAAAAAGGGGGACTTAATTTCCCAGATCTTAAAATCTACTTCTTTGCCACCTTTATTCAACGCATACGTAGTCTCTTGTCCAAAGAAGCTCCTCTATTCTACCACCAATTCATGCTAGGCCCACAAAGCAATCAGTTTTTATTCCGGGTACATGATCTAAATTACTACAAGAGAGTTACATTCAAGACCGCTAGAGCAATCAAAAGAATTTGGGAACAAATTATGGACATCGATAAAATATCTTTTTTTAACGCCGAATTGCCATTATGGGGGAACCCAGGGATGCCAAACATTTTCTCTGACGGTGCTTGTGCCCAATGGATAGATCAGGGTATTAACACCCTAGGAGATCTCTACAGCCCGGAAGGCTTCCTAAGTTTTCATACATTAAAATTACTCTATAAAATCAAAGATACTACATATTTCAAATACATGCAGATACAAGACTTCTTGATTAATAAAATGAAAATTGAAACAGTTGAGCGATCAGATAATCTCCAATGTATCTATTCGAATTACACTAAATCTCTCATTAGCAAAAGCTACACTCTTTTAAATAAAGGACAAGTGGGTGACTGTGGGAAAATGGCGGACAAATGGACCAACAGGTTGGGTATTAATATTAACCCTAGCCAGATAGCGGGCTCACTTAAACAATTAAATCAGGTGGTGCATTCTTCAAATCTAAGGTTACAATTTTTTAGGACAATTACTCAAATATTCTACACACCGCAAAGAATCGCTAGATGGACCTCTGGCAACATTTCTAATGAACGGACCAAATGTTTAAAATGCAATAAGGAAGCTGCTGGCATAGAACATATGCTCTATCACTGTCCGAAACTCTCGACTTGTTGTCTAGGAATAACCGAGGTTCTAAACAAAAAACACATAATATCACCCACTCTCTCCGCCCACTTAGTTCTGTTAGATATACAAGATACCAGTAGCAACTTCAACGACTTACTAACAATAATATTTGCTTGTGCCAGGTTGGCCATTCCGCGGACCTGGATATCAACAGACCCCCCCAAGTGTTATGGAATGGTGGTATCTAATGCACGAAATATATACCATGGAGCTTTCATTGGCTAAACTAAGAGGCCCAAAAGCACTGAAAGGAAGGGAAAAAATATGGGGAACATTTATGGACTAAACAGAGGACTTTATTGTGTGACCGGCATGCTAATCTTTCTTTTAGTATTTTTTTTTTTTTTGCTGTTTTAGAACCTTGTGAATATTTATTTTGTAATCTCCTGTCTCTTTTTCTTTTCTTCCTTTACACATAAAGACTTAAATTGTATAGATAACCATATTTATATGTACAACTAATGTGTTTTCAATATTATGTTTATTTCTCCTCTTGCAATAAATAAAAACAATAAAAATAATAATAATAATAATTGTAAAAAATGTGTAATATTATATTGTTTAGTTATATATTAGGTGTGGGTTGCTGGTTTTCTAGGGTGTAGAGTGGGAAGTCAACTAGGTGAAAATTAACAATTAATTAGTAATTTTTTTAATTATTTGATTATTAATTATGCAAATTGTGTAATTATTAGAGTTTAACTTATATTTTAGGTGCTGGTTGCAGGGTTTGTAGGGGAATAGGTAGTTTAATTTGAGCTGGTGGTGTCCAGTGCTCAGGACCAGCACTTAATTGTCAACACCAGTACTTATGACAGCTGCCACATTATGGTGGCTGTATGTGAAATCTAGAGATAAGCAGAGTAACAGTTGTTTATTAATTATAAAATAAAAACAACTAAAACCTGCCTCCCAAGCCATTCCTATAGATTTGGGGCCTCAAACAGTCTGTAGTAGTTGTGTATGTACTGTCGTTGGCAGTCCTTGCAGTGGCAATGGGCGGTGCAGGGCAAAGACCCTGACACTTATTCTTTTACAAACTAAGCACTAGGTATAGGTTGGGAAGTTAAGTCGTAAATATGTAATAATTAATTATTAATTTATTGTTCACCATTTAATTGATTATGAATTATGTAAATTGTGTAATATGTTTTTTAAAAGTTATATATTAGGTGCATCATTAATTTAATAGTAAGTATTTAATTGCTTATTAATTGTGTCAATTGTATTATACTTATTTAGTTATATTTTATGGGTGGGCTGCTAGGTTAGTGGGGGTATAGTGTGGGCTGAGAATTAAGTAATAACTATTTTTTAATTGAAAATGATTGCATTGTTTAACAATCATATAAGATCTATCATGCTAAGACAATATCGATAGATATAGATATAGATAGTTTTTTTTTTTGCTTGATTAATTAAAATCTTTGCAAATGCATAACGAAAAGTTCCCATTTGTCCATAGATAAATACAATTAAAAAAGATTTAAAAACCACATAATATTAAAACAAGGTCGTCAATTGAATATTCCTAATGTATACAGTTTAGCTGCTTTTAAAGGAGATTCTCATTAAGATGTATTACATCTTAATTAATACTGACAGTAACTGCCACAACTTCTCAGGGCACACGGCACAGCTTAACCAAGTCCATTGTCCAAGTTAGGGGTTTAGTGGGGAAGTGCAAGTACGACTAAAGCGAGATGGGAAATTAATATTACATTTGAAAGCATATTAGCGAGTTTCGGGTAACAGCAGGGATTTAAATCTTTTCGTTGCCATCTCAAAAAATGTTGTTAGCCGACAGTTGAGCTGGACGTCAGTAGGGTTAAAACAAAGCTTTACTGCCTGCCTACATGACCGGATACCGTAATACCTAAAGAAAGGACGTAACAAGGTGCATCTTATGTCCTTTCAGTTGGAGCAGTTGCAGATGACATGAATAATGTCTTCCTTCCCGCTACCACATAGACGACAAGTCTGGGTGCCTCCTTTCCTTTCCCATGGTGGAAGATGGGGTTTAATTGCAATTACCCCCAAGCGCAGTCTTAGAAAGTTTTCCTTTCTGCTTGTCTTAAATCCAGCACTCAAGGAGGCTTGGGGTTTCAGCCTTAAATAGTCACTGAGCACTATCCAGCTGTGTGCCTTTTAGTGAGACTTGCTTTATCTTCTAAAACTGATAGCATAGATGTTGTTTTTCTCACTGCTTTTTTAAAGGTTAGGTGATCCGTTGGACCGGCCCAGAGTTCGGACAGGCCCAGTAGTTCAATCGATTGAAACAGATAATCCCTTGCTGGACATCTTTCTTGATTGTGCAGGGATGGGAATTTAAAGATCTTGCCTCACTGTTTCGGATTTTATGCCACCATTTAACGTAGGTGCTCCTTCTTTACACCACTTGTTTTTGAATCCCAAATTCTAGCCGGATTTGAGCCGGAGAGACATATTTAGGGAGATGGAAAAAAGCTCTACATGAGTTGGCTATTATGACATCTAAAACGGCTGCATCTTTGCCCATTAGGGCCTCGCTCCCATATGACAATGTCGGTAGCAATTTAGCTCTCAAGACCTGTAGGAAGGGATCAAGCATAAGATCGGGTAGCCGCCTCTTCAGTGACTTCAATGATAGATACGTTGTGGTCCATTTTCTTCGCATGGCCTCTAGCTGAGGTTTGAATGAACATTTGTCATCCATTAATATTCCCAGATATTTATCGCTTTGTACTTGTTCCAGACGTTGGCCATCTAGGATCCAGCAATTGGTCTTCTTTTTATGGCAATTAACTACCATGATTTTGGTCTTCTTGAGGTTGATTTTAAGAGAGTTCCGGTTAGAAAAGCGGCTTGTTGTATTTAGTAGGTGCTGAAGGCCAATTGGTGTCCGACTAATTAGAACCAAGTCATCAGCATATAATAGGTTTGACATTAGCTTGTTCCCCAGTTTTGGTGCATGGGATGCACAACCGTCCAGCTGTCCAGATAGGTCAGCCAAGAAGAGATTGAAAAGGATCGGGGCAAGGACACACCCCTGCTTGAGGCCTTACGAGATCATGATTCGTTAAGAGATTTGCGTCCCTGTACCTAATTTGACCCTGATCCATGTGTTTGTGTGCAGCTGTTTTAGCTGTTCCAAAAGTGTGTTTGGTAGACCCCACTTTTCCAGTTTTTCCCAGAGTTTGGATCGATCAACGTGGTCGAACGCAGCAGTGTAGTCAATGAAACACAGGAAGAGAGGCATTTTTGATACTTAGGCTGCATCCATTAATAACGTGAGAGCCAGTATATTAGTTGTGGTTCCTTGGCCACTACAGAACCCAGTTTGATTAGTGGGGATAATGAAGTTATCTGAAGCCCAGGATGATAGCTCCTCCCTGAGTGTTCCGGCGTATTATTTGGCATTTATATCAAGAAGGGCAATTAGTCGATAGTTATTCGGGTCATTTCTTTTGCCTTGTTTCAAAATTGGGCTAATAATTGATCCTTTCCAAGATTCCGGAATGGTGACTGTGGTGTTTAAGCCCTTGAAGACTGGTAGTAGAACCTTGCTCCAAAAGACGGCGTCATGTTTATACAATATCGGTGGAATCCCGTTTGGACCGGCTGCTCCTGTGTCTCTACCCTTGGCTATTAAGCCTTTTATCTGTTTTTCTGTTGGAGCATATCCTTCATCATCGACGGAGCCTGTAGAGTCTAAATCACCAGCCGACAGGGACCCCTGTTGTTTATGGATGCTATTACTACTGACCAAGTGACCTTCGGTGGTACGTTTTTGTATCGCATTTCCCTTGTTGGGGGGTTCGATGTCCGATACCGCGGTGCACACGCTTTTATTTAGATTCCCTTCCTTGTTGTTAAAATGAGCGGAGAGGTACTCTACCCAGACAGACTCTGTTATATTGGAGCTGATTCCTAGGTGGTACGGTCGTTCTAACTTATGGATTGTTTGCCAGAACTTGGCACTATTGTGTTGCTTGGCATCATACAATCATTTAGCCCATATTTTGTAGTTTTTTGGCCTTATTTTTCTCCACTTCCTCCTTCTCAATAGCACCTTCGTTTGTCGGAGGGTAAGCTGCAACTCCCTGGTGTTTTTCGCAGTTGTCGAAGTGTTTGGTTTACAGTGCGTTTGAGGCTCTTAGTTTCCGGGCTGAATTTCTCTTTTGTTAGTACATCTAATTTTCGTGGCTTATTCCCGGTCGCAAAGTTGCCGCTGAAGGTCTTAATAAAGTTTTCCCATGCTGTTACTATTGTAGTTCGTGTATCTTTTTCTCGCTCAAATAAAGTTTTGGCGGTGGCCGATAGGCCTTCAATATTGTTGACATTGCACCTTAAATGCTTTAAATTCAAAACTTCTTCGATCTCAATCGAGTTCCAGATGTCTGGTGTGGCAGCTGGCATTGCCTTTAGCAATACTTCTTGTGGGAGGTGATCGCTCTGAACATTATCACCTATTTTAAAGGATTCTATTTTATCAAACATGGCTAGTGTTACAAACGTATAGTCTAGATAGGAGGATGTTTTTGAGGAGTGAAAAGTAGCAACAGGTGGAGTATCCTCCAAGAAGCGGCCATTCAGTGCTCTTAAATTTAAATGCTCTAATTCTTGTAGCAGAAGTTTGGCCCATCTTGAAGGTTTGCTAGACTTTGCTTGGCCCTGAGTCGGTATCCCCCAGAGTGATCTAAGACAATATCAGCTGTGACCTATGGGGCAGGGGTATGGGGGGTGGTCCTCGTAGACACTCTCCAGTCAATCAAAAACAAACTTTTTAAACCATTGACCTCCCTCCCGCAATCTTACTCAAATTGTTTTACCCATTTGGAATTGGGTCTCCCATATATTACGGACTCAATTCGTATAGCCCCACTTCTGCTGTGTTTCTCAATTTGGTGTAGGGATTCAGTCCCCTTGAACAAAAGGATTATCAGCGATTTGCTAAATCTGGAAAACCACAGCAAGAGTAGAAGGTTAAAATATGTCGAGCTGGAATTTAATGCTTTAGGTTTGTCACATCTTTTCAATGATCCCGACTTGTATAAGAAATTTTCCAGGCATAGATTCGTCGAGACTTTTAAGATGAGGACCCAATACAATCATAGAGAGAGGAACTAACGAGCACAGATGGTTCATTGTATCAACTTCTGTGGTTCTGGAATTCTGGGCGGAAATTGCAAACACAACAAGTGATGGACAGAATGTGGATCAATGTCACACACTCACCCCAGTCCAAGGATCTGGGCCTAAATCCATCGTTATTTTGCACTCCACACCACCCTGGATTTCACAATTGAGTCAACTATGCAAGGTTTCAGATTTAACCATGATGGAAAACTTCAAAACCTGATTACTTACTGCCATACGGGGGGGTGTCGCTTGACGATATACTGGGTGGGATAATCCTCGCCTCCGTGTCCTTAATAGAATTGAAACTTACCGTTACAAATGCTAGGCAAATTTCGATTCTATGGCAGGACCGGAGGCTCAGATTATGCTAGTTCAAAGCTTACTTACCACCAAACTTGCAATATCTACCACCGGCTTAAAGTAAAACCTCTTAAAGGTGGAATCGGAGGACCAGTCCGCGGCCCGCATCAAATCCTCTAAACGAGTTCCTGCAGAGAAAGCCTTAGAGGCCATGGCCCCTCTGGCAGAGTGAGCTCCGAAACGTTTAGTATCAATACCTGCCTCTTGCATGACCCAACGCACCCACCTGGCTATGGTGGGGGAAGAGACCGCATGGTGTGGTTTACGCAAGGCAATTAACAATTGTCTCTCGCCCGGAGGAGGGCGAATGTCCCAAGTCATATCTTCATAAGCTTTCAGACACTGAACAACACATAGCTTCGGGACATCCATGAAAGCCGGGTACGAAATCGTTCTAGAAGCCGACTTTGTGCGGCGACCAATTGTGAATGTGACACCATCTGGTGAGAACACTCGTGCTGAGACATCTAGAGCACGCACATCCGACACTCTCCGGCAGGACACCAAGCACAGCAACATAGCCAGTTTCGCCGAGAGTTCCTTGACCGATAGGTACCTGTTAGGTTGCCAGGACAGAAAAAGATTCAAAACCAAATTGACGTCCCAAAGGACTGAGTACCGGGGCTCTGGTGGCAACGCTAATCGGACGCCCCGCAAAAGTCGGCATACAAAAGGGTGTACTCCGATCGGAGCACCGTCAACTGGGTGATGCGCCGCCGATATAGCTGAACGCACAGCATTAATCGTGCGGTAGGCAAAACCACCCACGGCCAATTCCGTCAAATAATTCAGCACGGGTACGAGTCCTGCGACCAAGGGATCCAAACTCCGTCGAAGACACCAACGCACCCACTTAGACCAAGCGGATTTGTAGCGCTTCGACGTACTGGCAGCCCAGGCCTTGGATAACAGACCTTCAGCTGATCTCGAAAGGCCCGGGAGCGACCAACGTCTCCTGAAAGCCTCCATGCCATGAGGCGGAGAGAGCCGTGAACAATGAGAGGATGAGGATCCCGATCCGGATTGAGGAGCAGGTGAGGAGACCGGGGGAGTAGGATTGGAGAATCCCAGGAAAGTTCCAGAAGAACTGGAAACCAGACTTGGTACCTCCAGAGCGGCGTCACCAACACCAGCTCCACTTCCTGCCGGCGAACCTGCGCTGCCGTTCGCATCACCATCGAAAAAGGTGGAAACGCAAAGGGCTTCTCCTTGCTCCAGTCCTGGAGAAACGCATCCGTGGCCTCTGCCAGCGGATCCGGCCTCCAACTGAAGAATCTCGGGAGTTGGTGATCCAAGCGGGACGCAAACAGGTCCAGTGAGAAAGGACCCCACAGCCCGTTGAGCCAGCGAAAGACCTGGACATCCAACATCCACAGACTGGAATCTCGAAGGTACCTGGAGTGCCAGTCTGCCACCTGGTTGGCCTGACCCGGCAGGTACTCCGCCGTCACCGATACGTGATGATCTAGGCAGTAATCCCAGAACTGCTTTGCCAAATTCGCCAGTGCACGGGACCTCGCGCCCCCCAGGTGGTTCACGTACCGCACTGCCGAAACATTGTCCATTTTCAATAGTACGCACGACTTCACTGAGTCCCTGGTCCAGCAGCGTACTGCAAAGGAACCCGCCAGAAGTTCCAGACAGTTGATATGCAACTTCTGTTCCTCCAAGGACCAAGTGCCGCCTGTTGAAAAATCCCCACAGCGCGCTCCCCAACCGACTCTGCTGGCATCGGATTCGATGACGAGGTCCGGGGAAGATCCGAAAATTGCCCGACCATTCCAGGCTTCCATGTGGGTAAGCCACCACAACATTTCTTCCTTGACCTCCTCCGATAGGGGAACCATTTGGTCGTAGGACACGCCCCTGCGTAGATGATAAGCTTTGAGGCGCTGGAGGGCCCTGTAGTGCAGAGGGCCCGGAAAGATGGCCTGAATCGAGGACGACAGCAGGCCCACCACTCTGGCAACTTGACGCAACGACGTGTGAGACCTCGCAATTGTCTGTCGCAAGACGTGCTTGATCTTGGACATCTTCCGGGGCGGAAGACTCAGGGAAGCATCGACGGAGTCTATGACAAACCCCAAAAATTCTACTTTCTGAGAGGGTACGAGAACCGACTTGTCTCCATTGATGACGAAACCGAGCTCTTGGAGTAGGTCGACCGTCCGGTCCAGCTGAGAAAGCAAGCTGTGTGGACATTGCGCCATCAGTAAAATGTCGTCTAGATAGACAATTAGGCGAATTCCCTGCGCTCGCAAGAACTCCACCACGGGATGTAACACTTTGGTGAAACACCACGGGGCCGAGGATAGACCGAACGGAAGAGCCGTGAATTCGAACACCTGTTCCCGCCAAAGGAACTGGAGGAAGCGACGATGAGGAGGGTAGATTGGAACCACAAGATAAGCATCCTTGAGATCCAACCGTACAAACCAATCCCGTGGAAGGAGGATATCTCGAAGGAGATGAATTCCCTCCATTTTGAAATGATGATAGACCAACCACCCATTGAATTCTTTGAGATTGATCACCGGCCGACGACCTCCACCGGGTTTGTCCACTAGGAAAAGATTGCTGAGGAAGCCCGACGGATGCCGAGTTGATTGGCGAACGGCCCTTTTGCGGAGAAGTTCCGCGACCTCTTCGTCTATCAACTGGGCATCGGCCACTGAAAAGGTTATAGGGCGCGGGGCGCATTCCTGAAAAGGTTGATCGTAGAATTCGATATGAAACCCGCGGATAGTTTGGAGCACCCAAGCATCCGCCGTAAGTTCCACCCACGCCCTCCGAAAGGCCGCTAGTCGACCGCCAATCTGAACCTGCTCTGCGGGGATAACACTCACCGTGTGTGTTGGAAGCGTTGGAGTTCTTTCTGAAGCCTCGACCTCCGAAACGCTGCCCTCTTGTAGGATAGAAGGAGTTGAAGTTGGCTGAGGTGTTGTACTGACCTCGCCCGGAGCCTTGCCCTCTGTTGCCGGCATTCTGCCCGCCACGGCCGGTCCCGCGGCCCCTACCGCGACCGGCCCCTTGAGAGAAACGCTGCTGGAACACGCGTTTGATACTGGACTGAGCTCTGTCAAGGGACGTGAAGGTAGACACGAACTTCCCTAACTCTTTAATGAACGGTTCTCCGAAGAGACCACCTTGGGCAACCGCTCCTGCCTCTGAAGAGGCCAAGTCTCCTAACTTAGGATCTAGCTTAATTAGGAAGGACCTCCGCCGTTCGGTGGAAAGGGCGCAGTTGGCATTGCCCAAGAAAACAATCACCCTCTGCGCCCAATTTGACAAGACGTCGGGGTCGATGGCGGAGCCAGTAACTTTAGCCTCCTCCGCCATGTCAAGGATCTTAGTAATGGGCCCTACTGCGTCGAGCATTTTGTCTTGGCATGACCGCCAGGATCTGTCAATGCCCCTACGCGGATCCTTCATAAACTTTGCCAGAAACGTTGCCATCTTTGCGTCTAAATCCGGTGTCATGGCAACTTTTCCTTCCAAGGTGGGCCTAGGACATTCCCCACGGAGACATCCCCTGGCTTCCTGCTCCAGAGGTTTGCGCAACCGACTAGCCACGAACTTTGCCACCTTGTCGCCCGGGGCCCAGGCTGCGGACCGCGGATGCATTATTTCATCCGGGTCCAGCATACCTGAGCTGTCCCGCGGTAACTCAGTGGCCGAGCTCGAAGGTCGCCAGGAACGCACCGATTCCTCGTCCCCGTCCGAATCCTGGGAGTCCCTCGGAGACGAAGGGGCAGTCCCAGTAGCCACCACCGAGGCGGGGGCCGCAGGCTGGTCAGGTGGGGACTCGGTCGCCTTAGCCAAGAATGCGTCACGCAGACGTTCAAAGGCACCCTTGTCCACCCCCTGAGCACCCTCCGACAACCCCCCTTTGCAGGGTTTCTTAGGAGCAGGGGGGCCCTCACCTGATGAACCTGGGAGGGCATAAGGGATTCCCGACTGCGCCTGCGCTAACTTGGCGCACTCCTCAACTATGCGCGCCGAAAGACGCTCCTCCATAGGGGTTACTACCTCTGTCACGCAGCGGTAGATGGAGCTGTCAACTGCTTGGTAGAATTCCTCATCCTGCAGATAGGACTGAGAATCACCCCCATAATAGTCGTCCTCCATGCTGTACACAGGAAGCTTTAGGGGGTTCACACTCTACCCAATAGCTTGGGTGTCACTGAGAATTTAGGGCAGACCGGAGGACTGCAGCAGTTTTGGTTGCCAGGGACTGGCAAAATTAGGGTGCACTCACAACCCCCAGCGCGCAGACCCACCCCAGGGGGACCAGGTCAGCTGCCTCACCGCGCGCTGCCACACCAATTTAACACGAGTGCAAAACCTGCCAAGTCGGCGTCAACGCGGTAGAACACCGCAGTACAGACCCCCACCGGGGCGTTCACATATGGGGCAAGAAGGTACAGACCCGGTATACGGGCGTTTTATGAGGCAGATTAGAGGGCTCGGCTCCGCGGCGGTTGGTCTCCTCAGCGCGGCTCCCCAGTGAGGAGAAACTCGCGCTGGAGACCAACGAGACGCGGCCGCGCCCCCTAGCGGTCGACTGCGCACCGCAACACACACACCGGGAACAGTCGCGAAGGAAGCGAAACGGCGCTTCCGCGACTTAAATGGGGCTCTGAAATGAAAGAAAACACCAGAGACCCATAGCCCCAAGAAAAATTAACATTACAGTGCATGAATACTGTACAAAATCCCCTAACAACAACAACTGTGAGAGGGAAAGCAAAAAACACTTAACTGGCTGCGGAAGCAGCGAAGAAAGAGGAGGAACAGGGAGAGAGGACTGCCTATCTATGGATTGTGGACATAGAGGAAGGACTCTGTTTCGGACTGTTATATTATTGTGATGGGAGTTGTAGTCCAAGAGACATTGTTTTCCTTGAGTTATATGACAAAAAATGCTTTATTGTTGGTTTTGAAGCATTTCTCTGCATTATGAGCTTTTCTAAGGCTGCTGTGTTTTCTAATTTGTAATAAATGCGAAGAAAGAAAAGCATAATCTGAGCCTCCGGTCCTGCCATAGAATTCTTGCCTGCAGCTGTTATTTTCGTATAAAAGGAGAAGGCTGGTTCTGTAAAAACGAACAGTCTCCTGAGAACTTACGACCCGTGCTGTTGTAATTCTAGGACGCATGTTACTTGGTTGCAACCAATAAAACTTGATCTCTGACTTCACCTAGAAGACTCTTGGTTTCTGTGGTCCGGAACAGGGAGAACTCAGAGGTCTTCGGGTGTTATCCCCTGGCACCACTTGGTTCCTAAAAACCCAGCACCTCAGTTGGCGCCCAACTCGGGGCGGTATCAAGCGGCATCGGTCCAAGCCAGATGTTCGTGAGGAGCTTCGTGTGAAAATTCCGGAGGACGGCCAGCCACTTCAGCGACCCCTGTATGTCGACGTGGGTCCGAAGGTCTTTGCTGCAAGGTTCCCCGCGTCCCGACGGCTACGAAGGACTGCTGCCCTGACTATCGCCCTGTTTTGGACCCAGTGATCCTTGGTAGAGCGAAACGATAGACGAGTCTTCTAGTGACGTCATCGATCATCAATACTTCAGTTAAGTATAAGTGGAGCGTCTCCCAGTCCTTAGTTTTGTTCTTAGTTTTGGTATCCTTGAGGTACACCTTGTTTGGAACGTGCAAGCGCCAAAACCGAGAGATTCGTGTATTCACGAGAATATCGTATTCGATAATCCCTTGAAGTTTGAAGTTAGACCAGTGAGCGAAGATGCCTGGTCTTAGCAGACTTGGAAACTTGTTTTGTCTTGGTTGTCGTAAGGACTCCCGATTAGAGGATTCGTGTCCGGTTCCTCCGATTGGGACTCCAACATATGAACTGTACATAAAGCATGGAGTAGGTCCTATCACGTATAATGAAGTATGGATAAAATACACCCGCAAGGATGGTGTTTTAAAATGGCCCCAATATGGTAGTTTTGACACAGAAATTTTAGATAACCTCGAGGTCAAACTATTCAAGAAGAAAGCCCGGCCGGCGATGTTTGACTCTTTTCGCTTATGGCTCAAAGAAGCCAAACAGAAAGAAATGAAATTAGCTAAGAAAAATAAAAGAGGTATGTCAATGGTGCAAGCTGCCATTGCATACAGGGATAATGAGGGAGAGCAGGAAGGTGAACAAATGCTCAGAAGCAAGAAATTAGCAGTAGATAAATGCTACCCGATGTTGCCCCATGAAGGACAAGATTCAAAGGGAACATCCGAGAAAGATCCATTAATGTCCCATTTATTGAATTCACCACCCCCGTATACATCGAGTATTACTGGACCCCTGAAGCGTTTTGTTATACCGCGCCCCGGCGCACGAAATGCAGCTCTTGCACAAGCACCAGCTCCTCCTCAGCTGGTTCCTACTTCTCCGGCGCTGCCCTCTCAAGGGCCGCCGCCTTTGCTACATACTCCATCTACTTCTTCTACAACTTTGCCTACTGCTCCAACTGTTTATCCTGATACTACTTCTGCCACTGCTTCGACTTCCTCTGCTATTGCCTCGACTTCCTCTTTACATCAGCCTGTCTTTTCCGGCACATCTGCCTCTCCGCAAGCTTCTCCTTCTGTTCGACAGAGAGTGGCAAGTACTGTCACTGGTCTGTTCTCACCTTTCTTTGGGTCGCCTAAAACGACCCCTAAAACAGGACGTAGACAGTTGCGTAGTCAACTGCCTGATTACGAGGAAAGAGAAGTGCTGAATGAGTTAGCGCGCAAATGGGTTACTGACACTGTTAGATACGATGCTCAGTCTGTTATGGAGGTCTTCCGACAATGGGATGCACCCACTCAGAGATATGTATTCGAGGAAATGTGCGTATACCTTTGCGAAGACTTGGAGACAAATTATCCCAAACGCAAAATGCAGGAATTATTTCGTATGCGTTTTAAGTTCTATGAAGGCATGATTGTAGGTGCCGACGTTGAAAAAGCAATAGATCTGTTATTATCCTATAGGAGTAAAGGAAATGTCTCTAGATCATTGTACGAAGATGACGTGTCAGGTAGGAAAAAGGCGCGACAGTACCCTATGAGAGAAGTTCCTCCAGTTTGGAGGGAAGGTGATGCGAATGCACATCCACCCGTTCCACCGCATTTCCAGCGTGTATGGGTACATGTCCCATGGAAAAGATCTGAAGTTTTAGCACTCAAGCAGACATTACCTGATCCACGTAAAAATCCTGCAGGGTACTATAAGGAGTTATCACAGACTGCCAGCTCATGTATAATGAATTTAGCAGATGTAGACATGTTGTTTGGGAACGTCGTTCCGCAGCCTCTATGGAGTAAAATTCGTCATACAGATCATGATCAAGAACTAGGCGACACATGGGCTAATATTACTGCTACAGATGCTAGACAAATTGGTGGTTTTAAACCTGAGCCTTTAGTAGCTGAACTTCCTGGTAGAATCATCACATACATGAAGACCTTAATGCCTGAATTGCTTGTTAATTGGGACAAGTTGTCTGCGTGCAAGCAGAAGAAAGATGAGAATGTGTCTAACTTTTTCACAAGGTTTGAAGAGACTTTCGTCGATCATAGTGGTCAGGATATGGCTACCGAGGGTGGCCAAAGATTGTTTGTAGACAGATTTGTACATAATTTGCTTCTTGAACTGTGCAATAAACTGAAAGATTCAGAGAGTGCTTGGGCTGTTTCCACGTCAGCGCAGATTTTAGCCACAGCCCAGTACTACGAAAATAGGCGCAAAGACGAGCTAGATAAGGCAGACAAAAAGACTAAAGATTTAAAAACTAAAGTTCTTCTCCAGCAAGCCTATCCGCCTCGCACTCCTAGTCAGCCCAATTATCAACAACCACAGCAGTATTCGAGAAACCCGCAAGGGAACGAGTTTTCCCATCAGCGTTTGCCTTATGGCCCGAATCAGTGTGCCTATTGCAAAGAAGAGGGTCATTTCAAAAATAATTGTCCAGCTCTAGCGCGACGTCTAAATGGTGTTTCCGGTGCATGAGGTAGAGGTGTTCAACAGGCTCCTAGGGGTAGGGGCCGTGGAAATTTCCCCCAGAATACCGCTTCCTTTCCGCCTCAGAATTCTATGAATAGCTTTGATCAACAAAATAATGCATCCTCTAGGTCAGCTCAGTATTATGCTAATGACTATTACGCAGAAAACGAGAATGAGGGTAATAATTGCTAGGACAGCCATGGACAAAGAGAGGGAGTTGTTTCAGTTCCAGTAGATCAGAATGGACCTTATGTCGAGGTGATTACATAAGGAGTGTCAGAGCCATTTCTGCTGGATACTGGTGCTACAAAAAGTTCGATTATGCACTCAAAACTTCCTGGCGCACCTTTGTCTGGCGAAATGAATGTTTCAGTAGGTTTTTCTGGCGCCCCGGTTAGAAACCCGATCTCTATTCCTATGCCCCTTTCTGTTGGCCAATGCGAATTAGAAGCACCCCTCATCCTTACAACAGGTTGTGGCGAAAATTTGTTAGGTTTGGATTTGTTAAAGAGATTATATGCTACTTTGTACTGTTCTCCTTCTGGAGTACAACTTACACTTGGTAAGAAAGTGATTTCTCCAATGTATTTGGCAAAGGAGAATATTCCAATTGAATTGTCATCTCTTCCAGATATACTTTGGGCTAGTGGTTCTAATGATGTAGGTCGTTTGGAGATAGCACCGTATGTCATAACATTGAAAGCCAATGTTAGGTTGCCACGTATTCCCCAATACAAGATCTCTAGCGAATGTGAGAAAGCATTGTTGACGATTATTTACGATCTTATTGAGAAAGATGTCATTGAAGAGACAACAGGCAACATTTGTAACAGTCCTATTTTGCCTGTCTTAAAGCGTACTGATCCTTCGCAGCCACCTGTGTACAGGTTTGTGATTGATCTCAGAGAAGTGAATAAGATTGTTGTACCACAGTTTCCAGTTGTCCCCGACATTACTGCCTTATTGACAATGGTTCCAGCTTCAGCCACTTGGTTTTCGGTGATTGACCTGAAGAACGCTTTCTTCAGCATCCCGATTGCTGAGGAGAGCAGAGATATTTTTGGCTTCAATCTAGGAGGACGAAGCTTCTGCTTCAAGCGCGCTCCTCAAGGCTACTGCGAAAGTCCATCAATATTCAGTCAGGCTCTGAAAACACAACTAGACACGATTGTTCTACCTGATGGTGCAACTCTGATACAGTATGTGGACGATCTGCTGATCGCTGCAGACACTGAAGAAATTTGCAAGCAAGCCACATTGTCGTTATTGCGTCACTTATGTGACATGAAGCACAAAGTCTCTCTTTCAAAACTGCAATTTTGTCGACAAGAAGTGACCTACTTAGGTCACATCTTATCGAAGGAGGGAAGGAGACTGACCCCAGAAAGAATACAGGCAATTGCAAGATTGAGTGCCCCAGGACACAGAGAGAAGTTCGGGCTTTCTTGGGCATTACATCGTACTGTAAACAATGGATACCGAATTTCTCACTACTGGCTAAACCTTTGCTGGCACTACTCTGTAAAGACACACCCGATCCTATGCCCTGGTCTGAAGGTTGTCAGACAAGTTTCCACGAGTTGCGTGATGCATTGTGTTCGGCTCCTGTGTTGGGCAACCCCGACTACAGTAAGCCTTTTACATTATATGTCCATGAGAAGGAAGGTTGCGCATTATCAGTCCTGACAATACTTTGGGGACAAACAGCGCCCATGTGCGTATTTCCCAGCGACTCTAGATCCTGTGGCTAAGGCATTACCAAGTTGCTTGAGGGCCACTGCTGCAGCAGCTGTCTGTATTCAACAGTCTGCTGGGTTAGTCATGAATAATACTCTGATCGTTATGGTCCCACATGCAGTAGACATTTTACTAAACAGAACAAAAACACAGCATTTAACTAGTGCTCGACTGTCCAGCTATGAGTTGACACTCTTAGCGAGTCACATACACATAAAGAGGTGTGATACACTCAACCTGCTACGTTATTACCCTTTTCAGCAGAGACAGATGAGGTTGAAAAACATGATTGCTGCTTTAGGACAGAAGAAGAGACAAAAGGGAGAGTAGACTTGCAGGACACTCCCCTTCCTGAATGTAATGATAATGTATGGGTTGATGGTTCATGTTTCAAGTTTCCAAATGGTGATACGACTGCAGCATATGCCGTAACGACATTGCACACGATTGTAGAGGCCGCACGCATTCCCCACAATTCTGCGCAAGCAGCAGAGTTAATCGCACTTACAAGAGCGTGTGTGCTGGCAACAGGAAAGCGAGTGAATGTGTATACTGATAAGTGGGAAGAACAAGGAAGGTCCCTGAACCATTCAGCGTATAAGAAACCCAAATATAGTACTCATATACCTCAAAATGCCAGACTTTGACTTAAAATATGTACCCTAAACAGAAATAAGAACCTTAGAAAGTGGGTTTGTTATAAAAAAATATACAATTTATTATAATTCAACGGGTTAAAAACATTTTGTACAATAATAGTGCCCATGGACACCCATAGTATTAAAAACATTAAAACATCACAATTTGGTTTCAAACAATAAATGCCAGGGTTCACAGTTTTGTTGTTGTTGTCGACGCAGCGTTTCGGTGAATCAGTGATAACACCTTCTTCAGGACAAACAATTCTGTGTGTGACTTCTGCAGATTCCTCTCTCATTCAATTTAGAGGAATATGTGGAGACCACTATATTTAGGATTGTTTATAATCCTTCTTTTTGAATATTGAATATTCTTGGCTGATCGTCTAGGCCATCGGATGCGGAAAGGACCGAGAGGGGAGCAGGGAGGCCGGTTACAAGTCAAAAGGTTGGATTTAGGAACAACCGTGATCGACACTACTCCACGCTGCGGACATAATTGAAGGCATCCAGTGGCGTGTTTTATATTCAAAAAGAAGGATTATAAACAATCCTAAATATAGTGGTCTCCACATACAATACGGTGGCCCCCCTCCGGTACCCTCTACAATACAGAGCTCCAAATAGAAGAAGGTATTGCTAACTGGAATGTAAGACACCAGAAGCTCTACATAACTCATTTCGAATGAAAATATTCCTCTAAATTGAATGAGAGAGGAATCTGCAGAAGTCACACACAGAATTGTTTGTCCTGAAGAAGGTGTTATCACTGATTCACCGAAACGCTGCGTCGACAACAACAACAAAACTGTGAACCCTGGCATTTATTGTTTGAAACCAAATTGTGATGTTTTAATGTTTTTAATACTATGGGTGTCCATGGGCACTATTATTGTGCAAAATGTTTTTAACCCGTTGAATTGTAATAAATTGTATATTTTTTGATAACAAACACACTTTCTAAGGTTCTTTTTTCTGTTTAGGGTACATATTTTAAGTCAAAGTCTGGCATTTTGAGGTATATGAGTACTATATTTGGGTTTCTTATACGCTGAATGGTTCAGGGACCTTCCTTGTTCTTCCCACTTATTCTCCTTGTCCCCTATTATATAGTAAAGGAGACCTCCCTTCCCTTTTCTACTTGTGTATACTGATAGCCAATACGCCTTCGGCGTGGCCCACAGTTTTGGAAGATTGTGGCGTGAACGAGGGTTCCTGACGTCACATGGTGCAAAAATCCAACATGGTCAATTAGTTAACAAGCTTCTCGAGTCACTGACCTTGCCCCTACAAGTTGCGATTGTGAAATGCAGTGCACACAGAAAGATTCAAGATGATGTTGGTCGTGGGAATGCATTTGCAGACGAGGTTGCGAAAAAGACTGCAAGGAACACAATGAGTCGAATGTACGTTGTAGGTCCTGCGAGATGAATTACTGATGTGGGTATGTGTGAGGACACTATTGAAAGTGTGAAGTCTATACAATCTGATGCCACTGAGAAAGAGGTGAACGAATGGAGAGAAAGCAAGGGTAGATTGGATGCAAATGGTTGTTGGGTCGAATTGTCAGAACATCAGCGTTGGCTATTACCTGACGCATATGTACTTGCAGTGGTGACAATGGCCCATGGAATGGCGCACATCAGTGTGAAAGGAATCTGTAAACTGTTGGCCCCTGTATGGCAGAATAGTGGTATCCCAAAATGCGCGGAGAATTTGGTCAGGAACTGTATGGTGTGTTTGAAGTACAATCCCGGTAAGGGAACCCCAACTCCAGCTGGTCATTTTGCGCCTCCAACATATCCGTTCGAGGTTTTGCAGCTCGATTTCATCCACATGGAGAGGTGCAACAACCTGAAATACGTGCTTGTCATTGTTTGCGCCTTCTCCAGGTGGGTGGAAGCGTATCCCCTTAAGGACAACACCGCCTTGTCAACTGCCAAAGCCCTTGTCAAGGAATTCTTCCCTAGATTTGGCATGCCTAGAATTGTCTGGAGTGATAACGGAAGTGAATTTGTGGGACGAGTGATGAAGAGAGTGTGTGAGTGTCTAGGCATACACCAGAAATTCCACGCTGCAAATCACCCCCAATCAGCGGGATTAGTAGAGTGCTGCAACGGCACGTTAAAGTTAAAACTAGCCAAAATCCAAGCCAGCACAGGTCTTAAATGGCCTGACGCCCAGCCTTTAGCACTCCTGTCTACCAGAATGATCATCCACTCTAGACTAGGACTTAGCCCCTACGAAATCGTGTTTGGGCGCCCCGCAAACATATGGGGAGTGGCAAGGCCAAAGAAACTGGGTGAAATAGAGCACCCTGTACTGCTTGACTATTTGTGTGAATTATCAACTAAATTGCGTGTTTTTCACCAACAGGTCCACAGCTCCTCTCCACCAGCGTCTGACGATCCAGGCCACGCCATTGAACCTGGCTCCTGGGTCCTAGTCCGGAACTTCAGGCGAACCAAGAACGAGGAGCCTCGCTAGACCGGACCTTTCCAGGTCCTGTTAACTACCCCGCTCTGCAGTACATGTCCACGGCAAGAAACATTGGGTGCACGGCGCCCATTGCAAACGGGTCCCGTTGTCCCTTCCATATGACCGATGGGTCCAGGAGGGAATCGCTGACTCTGAGACCGAATCCGTACCGCGCTTTGCGCCCTTCAGCGATGCACGATTGAAAGGAACTGGCACAGAAAAGGAGAGTGATCGTATTTTGCAAGGATTTGTGCCACCGTCAATGCAGTTGGACACTACGGAACCTGAAACGTTGTTTGAAGACCACACCGTACCTGGGAAACGACGATATAATCTGAGGTCAAGAACAAGAGACTAATAAAAACAAATTAATACGATCCTCCTTTCCCCCAAGAACTATTTTTGATTTTACAGCTCTCTCGCCCAGGGAACTTGCTCATTTTTGATTTTCGAACCGCCATCCGGTTCTGCTGCTAGGGTCGCGGTTGACGGTCTGGGGAGTGCAGCTGGGGACGTTTAGGTCAACGGTTCTGGTTGGTCTGAGGGAATTACCCCGGACCAAACGGAAAGCACTCCTTGGCAGAATCAATCTCCCACCACAGGCAGCAACTAGAGGATGGAGTTTCCTAGGGTAGAGAGACCTGCTAGACCCACGAACTTTGAGAGGAAAATATGCACTGTGATAACCAGAAAAAGATTCTTGATGACGTGTGTTTTAATGTTGTGTAGCATAATGATGTTCTTGATTGGCTATACTTTGTTCACGTTTCGAGTTACCTTTGTACATAACACTCAGCCCACACCTCCTCCTACTGTTTCCTCGCACTCCTTTCACCCCCTACCAGAACACGAGTCTGCCAGAAGACTAGAATTTGTAAATAACTCATTCATCCAACTCCTACACCAACACCAATCTATAATGAACACATCAAACTGTTGGATATGTGGACTTATGCCGCACACAACCGATAAGGGCATCCCTTACTTCGTCCTGCCATTCAGTTACTATGGTTCTCTGTGGGCTTTCCAGACAATGTTCCTGTTTGCCATAGAACCATATCCCCCGCGTCCCATAGGGAGCAATTCCAGCAACAAGGCACTAGTGGCAGGAATAAGGAATATGAGCAGGGATATTGACACGTATCGGACAATTCCCAAAGATGAGTTTACCCCGTACAGTAGATGGAACAGCACTCAGTATGGGATTTCTTTGAGTAAGAGCCAGAAAACACAGAAATCCTCCCCGGTTTGGATAGTACCCCACCGAGGTCACCTATGTCTGCAAGGTATTGGCAGGGATCTCAAAGCACAGTTGGGAAAGAGCGTATGCACGGAAACGTATGTGTTCGCATCCCGAACTTCCCCTCCATTCTTAGCGGCTAAGGGTACATACTTCGTCTGCCATGACAAAGCATACACATGGTTGCCCCCTGACTTCTCGGGCACATGTTTTATCTCGTTTCTGCTGCCACCCACCTACACGGCCGGGGCAGATTACCATCGGACAAGGACAGTTAGGGGTGTTGTGAGTCAAGACGACACTGCGGGTCAAGGGTTTGGGGACTTCGCAAAGGGTTTTCTGCCGTTTTGGGGGCCTATGGTGAACAGCAGGAACATTCACCAGTTAGTCAAGTCAAGTCAAGTCAAAGGATTTGTATAGCGCGCTACATACCCGGAGGGTCTCAAGGCGCTTGAAGAAGGGGGGGGATTACTTGTCAAATATCCAAGTTTTAAGTTGCTTTCTGAATGCAAGGTGGTTCTGAGTGAGACGAAGGTGAGTGGGGAGTGAGTTCCAGGTTTTAGCTGCGAGGTAGGAGAAGGATCTACCTCCCATGGTGGTTTTATTGATGCGAGGTACGGTAGCAAGGGCTTGGTTGGAAGATCGTAACTGGCGAGAGGGGGTGTAGAAGGAAAGTCGTGTGTTGAGGCATTCGGGTCCAAGATCGTAAAGTGCTTTGTGTGCGTGGGTTAGGAGGCAGAAAGTAATCCTCTTATTGACGGGGAGCCAGTGGAGGTTTTTCAGGTGACTAGAGATGTGGTCTTTACGCGGGATGTCTAGTATGAGTCTGGCTGATGCGTTCTGGATGCGTTGGAGTTTTTTCTGGAGTTTTGCGGTGATACCGGCGTATAGGGTGTTTCCGTAGTCCAGGCGGCTTGTAACCAGTGCATGGGTGACTGTTTTTCTGGTTTCGGTGGGGATCCAGTGAAATGTTTTTTTGAGCATGCGAAGAATGTTGAAGCATGATGATGAAACAGCGTTGACTTGTCTGTTCATAGAGAGTGAGGAGTCCAGGATGACGCCCAGGTTCCGTGCGTGGTCCGTTGGGATGGGTGCTTTTCCAAGGGCCTCTGGCCACCAAGAGTCATCCCAAGCGGAGGGGGAGGTACCTAAGATAAGGACTTCTGTTTTGTCTGAGTTCAATTTCAGACGGCTGTGCTTCATCCACTCGGCTACTTCTTTCATTCCTTCATGTAGGTTGGTTTTGGCGAGTGATAGGATCAGTTGAGTGTCATCCGCGTAGGAGATGATGTTGAGGTTGTGTTGGCGTGAGATGGCCGCGAGGGGGCTCATGTAAACGTTGAAGAGGGTGGGACTGAGTGAGGACCCTTGGGGTACGCCGCAGATGACTTCAGAGGCCTCTGAGTTCAATGGTGGGAGGCAGACGCTCTGGGTTCTTCCGGTGAGGAACGAGGTGATCCATTCCAGTGCTTTTCCTTGGATTCCGATGTTTTTGAGGCGCTGTAGAAGGGTGCTATGGCAGACTGTGTCGAAGGCTGCGGAGAGGTCGAGGAGGATGAGGGCGACTGTGTCTCCATTGTCCAGTAGAGTTCGAATGTCGTCTGTTGCTGCGATGAGGGCAGTCTCCGTGCTGTGTTTGGCTCGGAAGCCGGACTGTGAGGAGTCGAGGGATTTGTTGCTTTCGAGGAAGGCGGCGAGCTGGTTGTTGACGGCTTTCTCGATGACTTTGGCCGGGAATGGAAGGAGCGAGATGGGGCGGTAGTTCTTGAGTTCGGTGGGGTCCGCTGTGGGTTTTTTCAGAAGGGCGATAAGTTCTGCGTGTTTCCAGCTTTCTGGGAAGGTGGCGGAGCTGAGTGAGCAGTTGATGACGTCTCGGAGGTGTGGTGCTATGATGGAGTCTGCTTTGTTGAAGATGTGGTGAGGGCAGGGGTCTGTGGGGGATCCTGAGTGGATGGAGTCATCAGGTGGATGGTGTCCTCAGTGGAGATTGGGTTCCAGTCATTAAGGATGTTCAAGGGGGGTGAAGGTCCTGCAGAAGGTTGGGTGGGTTGGTCTCCGGGTCGGTTGTCGAAGCTGTTGTGGATGTCTGCGATTTTGTTGTGGAAGACGAAGCTAGGGAGTCGCAGAGGGCTTGAGAGGGGGTGATATCATGGGAGTTGGCTGAGGGGTTGGTAAATTTTTTGACGATGTTGAATAATTCCTTGCTGTTGTGGGCGTTGTTGTCTAGTCGGTCTTTGAATGTGGCTTTCTTGGCAGCTCGGATTAGTTGGTGGTGTATGCGGGTGGCGTTTTTGAAGGCGTCCCTGGTGCTGGTGTTTGGGTCTTTTTTCCAGGCCTTCTCGAGGGAGCGACAGAGTTTCTTCGATTTCTTAAGATCATCGTTGAACCAGGAGGCGTTTTTGCTGCCTAGTTTGATTTGACGTTTTTTCAGCGGTGCTAGGATGTCGGCGCTGTTGGATAGCCATTGGGTGAGGTTAATGGCTGCTTGGTCGGGGTTTGAAGAGCGGGCAGGAGGGTTTAGAAGAAGCGATGAGGAGATCTGGTCGATGGTGATTTTGTTCCAGTTTCTTCGCAGAGTAGGTTGAGGATGGTTGTGAGTTGTGGTCTTATTGTAGATAAAGGGTACGCAGCTGTGGTCCGTCCAATGGAGAGAAGTGGTGTGACTGAAGGAGACATGTTTGCTGGAGGTGAAGATAGGGTCGAGTGTGTGACCTGCGATGTCGGTGGGCGTAGTGACAAGTTGTTTGAGTCCGAGGTTGGCGAGATTGTCCAGAAGGGAGGTGGCGTTGCTGTCATTGCTCTTTTCCAGGTGAAAGTTGAGGTCTCCCAGTAGAATGTATTCCTCGGAGGGGAGGGCGTGTGGGGTGATAAAGTCAGTGATAACGTCGCTGAATTGTGCACGGGGTCCTGGAGGTCGGTAGAGGAGTGTGCCTCTGATTGTGGTCTTGGGGTCGGTGTGGATCTGGAAGTGAAGGTGTTCGGCGCTAGCAAGGTTGACGTCTGAGCTGGTTGAGATCCGGATGGAGTTCTTATGGACGATAGCGATGCCTCCTCCTGTTTGGTCGGTGCGGTCCTTACGGATGATCTTGTATCCTTCCGGGATGGCAATGGTGATGTCTGGGGCTGATGAGGCATTCATCCATGTTTCTGTAAGGAAGGCGACGTCGGGAGAAATGGTGTCTAGCAGGTTCCAGAGGTCGATGGCGTGTCTGTGGACTGAGCGGGTGTTGAGCAGGATGCATTTTAGGTGGTTGGAGTCAGTTATCTGTTGTGTGTTCGTGGATGAGGAGATGTGCTTGGTGCCGTCGAACTTGCAGGAGTTGCAGGAGAAGGGTCCATGGGTGTGTCCAGGAGCGGCTTGGGCGCAGTTGGGGAGTCGGCCGGGGTTAAGGGCAAGGAGGGTGGAGGCGTCGTATGTAATGCGGGTGGTGTGGGAGGTACGGGGGCCAGGGGGTCTGGCGCTGGGCGCGGTCCAGGCGCGGACGGGCGTAGACGGGCTTACCTTTGGCGCACCTTCGGCGCGGCCGTAGCGCGTGGACGCTGCGCGTTGGGACATCTGGCATAAATGGAGAGTGGAGGGGGCGGAGCGTGGGAGGGTCAGCTGGGAGGCGGGATCTAGGTGCAGGGAGGGTCTGGGACGGGCCAAGGGGTTAATACAAAATGGCTGCAGGGTAAACAAATGCACGAAAGTTATTTATCCAAAGCGCTACACACCTCGAGGTGCACTACCATGAAAGCGCTAGCGGAGTTTAATGTGAGGCAAGTAGCGTTATACCCAGAGCTATCTGTTATCAATGTCTGTTGTCTACCAACACGAGCGCTGCACAGAAAGCCCAAATACAACCGTTAAATTTCTATATGAGGCGCGTAGGTCACGAGCGCTGCACAATGCTATCAGAATGAAATACAGACAGAAGTCACGAGCGCTGCACAATGCTATCAAAATGAAATATAAACAGAAGTCACGAGCGCTGCACAATGCTATGCTAATGAGATACAGACAGAAGTCACGAGCGCTGGGCAATGCTATTAAAATGAAATATAAACAGAAGTCACGAGCGCTGCACAATGCTATTCGAATGGAATATAAACAGAACAGCTAGTGGATTAGCAGTAATGTATACAATACCACCAGGAGAGGGAGGTGAGGGGAGCGACCGTTTCTGCGTGGAGCAGGGTGGTCACAGCTCTACTCGAGGGCAAGCGCAGGCTCTACCTCTGTGGGTGGGAGGGTCAGCTGGGAGGCGGGATCTAGGTGCAGGGAGGGTCTAGGACGGGCCAAGGGGTTAATACAAAATGGCTGCAGGGTAAACAAATGCACGAAAGTTATTTATCCAAAGCGCTACACACCTCGAGGTGCACTACCATGAAAGCGCTAGCGGAGTTTAATGTGAGGCAAGTAGCGTTATACCCAGAGCTATCTGTTATCAATGTCAGTTGTCTACCATCACGAGCGCTGCACAGAAAGCCCAAATACAACTGTTAAATTTCTATATGAGGCGCGTAGGTCACGAGCGCTGCACAATGCTATCAGAATGAAATACAGACAGAAGTCACGAGCGCTGCACAATGCTATTAAAATGAAATATAAACAGAAGTCACGAGCGCTGCACAATGCTATTCGAATGGAATATAAACAGAACAGCTAGTGGATTAGCAGTAATGTATACAATACCACCAGGAGAGGGAGGTGAGGGGAGCGACCGTTTCTGCGTGGAGCAGGGTGGTCAGTGATCAGGCCAGTTAACAAGGATAGTCGAATCCGCCGTGACCGAAACGGCCGGTGGCCTTAGTAACTTGACAGCTGAGCTTCAATCGGACCGACTTATGACTCTTCAGAACAGGGTCGCCCTAGATGTCATACTTGCAGACCGTGGTGGTGTATGTAGAGTGATCCAATCCAGTTGCTGCATTTTCATCCCTGATAATGCTCCGACAGTGTACCAGGCCATCTCCAAACTACACAAAATCTCTGATTCCCTTCACGTGGAAAAAGGGGATTGGTCCTTGCTAGGGTGGTTCTGGGAACTGTTATCTGCCTAGGGATGGAAAACTCTGATCTTCATTGGGATGATCTTAGCCATTCTGTTTATGTTCTGCCTGTTTGTGCAGTGCACTCCTGCAATATGTGGCCTCTGTGCTACTTCATGTGTAAGGAAGCCTGTGTCAAGGGACGAATTGAGCAACAGAATGATGCTACAGCAGCATCTCCATGAATTCATTAATACAGATTTGGACTCAGATTAGCATGAGTTATTGCCTAATATGAGGGCAAAAGGAGGGGCTGTGGTTCTGGAATTCTGGGCCCTGCTGTAATACCGGTACCGAGGTCCAACACTCGTGTCTCAAAATATCATCGTACCATGACGAATTTGGTATCGGCAGACCGGTAATGATTAGGACATTATCCCTATGCATTTGCGTCATGATTGAGCGATGCTAACACCCTTAAATCATGGTTTCCGTTCTGAACCCTCGGACTCCATTTTGTGAACGGCATCCATCTTATGGCTTGCCCTCATATAGTCAATTGATTGAGGCCGAGCTTGATCTAAAAGGAAATGTCCACCTTAGCTGACTTCGGCATGACCTGGCCAAACTGACTCCACTGCCTCCAGCCAAACCTGTTCAGGCAGTCCCCTCACCCAGTGGCCGAATAAGATAGCATCAATGCATAACATGCCATAAACCATTCACTACCTACAGACCATGTTTTCTACACACATACACCTGTCCATGTTCCTTGTTTATGGCCAGTTTTACGACAAGGAGGTGCCCTGTTTTATTGGGGTTTCATCGATATCTGATGGGAGTTCTGGGCCTGGCTGGGTAATCTATCACAAACTGGACATCTAAAATATGGGTTGGCCAGCATGACTTCGCTCTTTGCCTTGTTATAGAAATATGTGTATAACCGTATCATAAACTCAAGAATTCTTGCCTGCAGCTGTTATTTTCGTATAAAAGGAGAAGGCTGGTTCTGTAAAAACGAACAGTCTCCTGAGAACTTACGACCCGTGCTGTTGTAATTCTAGGACGCATGTTACTTGGTTGCAACCAATAAAACTCGATCTCTGACTTCACCTAGAAGACTCTTGGTTTCTGTGGTCCGGAACAGGGAGAACTCAGAGGTCTTCGGGTGTTATCCCCTGGCACCACCGGGTTCCTAAAAACCCGGCACCTCACTGACCCCGCCACTGGCAGATAATGAGTTTTCTTATTTAGCTGAGGTCTTGTTCTCAGCCCATCAGTTCATTTTGATGAGATTTCGTCTGCACCTGATTCCTTTGATGCTGGGGTATCTGGCCAGAGGTTTTAAACATTCAGATCTGTGAAGGCCACCTGGTTCACCACCGACCTCCATTAATCCAGACGCCTCAAAAAACGATGAAGGAATAGCAAAACCACTGAAGATCAGACCACCTACAAGAACGCCATGACTGAATACCACCGACTCATAAGATCCACCAAAAGAACCTTCATCCAGAACAAAATACTCACCAACTCCAGCAACTCGAAGAAACTCTTCAGCATCATCTAGAAATTCACCAACCCCCTCACCCCCAATGAAGCCATGGACATCACACCCTCCCAGGACCTCTGCAACATGTTCGGCTCCTACTTTCAACTGAAAATCAAGGCCCTCTACAACAACTTTAGCGAACAGACTCCAGAAACCACCTTTTCCTCCAGCAATGACAGTCAATCCACCATCACCGCCTTGACTGCGGTCACAATCGAAGATACCTCCACGACCATGAAGAATACTCACTTAGGAGCCCCAACTGACCCCCGTCCTGCCACAAATCTTCCACAGAGCCGCCGCCGCCATAGCCCCCGAGCTACAACGCTTTCCAATCCGACACTTTACCCGATGACTGGAAACTAGCAGAAGTCAAGCCCCTCCTCGAAAAACCCCCTACAGACCTGAAAAACTACCAACCCATCGCTCTCCTTCCCTTCACAACCAAAGACACTGAGAATATAGTCAACGGCCAGCTGATAAACTTCATCGAAGAGAACACCATCCTTGACTCTTCCCAATCTGGATTTCACAGTAACCACACCACCGAGACCGTCCTCCTCGCTGCCACAGCAGGGCCGTTTCTACCATTAGGCAAGACTAGGCGGCTGCCTAGGGCGGCAAAAAGGCTAGGGCGGCAAAAGGGGGATTTCTTTTTAATTTGAACCTACGAAAGTAAAGGTAGGCGGCCACCTAGTCTTGCCTAATGGTAGAAACGGCCCTGCCCCCAGCAGATACAAGAAGGTGGCAGGGGTTGGGGGTAATACAATGCTGAAGCCGGTTCGCTGGGCTGCGTATGGCCATATCAGGCTTACCACCGGCACCCGATGCAGCCGGCTCCAATCTGTTTGTGTCTGGGAGCCATCCACGCCCCCTTCCAGGCGAGAGGCAGTTCTGAATAGGGCAGAGGCACAGTATAAATAACGGAGCTCCACAGTTCCCTGTCTGTCCTCTGCCCGTTGAGAACTCACCCGAGTTGCCTCCCTGTTCCTCCACTGCAGCACAGCCCCTGCCTCAGCCTCACCTATCCTTTGTTTTCAGCGGCTGGGGCATCAGCCCACCAATAGCCCAGGTGCCACCTCTCGGCACTCAGCGCAAGCATCTCACTTCCAGGCACTCCAGCCTGTCCCCGGAGAACGCCGACCCCCGATAGCACAGTGCCGCACCAGACTGTACCCGCGGCCCAGTCTCAGGACCGTTCACAGGCCCGCTTCAGAGGCTCTGTCCCTAAATGCAGGCGGAGTGCAGGGGTGTAATGTCACACTCTGCAGGGACTTTGCTCAACCAGGGCCGCAGGATGGATCAGATATTTGGGCCTCCACATTGGGAGCTTTAACATGGCACGTCTACGCTGCCATATTTATTGACCACGCCACCTTCACATGATTGTTGATGTTAAAACATAACACGAGTCTAGATAAATCCTTGTTATGCATCGGGTATAAGAAAAACAGGCTCTAGCTTCTTGTGGCAAATTTATCAGAGTAAGCACAAACTCTTCAGCAAATTCAAGGACTGCATGTGTTTGATATGGGTAATTATTTTGTGGAGATATGCATATGCGATAGTACATGTGAAGGAGGACTGAATGTGCAGTTGACTAATTACAAAACTGCTGCATTTATGGCCTGTTGGGTGGGGGGGGGCATGCCTCGAGTCGAGAGTAGATGGATATATCTAGAGAGTAGATAGTCCAGTCCACATTTTCAACAGGAGGACTACAAATCCCTGAGTGTAAAGCGAAAACCTCTACTCTCGCACGGAAAGCTCAGAACTCCGAATAATTCCGCCAGAAATTAACATAATTTGTTAATTTTAGCCAGCTCCTCTTTAAATATTACTAAACAAATTAGAATTGATAATAAAATAGAAGAAAAATGCATTAGTTCAGTCTGTTATAAAACAAAAAAAATCTATATATATACACCAAAATGTAAATGCTCTATGGTGAATAGGCCATGCACGCTACTGACTACCACTACCTAATGCGTCAGAAGAGGAAGTGTGCTTTAGCACGGGTAATTGTTGAACTCGAAAAAAGTACTGGTGATACAAGACATCTCACAAACACGAACATTCTGTCACTTAGAGAGAGGTGCTGAGGGGGTACTACCTGCGGAGAGGCATTGAGGACTGGCACTGATTGAATGATAGTGTAGGCAGGGTGGCCAGAATTTTTAAGCCAACAACCGGGACATTTCACTAAAATAGAAGAAGGACTGCAGTTTTACTTCAAGCCAGCATACATAATGACAGCGCTCCTCAGCAGCGAATTACAGAACAGGCAGTTAGAACATACATAAAAGCCATTTTTAAACCAAGAAGCTTGCCTTGTAATTAAATTACTTTCTTGAAACAACTGCTAACTATTCCTGCACTGTAAAACCTAAAAATGCACAATTGCAGTTATCAGCTGACCCTCTCTAAAAACCGGGACATGAGCTGAATTTCATGAAATCTTCTGGGACAGCCGGTGAAAAACAGGGACCGTTCGGGCAAATCCGGGATGCCTGGTCACCCTAAGTGTAGGGCACTGAGGACTGGCACCGACGATTGGTACTCACAGACTGTCTTGAGGATTGGTGCTCACAGAGGGGCACTGTGGACTGGTACTGAGTGAGGTGTTCCGAAGACTGGCGCTGTGGACTGCAATTAACAGAGAGACACTAAGGACTAAGGAGTCACTGAAGAGAGATTATGCGGACTGGCACTGAGCGAAGGGCACTAAGGATTGGTACTCACCGAGCGAAGGGCACTAAGGATTGATACTCACCAAGGGTCTCTTAGGACTGATGCGGACCAATCGAGCATTGAAGACTGTGTTGAGTGAGGGGTACTGGGGGCAGGTACTGACGGAGTGAGCATTGAAGACTGTGTTCACTGAGGGGTACTGAGGACAGGTACTGGGTGAGTGAGCAATGCAAGTTACTATTTTTTTTGTTTCTGGTTTTGAAAACGAGGTGCACTTGATGCCTCGGTGGTATTTAAACACAAGGGGCTAATGGGCATCCATGTAAATAGTTCTGTGAGTGTATGGCTACCGTAACGGTCTGGCTTGGGCCTTTCATTGAGGTCGTTTGCAGGACTGACTGTTGTGATCGTGCTTCCTGATAGTAAATGAGAGTAACATAGAAGGGTTCGACAGTAGAGGGTGTGCCTCTCTAGCCTGGATGACAGGGGGAGAGAGTGATGGTAGTAAATGGGAGGGGGCGGCATTTTTCAATTGTTGCCTAGGGCGGCAAAACACCTAGAAATGGCCCTGTGCCACAGACAACATCCGCAAGCTCCTCGACCAAGGCCACATTGCTGCCCCATCCTACTAGACCTCTCCACAACCTTCGACACTGTCGCACAAGTTACTACTTGTGTAACGATATATCTGTAAGAGACATTAGTTAGTGATAGATTCCTTACCTTAGAATATCCCCAAGCGTCCGACTGGATGCGGAAATTTTTGCGTAGTAGTACCCTTGCGTGTCGGTAGGCGTCGTCTGCGGCTCCACGTCCGTTGTGGGCGCCGTGATGATGTCGTCGGAGTACTTAGACGCCGCCTCCGTGTGCTGACGTCAGTTCTTAGACACAGCTTTTCCGCGCCATAAATGCAGAGCCATGTTAAAAACCAACACTGGTGCCATTGAAACTAGGGCCCTGAAAGGGGATGACCTTAACCCTAGATATCGGTTCGCAGAACTGGGAGGATGCGTGGGTCGGTAAGGATACTATCACTAACTAATGTCTCTTACAGATATATCATTACACAAGTATTAACTTGTGCATCTGAAAGAGACACGTTAGTGATAGATTCCTTACCTTAGAATAGATACCCCAGCAATAACAACCCCGGTGGTGGGTCTGCAAACCAATAATCACACCAGAAAGTCCTGGAGGACGGATTGGCCAAAGAAGCCATCCCTCCGGACTTGGCTGTCCAGGCAGTAGTGTCTTGCGAACGTGTGCAGCGAGGCCCACGTTGCTGCCTGACAAATGTCCTGCAAGGGGTCTCCCCGGCCCAGGGCAGTAGTAGTTGCCGTGGCCCGAGTGGAATGGGCCCTCAGCCCAACAGGAGGTTCCATTTTAGCCAAAGAGTAGCATGCTTGGATGCACAACACGATCAACCGAGAGATGGTCCGTTTGTGCACCGCCCGTCCTTTCTTAGTGCCCACGTAACCAACAAAGAGCGCACGTTTTGGGTCCAGACGGTGGAGCCGCTCCACCTCCTTTGAGGGATGCGGAGGCGGAAAGAAGGTGGGCAAGGTGATGGACTGCCCGATGTGGAAGGCTGTAACTACCTTCCTCTGACTACCTAGGGCAGGAAAGAGGGTTTTGTCTATCTCTATTAGAGATTCCTTAAATGCAATTCATTAACCAATTTGAAATTGCGAATTCGCAATATTTGGTCGCTATTTACCACGAAGTCTGACTTCGTGGTAAATAGCGAAAAAATAGTAAAAAGCACTTTAGTGCATTTTTTTCTGTTGCATGTTACAAACACACATGCCCTTTAGACATGTGTGTGGGCAACACCTGTTTAAATTTGCATTTCAGGGGTGCTACAGGGTGTCCTTTGGACACCCCTGGTACCCTTGAAATCGCTATCTTATTTGCGATTAGCTAATTGCTAATCGCAAATAAGGAATACTCCCCATTCATTCCTATGGGCCTTTAGCCATTAGACCCATAGGAATGAATGGGGAGTATTCCTTATTTGCGATTAGCAATTTGCTAATCGCAAATAAGGAATGTGTAGGAATCGCAATTTATTTTGCGATTCCTACATGAATCCCGTTTTGCGAGTCTGTAATAGCGATTCCTTATG